>NC_073745.1:339314710-339638735 GCF_029784135.1 Toxorhynchites rutilus septentrionalis
TAATTCTGTAAAATTTTCTAAAAAAAACTGTATATCTGTATTTTTAGCCAAAAAATCTGTGTCGAAAAGTTAAGGGAAAAAATGAAAATAAAGGTTTATTTTCACTTTCAACTTATATTTCTTATTTATCAACAAGTTTTGTTGAACTGTGCCTTTAAATTTTTCATCAATTTCTTCCTTGAAGCTTTATAATTTTGGGTGTCAACCGATTTCTTGCCTTTGTTTTGTTGGCAGTGTAAAGGCAGTGTAAAGCGTGAGGAAATTGACGCATTAAATCATTAAGGTTTGGTAGCTTGACGAAATTTTGAGGGTTTATCAAGGCCGCAGTTATGTTTCACCAATTCAATATAGAAGGCACGACAAATCGATTTGAAGATCAACTTTCTAGCTGCATCCAATCCTTTTTCAGCTGCTTCTGTATCGATACCAACGGAAACATCCTCAGACTTCTCCAGATTGTTTTCAAAATCTTTCACATCAATGTCAGCATTAGCGAATCGTTGCACGTAGCTCTCCAAATATAAATTACCCAACATGAACAACAATAACATTCTTGTCTCATTATAAAGTTCGCAAAATGGAGAACTTTCTGATTGCAAAGTGCAATTGTCATCATTGATTAGGGTAGAACAAAGTTTAGGAACAGCATAATCGGTTTAGCCATAGGATCGTTTGAATGAGTCAATATACGATTGGCGAAAAGAATAGTTTGAGCTCTTAAAATAGCTCAAGATTTCACCTAATAACTACCTCCTATGAAAACCATCTCGTTCCGTTGCGTTCAGCTTTTTTTTATAAACCAAGGTTTCTATGTATGCGCTTGGTAAATGACTGGACTAAGCGTACCATCGGTACTTCGCGTACCTGCAGGCATAAAATAGACCCCATTCGTGGTCCTTAGCTTCCTGTCCAGTAACTCCTATCCCTACCTCCCCGTGGTACCGGCTGGGGTACGAGTAACCATAGTGAGGATCGGGTAACCAACCCCGGTGGGATCTTGGTCGTATGCTGACAGGGAAGGAGGCCTATCCGAGCGTCTGTTCACCATGGAGGTGCGGCTCAAAACAGCGTCTGATCCCCATGTTAGGGGCGGCTGATCACTGTCTTCGTGCCAGCGGGGACTCTAAAAAGAGCTGTGCACGACGGTCCTCCGGCGAGACAGGGGGTTGGTGCAGGCCCTGCAAGCCATCCGTAAAAATAAAACGCACAGGAAAATTCACAAAGAAATTCGAGACAGGACAATCGGACTAGACCTACGCAAAGAACACGGACTAGAGATTGGAAACTCGGAACATGGAACTGCAAGTCCCTCAATTTTCTTGCGAGTACCCGAATTCTTTCGGAAATATTGAGAGCCCGCAATTTCAACATCGTAGCGCTGCAGGAGGTGTGCTGGAAAGGTTCGATGGTGCGATCGTTCCATGGTGGATATACCATCTATCAGAGCTGCTGCAACACACACGAGCTGGGTACAGCTTTCATCGTGATGGGGGAGATGCAAAAACGGGTGATTGGTTGGTGGCCGATCAATGAAAGAATGTGCAGATTGAGGATGAGGGGCCACTTCTTCAATATCAGCATTATCAACGTCCACAGCCCCCATTTAGCTAGCACCGATGACGATAAAGAAGAATTCTACGCGCAGCTAGAGCGTGAATACGATCGCTGCCCAAAACACGACATCAAAATCGTCATCGGTGATTTGAACGCTCAGGTCGGCCAGGAGGAGGAATTCAGACCGGTAATTGGTAGGTTCAGCGCCCATCAGCGAACCAACGAAAACGGCCTAAGACTTATCGACTTCGCTGCCTCCAAGAACATGGCCATACGTAGCACCTTCTTCCAGCACAGCCTCCAATACCGTTACACCTGGAGATCACCACAGCAAACAGAAACACAAATTGACCACGTTTTTATCGACGGTCGGCACTTCTCGGATATCATCGACGTCAGAACCTATCGTGGCGCTAACATCGATTCAGACCACTACCTGGTGATGGTCAAACTGCGTTCTAAACTGTCAGTCGTCAATAACATAAGACACCAGCGCTCACCACGGTACCACCTACGACGACTACAGGAGCCGAACGTTGCTGCAACATATTCGCAGCGTCTTGAAGCTGCGTTACCGGGGGTAGACGAACTGGATGCTGTTCCCCTCGATGAATGCTGGAACTCCTTAAAATCAGCAATTAGCAGCACAGCAGAGACCGTCATCGGGTATGAACAACGAGGACAACGGAACGAATGGTTTGACGACGAGTGCCGAGCGCTCCTGAACGAGAAGGATACAGCACGCGCAGCCATGCTGCAACGAGCGACTCGACAAAACGTGGAACGATACAGACTGAAACGAAGGCAAACGAAAACGAAACATCTCTTTCGGGAAAAAAAAGCGCCGCCTGGAAGAGAAAGAGTGTGAGGAGATGGAGCTGCTTTGTCGTTCTCGAGAATCGCGGAAGTTCTTCAAGAAACTAAACGCCTCGCACAAAGGGTTTGTGCCGCGGGCCGAAATGTGCAGAAACAAGGAAGGAGGCATCTTGACGAACGAACGCGAGGTGATCGAAAAGTGGAGGCAGCACTACGATGAACACCTGAACAGCGCGCAGACAGGAGACCTAGACGGCGTTGAGGAGGACTACACCGGTGCAATGAACAACGACGACGTACCACCCCCGACGATGGGTGAAGTTAAGGAGGCCATTAATCAGCTCAAGAACCACAAAGCAGCTGGTAAGGATGGCCTCGTAGCGGAGCTCTTCAAGGGAGGTCCGAGAAAACTTGTAGAGTGTATGCACCGGTTGATAGTCAGGATCTGGGACACAGAACAGCTACCGGAGGAGTGGAAGGACGGGGTAATCTGCCCCATCTATAAAAAAGGCGACAAGTTGGATTGTGGGAACTATCGTGCCATCACAATCCTGAATGGTACCTACAAAATTTTGTCTCAGATCCTCTTCCGCCGCCTATCGCCAATAGTAAGTAGATTTGTGGGAAGTTATCAGGCCGGATTCATGCCCGGTTGCTCGACGACGGACCAGATTTTTACACTGCGGCAGATCTTCCAAAAGTGCCGCGAGTATCAGGTCCCTACACACCACATCTTCGTCGACTTCGAGGCCGCATATGATACAATCGACCGACGACAGCTATGGAGGATCATGGACGAACACGGCTTTCCCCGAAAGCTGACAAGACTGATTCAGGCAACGATGAACGGTGTGCGGTGCAGTGTGCGGATCTCAGGTGAGCTGTCGGAATCATTTGAGACTCACAGGGGACTTCGACAAGGCGATGGAATTTCCTGTCTGCTCTTCAACGTGGCGCTGGAAGGTGTTATGCGGAGAGCGGGCTTCAACATGCGGGGCACGATTTTCAACAAGTCTAGTCAGTTTATCTGCTTCGCCGACGATATAACACATGCGACGGTAGCCGACTTGTATACCCGACTGAAACACGAAGCAGGGCTGATTGGGCTTGGGATCAATGCGTCTAAGACTAAATACATGCTAGCTGGAGGGACTGATCGCAACAGAGTTCTTCTAGGTAGTAGTGTTGTGATCGACGGCGACGAGCTCGAGGTGGTAGAGGAATTTGTCTACCTTGGCTCGTTGATAACAACTGACAACAACAACAGCCGTGAAATTCGAAGACGCATTGTCAATGGAAGTCGTGCCTACTATGGGCTCCGCAAATCCTTGAGGTCCAACAAACTCCGACCCCGTACGAAGTGTACCATGTACAAATCCCTAATTCGACCGGTTGTTCTCTATGGGCACGAAGCATGGACGATGCTTGAAGAGGACTCACAAGCGCTTGGAGTTTTCGAACGCCGAGTGCTCAGAACAATATACGGTGGTGTACAGGAAAGCGGAGTATGGAGAAGGAGAATGAACCACGAACTGGCGCAACTCTACGGCGAACCCAGCATTCAGAAAGTCGCCAAGGCTGGACGAGTGCGATGGGCAGGGCATGTTGCAAGATTGCCGGACAGCAGCCCTGCAAAGATGGTGTTCGCATCGAATCCGGTAGGAACAAGAAGGAGAGGAGCCCTGCGAGCGAGGTGGTTGGACCAGGTGGAGCAGGACTTGGCAAGAATCGGTGCAGCCGGGAGTTGGAGAACTGCAGCCATGGATCGGGACTATTGGCGAAAAATTGTGAAGAAGATCTAATCTCTCAATGGGATGTAGTATCATTATAAATAAATAAATAAATGTATGCGCTGCAATTTATTCAATACTTAAAATTGAATTTATAAAAAAATCTGTAAATTATGTATTTTTACTGAAAATCTGTAATTCTGTATATATAGATTCTGTGTTTTAAATTTGGCTAAAAATCTGTAAAATACAGAATATTCTGTATATGTGGCAACCCTGAGTCAAACCCATATTGATGGGGTTCTAAGAAAATATGTAATCCGCCATTTTGTAGTGGCCGCCATCTTGGATTTGCATTTTTCTCAAATAACTACATTCTACTAGTCAAGCCCTTTCTTTTGATACCCATATTAGCTATTCAATATAGAATTATTATACAAATTATTCAAAATTTCCGAAAATCAAAAATAAAATACTCCGGATAATCGAGTCTAAAATTCCGAATAATCGAATCCCGGATAATCGAGTCTTCGGATAATAGAGTCTCGGGATAATCGAGTCCGACCTGTACTAGGAATTTTAAAGTAAAAGTTAAATTCAATGGGGTCGATTAGAAGATCAATCAACGAACAGTTCTGCTATTGGACTCATGAACTTGCGTTTAGTAAGAAATCGTGAATGTTTAAAGGTGTTGATAACAAAAAACAAATTTTAGGCCAAACGAAGTTTGCCGGGTCAGCTTGGGCACTAGCTAAGTTATACAAAATTGAATAAAATTTATGGTAAGTGGCAGCTAATCAATTAAGCTATCACTTGGTGCGAAAACATTATCATATGGTTGCTTTCCAAAGACATGAAAAATTATCAAAGTTACTGTTCGATTTTTCGTTAATGAATGAAAATTAAAGGACTGAAAAGCATCATGCCAAATGATTATATTCAAATTATCAATTCACGATGGTACAGAAAAAAAAATCAACAATTAATTAAAAACCCAGAAACCCACTTCAATCTTTTCATTGCAATGTTGCAAAATAAACAACTGCACAAAAATCTCAGCAAAATGTCGATGTATTCAGCAAATTACACTGCTGTTTCGTATGCTCTAATTATGTTGCTAACCAAGCCCAATTACAAACATCTTTTTCATTTGAATGCTTTGATTGGTAATATTCACATTTTACTGGTCAGCACGAATCACAGCAGTAAACAGTTAAAGTTTGCGCAGCGACTGCACATTTTCCGCGGATGGCTTGATTCAACATTGCCACGCAGCGTTTTTGCAAAAGCAATCCCACGCTGATAGAAAATGCTATCCATATTTACGCACACAAATCGATTGTACAGGTATTTTCTGCCGGGTTTTTTTTTGTCCTGCTCATCTGATGAGCATTGAATTTGCAAATGCATGACTATGAATATCGAAAAACAGCTTTGGAAGTGTTATAAATTTGTGCCGAATTCATAATCCACACTGGCTATCTTCAAGCGGCCCACAGAATGCCAACAACAAAAAAACAAATTCACAGTTCACAAACTTCTCCCACACCATCGAACGGACGAAATGTTTGTGCGAAATCGAGTTCCGTCCGTGGAGATTCGTGCAGCGGCGTACATTTTTATTACGGTTGTAAAATGAATAATCAAATTTGCTCCCATCAGTAATTTCAGCCAACATTAAAAATCATCGACAGGTTTACGGCCGCCGCGCTTTCCACAGAGCGCACGCATATCCTGTCTCTCCTTTCCCCCGGGGGGGGGGGTCATTCCGTGATCGCTAGGCGCCACCGGCAGAGGTTAACTGTTTTATTGACATCATTATCGATGAATGCCACCGACCTACTGAATGAAAGGACCTATAAAACGCCAATCGTGCAGGTTGAGGTAAGCTTCGCGGAAAATTTCTTTGGGCAGACGCGGCAGCCTTGCATAATCCGCCAATCATATACTTGTTACCGCGAGGTATGAATTTGAAGTTTTATTTTTCTCCCGACTGCGATTACGATAAAGCACTGAAAGGGGATTTTCCACTTCATTGTACTTCGAGGGCGGTTGATATGTTGATATGTTTCTTTTTTGTTCTCGGAACGATGTGCTAGAATGAGGCCATCAAAACGCTGCAGCCGCCACAGTTGATTCCATAATCGTATCGGGAGTTGTTAGTGTTTCTGACAAGACGGACTAAATCGGTAACTTTTTAAAACTCGAGCAATTTTTACGATCAATAAAAACAATTCCGAATCCTTTTTGACGGCACGGAACGGAGAGCACTTCAAAATGCCACAAAATAGCAGAATAACAATCCCGACAACGATCCAACAGTCTCATTTTTATAACTACACCAGAAGCAATTTTCGCTGCAGTGATTGTGCGACTAATTTCCAATTACAACGCCCCGTCTTTGTTGTGGCCATTTGGTGCACCTGCGCCACCCACCCTCCCACACTGTCAATTGACTTTCATTGCACTCTCTCTCCGTTTGTGCAGCAAATGCTCCATAAAGTTCAGATTTTATTTTACATTTCCCTCCCAAACACAAACTTTGTCGCTACGACTTTCTCTGTGTTTTGTTTCTTCTCGTTTGCTACGGAGGTGCAATTGTTTGTTGTGAGAAGCAGTCAGCGAATTTGTATCGAGAAAGAAAGTGACACAAAGTTCGCGCCCCCTCTTGAGCATCATCCAGCGAACGTTCGAACTTTCCAAAACAATGAAAAATAAAAAGATTTGCACTCGCGACTCGACAATGTTGTCAGCGACAATTTTTCACCATTCGGCGGGACTGCGTTTTGTGGAGAGACGCCCACGCGGGCGCGCTTGGAAATAAGCCAGACCAGGGTAAATTGCATTTTATGTTTCAGTAATTGACAAGGTCGCGGCACTCCAGCTGATGGGTTCAAAAGGTACGGAAATCAATGACCAACCTCCTCTGGTAAAAATAGTGTACCGAGAAATTGTGTTACGCCACCGCTTGGGTATAGACGAGATGGAAGCAACTAGGTGCTTGCTTGCAGCTGTAAGCAACTTCCGTTTCGTGCTTACTCTCAATTAACTCGAACTGGAACGCCACAAAACCGAGAGAAGCTACGCGCGCTGTGGCCTAGGGTTTACCTTGGGGACTACTCGGTGTGTAATCAGACGCATTACAATGTGCAACTTTTGTATTTGAGTCATGCAACCGACGGTGTAGAATTTAAAAATTGAAGTATCAAATGGAAACTGTTTCATTTACTTTTTTTTATCCCATTTATTTATTTAAGGCTCATTAGCAGTTTAGCTGTAACAGAGCCGAATTTTAATCGTGTACATGTCACATGGTTATCATATCTATAATTAGCACATTTGCCATTCGCCAGTATTTCTTCTATATCATTACATAAGGTACATTCACACAGTAGCCATTTAGGCGTAAGAGTATTCTTTCTGTTCTTCCATTATCCAGTTGGACCACCGGACAGCGGAGACAGTTGATCGATCATTGTTGAGTTATTTATAGAACAGCAGCCCGATGTTTCTTGCAGAGCAGAGCAGTTGTATGGATGAATCGATCTTATTTCGACCGTGGATCGATCTCCATCGCTGATGATTGTTGCGTGGACGTAGCTATTCTTTAACAACACAAAGATGGTCAATGAGGGCCCTGAGTTTTGAACTCACGATCGATCGCTTATTAAGCGAACGCGCAACCAATGTGGCTACGGAGACCCCTCATTTCATTTACTTGATTACATTTGTTTTTCTCTAGCTATTCGAAATAATTCCATACTATTACAGAAATTCCGGGAAAAAACCTCGTTCTGATTTTATTGAATCCTATATTATATGCAGGGCCTTACAATTTCACAATAGTGCTATTCTCTCTTCACGCTCAATCAAGAGAATATCACTTCAGCTTCGTGCAGTCTCGTTTCATTTCACGTTCATTTCCTTCATTCATCATACTGAAGCGAAATTATCACATCGTCAAATAAAAATGAAAGGTTTCTATATCGAATGAAAATGTCTTATTTCGAATGAAAATTTCATTGGAGCTCGAATCGTATTCACTACAAGTAATGAAAATGACTATATGATAGAATATGCAGTAGGGTGCCAATGAATGTATCGGAAAAAATCGACCATAAAATTTCAAAAAGTTACCCTATACTAAATGTTTACCACCAAATATCAGCTCAATCGGATTTGAGGGAGAGTGTTTGATCAATGTTTGAGTTTTTTGAAAATCGAAAATCACTCAAGGGGGGTTCGGGTGAAATCGGGGTTTTCGAAAAAAAAAGTTGATGCTAAATGTCTCAAAATTGCATGGAACGTCTAGAGCTAGTGTCATATAGAAAAAAAATATGATTTTAAGTGTCAATAAAAATAATTATCACGATTTTTCATTCGGAACTTGTTACGAAATGTTGATTTGCACAATAATATACTCTATGCAAAATATTAGCTCATTCGAACATCATTTATTAGTGTTGCAGACGTTAAAATTTGAGTTTTTTGAAAACCAAAAAATCACCGGAAATCGGAGTTTCCCTATTTTATTTTTTTGTGCCAAATGTCTTAAAATTGCATGACAAACCGATATTACCAGTTTTCTCAAATAAAAAAATTGTTAAAAATCGACTAGTTTTTCCAAAAAAAAATATTTTTAACGAAAATATTTTTCCGAGGTAACAGTAAATCTCGACGAGTAATGATATTTTAAGACATTTGGCACTAACAATTTTTTTTGAAACCCCCGATTTTCGGTGATCTTTCGTTTAAAAACTCAAATTTTAAAGTTCTCAATCGTCGTGTAAAGGGTCTGTTTCAAAGGAAACGACAGCAAAACGAAAACGAAATAGAAGCATCCATGTTTCAGTATGCGTAGTGAATACAGACAATCGAAATTGAAATTGGCTGAAGAGAAAAAAAAATATGAATAAAAAATCATTTTCATATTTTAGTTTCGAAATTGTCGAGCCCTTATCATTAGTGACGGCATGAACTTTTTGGGCAACGCAATAGAAGCGTATTCCAGAACGAAGTGGAGCATCACTGCTCTTCTTCTGCCGTTTTTCAGAAGAGTATGGGCTCAAAAAAGAGCCGCTTTTCGGAAGAGTCTCGGCACAAAAAATCCACTTCTCGGATGCGTCTCGGCTCAAAAAAGAGTATCGGCTCAAAAAAGCGCCGCTCAAATGAGCCTACGGTGTATCAAGAAAAATTATCAAAAAAAAAATTTCATCAAAATTTTAGTATTAAAATTTTTTTTGAAATTTTGAATTTTTTTTTTTATTTAGAGATTCAGTACTACTCTTGTTCATATTTAAATGTGTTTCTACGGCTTTTTTAGACATGTGTTATTTTTTTTATAGATTATTTTCAGTGTTGCGCGGTACAAAAAAATATTTTTTTTATATTTCCAAAGAGTCTTGCTGGACAAGGGAGTGAAAAGTCCCCCAATCCAAATCACCAGCTGTACGGAAAATATTGTATAGGGTACTAAATAAAACATTTTAGCAGTAGTACCATATATTTGAGTCCTCATATGGTACACCATAGGATCTATGGTTAAAAATGCACCTTTTCGTTTTTTTCTGCACAATTTATTTTGAATTATATTTTTTATTTTTTTATTTCGAGATTCAGTACAACTCTAGTTTGTATTCAAATATTTTCCTACGTCTATTTTAGGTATATGTGATTTTTTCCAGAATTTTTAGAGTGTTTTTCGCAAAAGCGTTCGTATGTGTTGTTTTTTTTCCACATGTAGCGTAATTTTTTCTTGAATTTTTAGGAGGATTGCGCGAAAAAAAATTGTTTTCTTTTACTTTTAGGCATTTTTAATTTATTTTAAATTTAGAGAACCATTACTGCTCTAATATTTTTTAAATTTTGTTTTTCATATGTCTAAATTTGGCGATATATTGAGAGCATTGCGCTTTACAATCGTTTTTCACATATCTTCAAATTTATGAGATCCAATGTAAGATTTAGATGATTTACCAAATTCATAGGAGTCAGCAGTACGATATAGCTCTGTGAGAAAAAAATAAAGTCCATGATCATTCGGATTAATGAGCAATATTTTTTTGGGTCATTGATTACTGGTGTGAAAATGTTTGAATATATATGGCCATACTAACTGATTGGTTATTGTAGTGTTGTGTTCTGTTGGAATGGTTTGTTTTATGTGAAGTGTGGGTGGTGGTGGAACAAATGTATACTCGTAGTGTGCTTCAGTTGCATAGGAATCAGCCGCGATACATTTTCAGAACAAACTGACGTTTGTGACATCAGCCAAAATTCGCGTCTGTAGCGTACAAACTTATTGTAGGTCCATTTTATTGTAGAGTTATTTCTCGGTAACCTTCTCAGATTCTCCATGAATAAGATCTGTCATCGTGTGACAGAATATTCTGAAAATAGGAATGTATGCGACGCGATAGGCCACTGAATTCAATGTAGGTTTATCCTACTACAGAGATGATTCCCGGTGACCTTCTCAGGTTTATCATAAATAACCTCCGTCGTTAGGTGATATTTAGAGTATTTACCGTGGAAAACATAGATTATATAACCGATTCGATTCATCATAGAGAAGTTCTTTCGGTTACATTCTTAGGTAGCCTAATAATGACCTCTGAGAATACAAGAGAGTACTATGCGCGAGAAGTCATATAATAAGTCGCCGATTCAAGTCATTGTAGAGGAATTCTACCCTCTCAGGTAGCCCATTCATAACCCTTAAAGAATGCAATAGAGGAATACTACGCGATCTCATAATACTTTGTCGATTGAACCAAGGAATTGAGATTTTTTTTCGGTTACGTTCTCAGGAAGCCTAATTTGAATAATCTTCGACATCGCGATTTAAGAATACAAGAGAATACTAGGCGCGAAAATCATATAATAAGTAGTCGAGTTCTTGTAGACTTCTTTCGTTACCTTCTAAGGTAGCTCGTTGATAACCTCAGCCGGTGTTACTCGAAACATTCGATTTGTTCCATGTTTCGTCGAATCATTTCATGTCCGCGTTAACATAATCACATCACTTACCGCAGTGAATCCTGATTCTTAACCTTTCCCACTAACAACTATCCCTCCCATGGTAATCGCTAGGGAACCACGCTATAGAGGCGACCCTTCTGGCCTTTGGGCGGCGATTATCATACTAACATTCCTTCCCTTCCCCTGGTGACTGTAAGGACGTGGCCGGCGTCGTTATTGACCATTTAAAGCTCGAATCACCGAAAATTGCTCAAAGAGAATGATTTGCTAGTCCCAAGCGTCATTCTGTGTGTTCTTTTGCAATTTGGTTGGTTCAGGTCAATCACGGAGAGCAACTACGAATTGTACAGTCTACCCAAGCTCAAGCTCAAGCTCAAGCAAGTAATACTACGATGAGAAGGCGAGCGTCGAGAACGTTAGTGCTATTGAAGAAGAACATGGAGAAAGTCGTATGAAAGATGTGCGTTAACGATGGATTCAAGATTATTGTTTTTTCTTCGAATCACAATTTCTCGCGTCATCGTGCAGACACCTTCTATGATTTTAGTAACACTTGCGCACTGAATTTAGACACGTGCTCTCCAGCAGATGTTTTATCAGAATTGGTGACAATAACGTGATTGCCATTTCGTAAACCGAGCAAGTGTGATTTGAGGTATTTCAATAATTCGTTGTGCTCATTCAAAAATACTTCCAGCTCGCGAGCGATATGCCTGGCTTTAGACGAAGTGAAGTTACTTGCGAATGTGTGGATGAAAGTTCGATCTAGCGCCATCTGTTATTTAACAACATAAATAAATTCGTTCTGTTTGAAAAACGACCAACGGTTAAATTTTTTGCATAGTGTTTATACAAAACTACTAAAATCGCGATTGAAAATAGGGTATGGGGTTTAAATTTCTGGTTATATGTATTGTTTGAAGCAAAATTTAAGAAAAAATTTAAAAAAATTTCTGCATAGAGGCATTCTAATCGGTATTAAATATTTAGTAATCGGTATCCTAGCGGTATCGTATATAGTTTACAACCTATTATCATGCTTACCAAGTTTTTTGTGCATAATTTCATCAAAATCGGTCGAGCCGTTTCGGAGGAGTTCGGTAACAAACACCGTGACACGAGATTTATATATATATATAGAAGATTATCAGTTTATATTATAGTGAAAATATCTTTTTTCTTCACATTGTGATGTATCGTTACATTATGACTTAGTAATATTCATATTTCATGTCGAACAACTAATTTGAGGTCATCCGTTCCAATTACTTGGAACAAGAAAAGTGCATCGATTAAAATCAGCCTGACAATATCGAGCGAGACTTAAAATTAAAAAAATAAACCACTCTCAGCCCGAGAGTTAATTCGGAAACTGTCACTTAATTAAAATTAATGCAAATTGGAGCTGCTATTATTCTTCGCAACTAGCAGTAAATCAAGCCGTCGCGCTCCACGGCACAAACCACACGAGAAAGGCAAACCTGCCCCAAAAGAACCTGAGACGGTAATTTTTGCTTCCCGCGCCAGAAGCAGATTCACATTTTCCTTACATTATGCTCTCACTCACTCGAGGGACGACCTCTGCGCGCTGCAACACAAAAAGGGTGTCGAGTGGTGCGGTTAAAACAAGTCAAGATTTACTTAAACCGCAGGCCCCTCTCTCACTTCACTTTTCCCCAGCCGGTCGCGCCCCTCGACCTGCTTTCAATGAGCTCGAAGAAAGCGTTGCGGATTTTTTTTCTTTCTCTTCTTCCTTCCACACCTTCAAGGGGTGCCAAGGGGACCCTGGAGGATCAAAGAGAGGTGGAAGCCAAGCCAAGGTTCTGTCAGCGAGAAATACTCAAGAAACATTGTTTGAATATTGTTAAAAAGTCTTTATTCGCCGTCGCTTCCGACAAACAATTCATCATTCTCCGATCAGTCTCGTTAGGAGCGTTTTATCCGGAGAAGTCTTTTCCGGTACTTGTCGCTCTCTTCCCATTACACTTCCCCGCCTGCCCTTTATTGTGGTTGGATTGAGGATGTTGAAAAGTGCATACCGCAGGTTTTTTGTGTGTGAATGTTTTGCATCCCTTTCATCGCACACTTCTGTGCTAAATCCGATTCTCATTCGATAAGCGGCAAGTCAGTGAGGGAAAATCTAGGGTTGATCCTATCGTCGGCGCTAGACTTGTGGGATTTTCCCTCGAACATAATGATTGCTCAGAGCCACCAACGCTTCTCCCCCTCGGGGAATTTCGAGTTTGTCGGACGGAGAGAAAGAGGGATTGTATTGTGGCAGACTGTAGTAACTCACGTGGCCTTCCGGGAAATGCTTTCGGTGGAGCATTTCAGAGAGAATGCATTTTCACTTTTTCAGCTTCAGATTTCTTTTCTTTTGCGCCACATAAAGCGCTTTATTGTGTTACTCGGTGGTTTTTAAAATTTCCTTTTCTTGTTGCACTTCCTGCTACACAAGTAACGGGCTGCGAAGTGCTTCGAGGCGAACAGAGCAAATCGTTTTACTCTCCTTCGCTGCATACAATGGGTATTACGAGACGGTCTAGCTTTCTGTTCCTGTATGAGGATGTAGACAACACCACCGACTGAAGCGCGTAGGTGGAGAGCTGTGAATGGCGCACTCAAGTGCACCGGAGCATGAGCTGACCATGAGGTTTATGGAGCAAAAGCAAGGTCACCTATTTGAACGCGCGAACAAAAGCCAGTTGGGTAATTGGGTTGTCGTTCAGATCCTGCAATAATATTCATTCATTCGCAGAAAGTGATGTTAAATCTTACTTTCCTGACATGTAACTAGTGTGCAAATAAATCCCTGGAAAATATCTCAATAAATTACGTTCCCGTTAGGTGATTAGTTCGGCAGTTTGGTTCAAAACCGAAGGAGAATTACGACAATCCTAGCGGCCGACAGTGCCATCATCACCCATTTTCACAAATTCAGGAAAAGCCAATAACTTCCGCCAGCTATTAATCACACAAGGACATGCCCACAGAGCTTTCTCTTTTGCATCGTCTAGTGTGCAATACTAGAGAAACATTTCACCTACCGGGTCATAATTTCCATCGAATTGGCAGCAGGAAACACTCGATAACCTCCAGCAGCGGTTGACAGGCCTCCGTTTGGACCCAAATCTACCAGCGCAACGCTCACTGGATTGTCGAAAGGCAGCTCACGGGAGTGGTCCAAAATTGACGGCACTGACGAGGACTGAGTGCAGTTGCATGTATCGAGTGAGGATGGCAGCGGTGTCACCGGTACTCCGTTGATTTGTGCCATTATTCCGATGTAGATGACAAATGCCATCGAGAGGATTCCTCCGTACAGGGCACCCTGTGAAAAGTGGAGAGAAGTGAAAGAATTAGTTTGGTTGAGGTAGAGGTGTCTCTGGAAAAAGCCAATTTCAGGAGAATAAATTACATTGACGCCCTTCGAGTGACGATGGCAAATTGAATGCGAAATGTTCGGTCCTTCTTCGAACAGGACGATAAATGTGTAATGGCATTCTTACTACATTGTTATAACCCCGTTTCCTCCACTGCCACTGCCGAAGCATGAAACAATATTGTTATCATTCATTCGTGCTTATCTAAACCCAAATACTCAATTTCCCCGAACAAATTCAGTTACGTTCATCGTCAATCAACGCACAATAGATTTTACGCTTTACTTCTACGCCAATAAATAAGCACTCGTTCTCTAGTCCGTTTTTCAGAGAAAGAGAAAATCCATAACACAAGTCACACGCAATTTTCCACGCAGACAGCATCACGGCGGGGGTGGTTTTGCAGAGATGATCCAGCGCCGAGAATCGGGCAAGCCTTCCACCGCACGAGACAACACCTTGGCAGCATCAGTCTCAGCCTCAGTCCCATTCCCAGCCTTCAACGGCCATACTAAACAAAAAACAACCAACCCAACAAACGGCGACGTTTCCCCCGATAATAGCGATTCGCACGCAACTGTGAGAGATAACAAAAAAACGGGGGGAAAAGAATTTCGGAAATCCATTTATCACTCAATTTATCCAATGCGCGCGCTTTCGCTTGGATTCGCTCGCCCCTCCTGAGGTGGATTTCATTTCATCTCGCAGCGACAAAGCGCACATCCCGAAATCTCACAGTCAGTGTACACCTTTCCCGACGCCACCCGCCGAATACAACGATATCCTACGGAAGAGACGGTGCGTGTTACGTCCTGGCGCGAGACTGCGATTGGGAAAGTGATTTTTGCTTTGTGTTACGCAGTGTGGGCAAAACAGCAAGGACAGAGTTCATTCGATCATGGGATCGTGACGCTCCGAGGAGGTTTTGACTGAATTTCGATTTCATAATACGTGTATTTAATAGTTCAACAGATTTAACATAACTTCATCTTGGGATTTTGACGTAGGACTACGTCTTTCATTTCTATACTGGGGTGTAAGTTCAAAGTTTCGAAAACGAAAGTGTTACGCCGGAGAACGAGATTTTGAGCGTTAATAGTTCCCAAACAACTGAACGAAATAATATGGTAAACACTTGATTCAAAAAATAAAATGTCTACGCGTTATATGCTTGTTACTTTTTGATCCAAAAACTTGTTTCAATAGCCCTAAAATTGCTCTGAAAATAGGCTATTGAAATCACACCAATCGGTATATAAGCGAGCGCCGCTCGGAAATCTTCTCAGTTACGATTGCGCAACGATTGAGGTACCATCGCTGGAATGGATGGATGTTTCCCTAACACAGACTTCCAAACCATGTGGCCTGTGGGAATAGGCATAGCAAATTAGATGCAAGCTGCGGGTACTTTTGTACTCGCTTGTGTTTCTGGAAATTGGAATGTTTCCCTAACACAGATTTCAAAACCATGGAGCCTGAGGAAATCGACATTGCAAAATTGATGCAGGCTGCGGATACTTTTGTACTCGCTTGCGTTTCTGGAAATCGGAATGTTTCTCTAACACAGACTTAAAAGCATGGGGAAAGATGCAAACTACGAGTACTTTTGCACTCGCTTGCATTTTTGCAAACCGGAGTGTGTTTTCCCAATACAGATGCCGAAACCAAAAAGTTGGAAGAATCGGCCAAAAATTTTTACACTCCAGAATTCGTTTTGCTATCAGGGTCCACAAAAGCGGGTACAAATGCAACGCTTTGGCTCGATTATTCAAAGGTTGATAACTATTTGCTGCGATAACTACTACCATAATGCATGAATTGACTTAAATTGAGATTTGTTTGCAATTGAATCCGTAAATAGTTTCATTCATTCACTATTTTAATCAATAATTTAATCAATACACAAAAGAGAGCTCTGCACAGCGGCGATATCGTACCCAATGAGGAACATCAGAGGTAGGATTATTGCTAATTGAAGAAATACAATTGATTACTAAGCCAACGGCAGTCCTACGTCAACCTTGCGGTTATATCATAGGTATAACCCATCCACAGTTTTTTGTCTACATAAATTGTTTTTAAATTTTAGAGTTAATTTTAAAGTCCTTTTCGTGTGGTTTCGTGAGATGCGCTGCTCAACAAGTGTTGTTGTTGTACTTAAATGTGTTCAAAGTGACAGTATCATTTTGTGTTGCTCTTTTGATGTTCTAGTTTTTACGCACCTCTCGTCTCAAATTGATATAGAAATCAAATCAACCACCAAACAGAGGGTTCATCCATAGGAATTGCCGGTGCGGTCGATGTTGATGGTTTTTCTGTACTTACCCATGAACTCTGATACAAAGGATTCTCGAAATAAATTCACTTCTCATCGCTAGTTGCAGATCGATGAAAGTTGAATTTTTCACTTTTTCTATTTTATAGTTATTTTTAAAAGTATATGGAGTCCACTTTTTCATATTTTCATGACCTTAAAACTTTTGAAGATTGCTTCGCGAGTACCCGATTCATCCCAAAATGCAAAAAAACGGTTCACTTCAAAATCATGCGAACCACCTAAAGCACTGTAATTTATCAAAAGCTTATTTCCCGCAAGCTCCGGCAAGCATTTGATATGTTTCTTTTGAAGGATACAAAACTATTGCTCGTCGTAAATCGTACTCTTCAGGCACAATAATCGATATATTCGACGCTCCTAAAATCTATGCTGTTGTGTGAAGCTTGTTATGCTGTTATTATGTAATGTTTATTAGATTATAGGCTGCAAGCCCGTTATCTTTCTTAAAAACTAAACATGGAAAATGATGTTTAATGATGAGTTTTAACTCATCATAAAGACTAAACATGAAAACAGAAATAAAACACATCATCACTTATACATTTAGTTGACCTCTTAAAAATAATCGTAGTCTTCTTCGAATTTCTTCTGTTGTCATATTTATGGAAATCACTTCTTGCAGCATGTTAAACTCACGCATGAATCGAGTTGTAGGTTCGTGCTGGGTGTAATTTCTGGACCTCAGAGGTGGATCAAAAACCCTCCGGCGACGAAGAGAAACGGGGCTGGTGTTAATATTTATCCGTTCGTAGAGACACGTACTTCTTATCCGTCCGCTCAATAGTTTACAGAAGAAAGTCATATCCACGATTCTGAGTCTACTTTTGATAGTATCCATGTCTACTAACCAGCAGAGATCTTCGTATACTGGCAGGTGTTCTCCTCTCCATCCTATATTCCTCAGCGCAAACTTCAGGAACTTTTTCTGGACATTTTCTAATCTTTGGATATGCAGATCGTATTGCGGTCGCCACACTACACTCGCAAAGTCGAGTTTAGACCGTACAAGGCTGGTGTAGATCCTCAGAATTACATGCGGGTCAGTGAATTCTTGCCCAAAACGACGAGTGAGAGCAAATAGTTGCAGCGCTTCCTTGACAATTCGTTCTAGGTGGAGGTTAAACGTGAGGGATTGATCCATCGTCACGCCTAAGTCTCGGACATACTCTACTCGTTGTAGATCTGTACCTCCTAGCCTATAGTCGAAAGTTATCGGCTGAGCTCTCCTGGTGTAAGTAATAACGGAGCACTTGCTGGGGTTTACACTCAGTCCGTTGCTCTCGACGAATCTTCGAAAATTGACTAAATCTTGCTGAAGAAGATGGCAATCATCGATGTTTTTCGCGGGCAAGAAAATCTTCACATCGTCTGCGTATATGAGCACTATTGCGTTGGCTGAACTAACACCGAAAGACCTGGATGCGTTGTTGTGCACCTTCACATATTGTGTTCTGCTCTCCAGATACGTCCCAATCCATTCGAACATTTTTCCGTGAATGTCGAAATCAGCCACCGCGCGCATTATGCTGCTTATTCCTACTACATCGAATGCCTTGCTCATATCTGTGTACATACAGTCCACCTGATGCCCTTTAGATATATAATCCGTGACGGTAGAGCAAAATTCGCATAGGTTCGTCACAACTGACTTTCCTTTTACGAAACCATGCTGTGCTGCTGACACACGGTCGATAATACGTTCATAAAGGAGAGAGTAAACAAGTCGTTCAAATAACTTTGGCATCGCAGACTGGATTGCAACACCCCGGTAGTTTTCGACATCTGAACGTGAGCCCTTCTTATGGATTGGAGTAATGTGCGAGATTTTCCACAGTGGCGAGAAGTAGCCGGACGTAAGCGAGTAATTGAATAGAGTAGTCAGGGGTTCGATAAGTTCATCCTTGATTTCTTTCAGAAGTTTTGCGGGGAGTCTATCTGGTCCTGCTGACTTACCCCGGTCCAAATCCGATAGACCTTGATTCACTTCACGATGCGAGAGAACCAACAGGTCATCGGTCCTGTCAATCGAAGAGTTGACTGTTAGTTGGAATCCTTTTTCAAATATCGGAATTAAACATGGCACCAGTCACTAGTTAGACGGGATGTACACTCTGTTAAATATATACCAGGAACCTGTAATTTGAAATCTCTCCGCGGAACTTTTTTTTAAATTGGTACTACTCTCTGTGCTGCCCATGTTCACATAGGACATTAATGTTGAGAAAACGCATGTTTGTTGTTTGTTTGCCCCAAAAGCATAACCATGCACATTTCCAATGGAATAATCTGTCCAGTTTGAAGATATTATCGATCAAAAGGAACCTAGCAGATTTTGTAAATTAAAACATCAACAGGTTCTTTCGTCTGTAGTATTAACATTTACATTTCCGATAACAGTAAGAACGGCTTCGCAGTTAGTATCAGTAGTTGTCGACAACAAATAGATTTGGAAAAACAATATGTAGTTTCTGGAAAAGTTGCTCTGGATTTGTTGCGACTAGTTCTGACACAGAGAACTAATCAAGCAAACGGACCCAAACTTGGCATGTGAGGGTTTTTGGGTACGAGAAATGTATGTTTAATGGTTTGACATACCTCCCTCCTCTGAGAGGGACAAAACAAGAATTTCTACATAACTCGAAAATTAATAGAGCAAATAGAACCAAAATTGGAATGTGAGGATTTTAGAGAGGTTTAAAAAAAATATTACACATACTTCAACCAGCCGTATTAACAACTAAACAAGAGAATTGAAAATTTTCTTTGAGGGAACTTTGAGGAAAAATAGGAAAATTCGGAAAATTGAATTCCCAAATATTCTAAAATAACATCTTGACATGTTTGTGCTAACTAAATTGATCTTTGTTCGAAAGTGGAAATGGATGCTAAGTGAAAACAAATGTTTTGGTAAGCGCAAAACTCGAGAAAATAACCGTCCGATTTGAGCTGTCTTCATTTCATTTTACTTTTATATCAAACATGTGTTCTATGTTACGTAAATACATGCTATTTCCAAGTGTTTGGAGAATCTTGAACGAGAATTCATTCTGGACGGGACGAAGTTTGCCGGGTTAGCTAGTAAAAAAATTTAATGGTAATTCAAACCACCATACGTAATATTTCATTTCTAAACACAACACTGGTGGTGCCGAGTCTTTTTTTATTCTAAAATGTGTTTTTGATTTTTAAATTAAATATCATTATACAGGGAAACTTCAATATAACGTACCCTCGTTATAACGTACACATTTCCAAAGTGTAAAGGAAAAAAATTTTCAATATTTTTTTCTGATAGAACAATGGAATATCTGTATTGTGATACAAAAACAAGTTTTGTACCTTCAATCAATCCCGAAATACAGCTGGTTTTGTGAATCCGGATTCTAAATGAATCAAGTTTTAATCAACAGTACGAAGGGAAACATCATGAGAAAGGCTGGCTTCATCTTCTGATTGAAGTTATTCATTAACTTTACTAAAAAAGCAACACAATAAGGTATTATAGACTACGTTTGTGAGTACTTTATTATGCTTCGATATAACGTACAATTTTGAAAGTGAAATGTACGTTATATCGAAGTTTACCTGTATTGGAATATTTGAATAGTTTGAGTTTAAGTTTCGATTCGACACACAATTCTGTGTGTAAGACGATCGAAGAAAACGATAAGTTTCAGTAGAGAATCGAGTCTAATCGTTAACATAGCTTCATTCGAGAAATGATTCAATAGAGTAATGCGGGGCAAAGGTGCGTACCTAACTGTTGTCGTCCAATAACTCTTGAAATAAAAGCAAATAAAATTGCGTTTGCTTACCAAATTGTAACTATATATATTACCTTCGAAACGTAGTACAAGCATTTCTCGAGTTGTGTTTGTAATTGGACAAATACCTATTTTAATACAAAAAGACAAATGCGCACCTTTGCCCCACAGTGGGGGCAAAGGTGCGCACTTATTGAATTGAGCTTCTGAGGTAACTTATACCAAAAATAAATGCTTTATCATCAGAAGCGGGAAAAGCATCATTACTAGAGAGTGTAGGCACCGTTCTGTGTTTTTATGGGTGGAGAAGAGTGGGTGTTATAGTCGATTATACCACGTGGAAATTTTTGGGAGGAAGGAGACTGACAATATAAGATATCCGAAAATGTCCAACATTTGAAAAAGAATTTGTTTTTTATGACCAAACTAGTTGATCCAACCCACAATTGATATATTGATATAAATCATTTCGAACACTCAAGATCCCACAGAAATTATTTTTATGTTCATAATCTATACTCGCGGTATATAATTTCTTTTTGACATATAAACCTGATGCAGACTAAGACGCATCAATCCTGATACTGACTGTTTAAATCCGTGGTTCCGTTATTGAGTTAAATCGTGAGGAACGGACACCAAATCATTTTAATTTATATAGATCAAGTTTATAAATACATAGTTACCTTCACTTGATTTGTTTGAAACTCTTTGTTGAAAAAAAAAACAATATTGATTTGAAGTTCATTGTGAAAACATGAACATAACCGTTATTGAATATAAAAACATTTTTCATTTGAAATTCATTTTGAATTATTTTTAAGCAATTGTTTATTTTTATTCCTCGTCCTGGATTTCGGTTCTGAGGATTCCGACGCTTTGCCTTGGAGCGCTGTTGTGAGGTTCGAAGAGACAGACGGTGGTTCCACATTAAGCTAGAAGCCCAATCTCTTCTTGCTAGTTTTGCATCTTTGTTAAATTCGTGCTGGAGGTTGTTGGCTTCCAAAAAATCGAACGCCATGCGCTTTAAATCTTTAAGAGTGATACCATAGAAAACTTTGTCCAGTGGCCTACCGATCCACAGACTGCTCACTCGTAAATACCTATCTGAACCGCCCTAGGTGCTCGCTGACACATTCCAGCAGAAGTGGAAATGTCAATAAAAGAAGATTCAAATCATAAATCAATTTCTGATATGAGCCTCTTCCTCAGAGCTTATTCAGAAATACCGAGGTCTGCCGCAATCTGACACTTCGAGACTCCCTCCCGAAGCCTCTGTCGGGCCATTTGAGCATTTCTGGAGTGCATTTCTTCAAATCGTTTTTCTTCTTGTGGGTCCCGTTAAAAAATTTGTTGAAAACATTTCATAATTTTTTTTCAGAGCAAAACGCTAGTGCGAGCTTTTACCCCACAGCCACTACGCACCTTTGCCCCACAAGCAATTTTTGAACTAATCGAATTTTCAAAAAAAGCTCTTGAACTTTTTCACAAAAACGAATACGCACTATCATCTACTATAGAATGAAGGTTTCCTTGACAGTGTAGTTTCGAACTTTTCAGTTATTTTAGGTAAGTATATCGTCATCTACAAAACTGGAAAAATTAGATCAAAACATCGCAAAACTCTTTCTACCTCATAACTTTTTGCCACTTTTATGAAATGTATCTTTTTTTATATGTGTCAGCTGCTGGTGTAATAATGTATCAAACGACTACACTTTTGTCGAAATTTTATGCTCGTTTGCTTCAAAATGGGCAATGCGCACCTTTGTCCCGCATTACTCTATACGCAATATACGAAATAAGGATTTCAAACCGTTTTAAGAAAAATGAATCTAATTGTTGAAATTTTTTTTTTTTGAATTTTTGTTCACTGTTTTGTATGAATATCCCATCAATTGATATGAATACAATCTGTATTCATCGCTCTATCGCATGAATCTCTAAAAACTTATATTTTTTAAACTTGACTATTTTTAAAAAATTGGTAAACGTAATAAAAAACGTTTTAAACCGCATTTTGTTTTTCAAACGGCCGCCAATTTGTCAAAAAAAAATGTTTTTGACTTGTCCGAGGTTTATGCGTTAGCGGCATTTCTACTGATTTACAATCTGTTCAATTTTTATATGTTGCGGTTAGATCAAACTGTTGTGTTACTGTTGTTTTAGATCCAAAAGATTCCAAATCTCCACCAAACTTAAGATCGTAACATGTTCCTTTGAAACGGATAAAAATTTCTCTCGTTCCACGTAGGCTAAATTTAATCGTTGGATGTTGACAAAATGATTTATCGATAACCCAATAAAATGAGGAAATATAATAAGAGCCACGAAGAGCTACCAAGATCAAGATGATTAAGATTGGTCAACATTTCACTTTGTAAAATCACCGTTGAATACAACATGTAGTTATATTTAAGCCACTCTATCGACCGCATCCTTCAGATTATACATTTTTTTATGCTAACGATATCTTTATTACTGTTTTATTCCTTATCACAAAATATTAGTACCGTATTTTTTTACTTCTTCTTCTTTCTTTGTTTTTTAAGAGGCTTTAAAAACGTACCCTCGTTATAGCGTACCCTCGATATAACGTCATTCGATATAACGTACATTTTACCTCGATATAATAACGTACACATGTTCAAAGTGTAAAAAATATATTCCGAAATAGGTACTGAGAGTTTCATGTCAATCTCACCGTTTCAACAAAGGTCACTTAGTGGCCTGTACTTTTAACCAATCTCTAGATACAACTGGTTTTATGATTCCGGATTCTGAATGAAACAAGTAGTATGAAGGGAAACATCGTGAGGTTGGCTTCATCTTTTAGTTAAACTTTTTCATCATTATGTATTTACCTTACCCAAACAACAACACAAAAAAGTAATATAAGCTGTGTTCCTGGGTTCATTATTTTGCTTCGATATAACGTACAATTCGATACAACGTACAATTCGATACAACGTACAATTTTGATACAGCGGTTATAGCGATCTTGCCACTTTTCGATACCATTTTTATAGTACTCTTTCGGTTCTTTCTTGGTCTTAAATTTCATGCCAGCGAGTATTCTCTTCAGGTCTGCGAAAAGAAAATAGTCGCTGGGAGCCAGATCTGGAGAATACGGTGGATGCGGAAGCAATTAGAAGCCCAATTCATGCAATTTTGCCATCGTTTTCATTGATTTTTGATTTTTCCATTTTTTTTCTCAAAAACAAAAGTTGCTCTACTCTGAATGCTGTAACTCACGAACAAATCGACCGATTGCTGTCAAATTTTGACACGTATCCATTGAAAGATGATGCTTTGTGATAGTCAAGAAGATTTTTGCAAGAGGCGCCATCTAGACGTCAACCTTATGAACTTTTCAGTCGAACTGTTACATCTGCAGACTTTACTGAAAAACAACTTCGCACTTAGGGGGTTGAGAATAGTTCAGAATACAGATACAATCTACAATAGATATAATATAATCAGCTAAATTCAACAAACCGGCAGCTAAGCCGAAACCTGATCTTCTTCTTCTTGGATGGCACTAATGTTTCCAGTGGAACTTTCGCCTTCTCAACTTAGTACAGCGTGGGCCATTTAAAGTGGAAGGATTTGTTTTTGCAATAGCAAAGTAAAGAAGTGGAATTTTAATTTTTTTTTAAATTCATTTATTTTGGTCCAAGGAGATTTGTTCTAACTACTTTTTGATTATGATATCTCGTAAATGACCGCCTCTGGCCTTGACCGCAAAATGTGCCCTTTTTTCGGCATTTTCCATCACTTTGCCCAATGTTTCGGCCGATATGGCAGCAATTTCTTGTCGGATATTGTCTTTCAGCGCAGCAAGGGTCCTTGGTTTACCAGTGTATACCTTGGATTTTAAATATCCCCATAAAAAAAAAGTCAGGAGGCGTCAAATCAGGTGATCTCGGTGGCCAGTCATAATCGCCGTTTTTCGATATTAATCTTCCGGGGAACATTTTGCGCAATAATTTGGTCGTGGCAGCCGCTGTATGGCATGTAGCGCCGTCCTGTTGGAACCAGTAATTGTCCAATTCATTTTCACGAACAAATGGCAATAAAAAATCGGTCCGATAACGCTCCCCATTCACTGGCTCGAACGGCATCAATATTCTCGTCGAAACGTCTTGGTCGTTGTCTGGACAGATGACTGGCATTACCAACACTACCAGACGATATAAATTTGGCATATAATCGACGTATAGTGTTGTCTCCAGGCGATGTTTTAACCACGCACGTTTAGTTAACACAATTGAGAAGTTATTTTGAATGTACAGCTGAACAATTTCAGCGCGTTGTTTAGGTGTGTATTGTTCCATGGTTAAAATTGTACTGAAATGACGCTTCCAACGCGGTATGACATTTGTTATTCTGACATCTCTGTCAAAAGTTATGGGGTTGCCAGATGCTTCCACTTTAAATGGCCCACCCTGTATTACTTGCGTCATATTTATTAGTGGTACTTAGTTGTGATTTCTATGCAGGATAACACGCCTTGAATGTATTCTGTAGTGGCAAGCTCTAGAATACGGGTGACCACAGTGCAATTCGGGAGAATTTTTTTGACGAAAAATCCCCCCCCCCCAGAACGGGAATCGAACCCGAACCCCCGGCATGATAATGTGGGAAGCTAACCACTCGGCCACGGGAGCACCCCAAGCCGAAACCTGATCCCATTACTAAATTCCGTAGGCAAAAGGATCCAAAACTGATATCGAAGCCCAAGTCGCCTGAGGGTCAAAGTAATCGAGATAAGCTTAAATATTTCCTAACGGACACTAATGGATCTTTAGTATATTATTTCTTAACGTTATATAAAAACTCAATGAAATATTAGATTCACCAGGGAAACCTTAGATTCTAGTACGGTGTTACTCCCCGCCAACGGTCCGTCAAAACGATCGATTCAAAGAGCATAGAGTACTTCTCGAATGTTTCTGTTACGCATCTAGAATTGGTTTGAATGTTTTCAGGAAAGATAAATCTTCAGATAAACAATTAAACTAAGTGTGATTTGCAATTCTCAAAAATTACTACGACATCTTATTTTATCGTTCATTAAATTCAGTGGATTATTCCAAAAGTGGACAACTTAGAAGACGATACAACTAGATTGAATGAAATAATATTTTATTTGTCATTGATAAATTCCCGATACAGTTTTTGAGAGAATGTATGATTATAAGTCTGAGAGTCGCTTATTTCCCATATTTCCCGGAGTCTGGAGATCCACTTGTACGAGTCATTTTAGACCCATGAACCCTAATATTGAACTGATGAAAAAATAGTTTACAAAACAGTTACCAAGGTACTTGATAGAAAGAAATTTGTGAGCGAACGTGAGTTTGAATCGCGGCAAAGGATCCGATAGCACACGTCTCTATTCCTAGATCACCTGCTGAAAAAAATCACGATTTTTTATAAGCATTTGTTTCTTACATTTTTGAATACGTGAATACGTATATTCGAAAATACCATCGAAATAATACTTCCACAAAATGATTGGACAGTTGTGGCCACAACCATGGCCACACTGCCTGTTCTGTTTCCCCTCGGCTCGATCTAAATCACTCCACACAGCTGGAAAAAAAAACGCACACCAATTCTGATACTCGCCAAGTTCTCCCCGTCAACTCACGCACCCGATGTGCCGAAATGTTCTGAATAAGTAACCCATCGATTCCGGTGGCATGTTTCCTTCCCCTTTCTTTCACCCCGGACCACCCCACAGGGAAGTTCTCCTGCCCCCTTCCGGTATCACTGACAACACCCAACATCTAGCGCACGTGGCAGCGATACCGTGGGGCTTCCCGCGGATCGCTTATCCGTAACGGCTCATCAAAAACCCTATCGACGCAACCGGTTCCCATCCGACCTCTACCGACCCCACTCCCGCCCAAGGAACCGACTGTTACACCACCCAGGTGGCGCAGTCTGTTGACATAATGATGATGTGGAAGGTATTTTATCTGCAATTTGCGCTCGGCGGGGGATAAAATTCAGCGCCCCAAAATGATGGAAAAATGAAGAAGAAAATCAACAATAATTTATAATCGATCCCACGTTCGACTGTTTAACACTGCGTTCGATTTAACGAACGCGGCGGAAGGACACATTCATCCCGCCATGGGTATTCGGATTGATGCAGGTTTATTTGTGAAAATAAAACCCAGCGCTCGCCACGTATTCATTTCACCAAAAGGACATAATTAACGCACACCTTGTTTGAAATCGTATCAGCCATAATAATGCAACGCGTACGAGATCAATTATGACAATTTTTTTTTCGCCCAATTCAAAAGCTGTAATGCTTTAATTGACGCTCAAAAAGCGACAAAAAATAATAATTATCTCCGCTCATTTGCATGAGCCGCTGGCGCTGTCGACGGGGCGGATGCCAATTCAGCTGCGAAAAAAAAAGTTTGGGAAAAATATCAAACATTAAATGACAGCATGCAACAGCTGCATAAAAAAATCAGCCTCAATCGAGCGATTTCGGTAAATATGAATCAATGCGTTGGCTTTTGTTTTTGGTTCTTTTTCGAGGGCGCTATCCATCCATCCCGGGAGCAGATGGATTGCGCCCTCAGAGCCTAATGTTTCAGGTGTAGTTATGTTTATATACATTAATATAACTTTTGAAATATTTATAAAAATATTATCTACAATATAACAGAGCATAATGGAAACGAAAATTCAACATTTAACTAAGTGGTTTTTTGTTGTTTCCCCAATCAGACTGAGCCATTGTTCGTGGAAAAAGTGCTGCGTTTGGTCCACACTTTTTTTTTCATCCTACGCGCTTTGGCGCCCAGTTTACAGACTAAATTTGTTTTGTTTGTTTGATGGAGCATGAATACACACAGGTTGCCATGTGAGCAGTCGGACAGCCCTTCCCCAATCAACAGAGCACGCAACAAACTATTGGAACAAAACAAGTGGTTTGTTTTTTTCGTGGAAAAGGGTTGATGATGGTATTTACTCAGGTTCTCAATTGATTGCCTTTTCAGTTGAAAACTGTGCGATTTATATTCAGCGGAAACATGGCCAGATTTGTTGTACAGTATAAACGCTTTGAAGTTTTATACCTCATTTTTATTCACGAAAATTCATCAACTTCGTTAACTTCATGCACATCAATATTCATCATTCGTCAATTTTAGTTCATTTTCAGTTCATTATTGGTTCATTCTTGGCTCATATTAAGTTCATTTTCAGTTCATTGTTAGTTCATTTTTAGTTCATTTATAGTTCAGTTTTAGTTTATTTTTAGTTCATTTCTGATTCATTTTTAAATGATTTTTAGTACATTTTTAGTTCATTTTTAGTTCATTTTGTCATTTTGTCATTTTATCATTCTGTCTTTTTGCTTGTCGAAAGGAAATTTCAATATTTCAATTTCAAAAACCAGAACAAAGTTCATTTTCTCCACTGGCATTTTTAGTTGATTTTGACGTAGGACTACGTCTTTCATTTCTATACTGGGGTGTCAGTTCAAAGTTTCGAAAATGAAAGCGTTACGCCGAAGAACCAGGTTTTGAGCGTTAATATCTCCTAAAAAACTGAACGAAATGGTATGATAAACACTTTATTCGAAAGATAAAATGTCTACGCGTTATATGCTTGTTACTTTCTGATCCAAAAACTTATTTCAATGGGCCTAAAATTGCTTTCAAAACAGGCTATTGAAATCACACCAATCGGTATATAAGCAAGTGCCGCTCGGCTCTCAGTTATGATTGCGCAACGTGTACTTTTGTACTCGGTTGCATTTTTGCAAACCGGAATGTATTTTCCCAATACAAATTCCGAAACCAAGAAGTTAGGATAATCGGCATTGCAAATACATTCAAGTCGGCTATACTTTTATACCCCCATGCATTTTTACACTCCGGAATTCGTTTTGCTAACACGGTCTTCAAAAGCGGGTACAAAGGCAACACTTCAGCTCGATTATACAAGACTGCATTGGAAGATATCTATTCATGTCGTCAGCTCACTGAACTTCTACGCATACCGCAAAAGGCAAAATGTTGATAACTATTTGCTACGATAACTACCCATAATGCATGAATTGGCTTAAATTAGCATTTGTTTGCAATTGAATTCGTAAATAGTTTTATTCATTAACTAGTTTAATCAATACACACAAAAGAGCGGCGATATCGTACCCAATGAGGAACATCCGAGGTGAGAGTATTACTTATTGAAGAAATACAATTGATTACTAAGCCAACGGCAGTCCTACGTCAACCTTGCGGTTATATCATAGGTATAACCCATCCATAGTTTTCAGATCATTTTGTCATTTTGTCATTTTGTCATTTTGTCATTTTGTCATTTTGTCATTTTGTCATTTTGTCATTTTGTCATTTTGTCATTTTGTCATTTTGTCATTTTGTCATTTTGTCATTTTGTCATTTTGTCATTTTGTCATTTTGTCATTTTGTCATTTTGTCATTTTGTCATTTTGTCATTTTGTCATTTTGTCATTTTGTCATTTTGTCATTTTGTCATTTTGTCATTTTGTCATTTTGTCATTTTGTCATTTTGTCATTTTGTCATTTTGTCATTTTGTCATTTTGTCATTTTGTCATTTTGTCATTTTGTCATTTTGTCATTTTGTCATTTTGTCATTTTGTCATTTTGTCATTTTGTCATTTTGTCATTTTGTCATTTTGTCATTTTGTCATTTTGTCATTTTGTCATTTTGTCATTTTGTCATTTTGTCATTTTGTCATTTTGTCATTTTGTCATTTTGTCATTTTGTCATTTTGTCATTTTGTCATTTTGTCATTTTGTCATTTTGTCATTTTGTCATTTTGTCATTTTGTCATTTTGTCATTTTGTCATTTTGTCATTTTGTCATTTTGTCATTTTGTCATTTTGTCATTTTGTCATTTTGTCATTTTGTCATTTTGTCATTTTGTCATTTTGTCATTTTGTCATTTTGTCATTTTGTCATTTTGTCATTTTGTCATTTTGTCATTTTGTCATTTTGTCATTTTGTCATTTTGTCATTTTGTCATTTTGTCATTTTGTCATTTTGTCATTTTGTCATTTTGTCATTTTGTCATTTTGTCATTTTGTCATTTTGTCATTTTGTCATTTTGTCATTTTGTCATTTTGTCATTTTGTCATTTTGTCATTTTGTCATTTTGTCATTTTGTCATTTTGTCATTTTGTCATTTTGTCATTTTGTCATTTTGTCATTTTGTCATTTTGTCATTTTGTCATTTTGTCATTTTGTCATTTTGTCATTTTGTCATTTTGTCATTTTGTCATTTTGTCATTTTGTCATTTTGTCATTTTGTCATTTTGTCATTTTGTCATTTTGTCATTTTGTCATTTTGTCATTTTGTCATTTTGTCATTTTGTCATTTTGTCATTTTGTCATTTTGTCATTTTGTCATTTTGTCATTTTGTCATTTTGTCATTTTGTCATTTTGTCATTTTGTCATTTTGTCATTTTGTCATTTTGTCATTTTGTCATTTTGTCATTTTGTCATTTTGTCATTTTGTCATTTTGTCATTTTGTCATTTTGTCATTTTGTCATTTTGTCATTTTGTCATTTTGTCATTTTGTCATTTTGTCATTTTGTCATTTTGTCATTTTGTCATTTTGTCATTTTGTCATTTTGTCATTTTGTCATTTTGTCATTTTGTCATTTCGTCATTTTGTCATTTTGTCATTTTGTCATTTTGTCATTTTGTCATTTTGTCATTTTGTCATTTTGTCATTTTGTCATTTTGTCATTTTGTCATTTTGTCATTTTGTCATTTTGTCATTTTGTCATTTTGTCATTTTGTCATTTTGTCATTTTGTCATTTTGTCATTTTGTCATTTTGTCATTTTGTCATTTTGTCATTTTGTCATTTTGTCATTTTGTCATTTTGTCATTTTGTCATTTTGTCATTTTGTCATTTTGTCATTTTGTCATTTTGTCATTTTGTCATTTTGTCATTTTGTCATTTTGTCATTTTGTCATTTTGTCATTTTGTCATTTTGTCATTTTGTCATTTTGTCATTTTGTCATTTTGTCATTTTGTCATTTTGTCATTTTGTCATTTTGTCATTTTGTCATTTTGTCATTTTGTCATTCTGTCTTTTTGCTTGTCGAAAGAAAAATTTCAATATTTCAATTTCAAAAACCAAAACAAAGTTCATTTTCTCCACTGGCTAATATCTTAGCATTCATTGCACTGTTACTCTAGGCTGATGGTCAACTATCTACTACATAATACAGATGTAATTTGCCATTGAATCGATGAGAAAGGTGGAAGCTAGCCTAATCCAGCCGTTCAATATTGTCTAAAACCACAACCCGGCCAATATCGGCAGCGGTTTGCGAAAACAACATCGACAACGCAAACCGAATTTCCAAAACAATGCAGAGAACTGGTTTCGACATAGAACACAAAAACAGCGACAAACCAGAAAACCGCTAACGATTTGCTGTAATTGTGAGTATTCATCTGTGGCAAAAAGAAAAGGGCGAATAATCCCAGCGTTTTGTGCTTATAAACTAGTGCACAATTCATCCCAATTTATTGTGTTGATCAGAACGGTTGCGTCGATGTAATTATAACTCTGACCGGTAGTGGGGAAATATCGATGTTCAAATTAAAACGTTTTGTTCACACAAAGTTTACATTGATGTATATCACAGAAAAAAAAACTATGAATCCACACAATCGAATCTATAGCCCTCACTGTCCCGATTTGATGGCGAAATTAAGCCTCCGTTTTCAAATCGCCCAGATTGATTTACACTGCTAAAATCGAGCCACCGCGATCTGACAATGAATGGTGATAGCAACCAAAAAAAAAAACCAAAAAGCGATGCATAAATGTATACCGAGTATAAATAAAACCATCCGAGTGGATGGTTTTTTTTTTCCTGAAGCATGGCTTAATACGGCTATTTTATTTTTTCTCGTTGCCTGAGTTTCGCGGCACAATTGCAGAAAATTTACATGTTAATAGCCGTGAAGTGTAATCGAAACATAGCCCCGTTTGTCATCGCGTCGGGCAGAGCAGCATATTTAAAGTACGATAATTAATGGAACCGACGACGGAGGGGATGGGAACAGGCTGGGTTGGGTAACAAATGGACTGCGAAAGAATCACACCTTGTTCAACTGTTTTGAGTGGAAAATTTATTCTTTGATGGCGGTGGAAGCTCATGCGGAAAAAAGAGGATTCGCGATAGTTGGGATCCAGTTTGCCAACTAGTTATACTGCGCAATGAAAGCTATTGCTTTCATATGAAAATCAAAGCAATAATAACCCACCATGCATTGGTTTAGAATTTGCTCCGTAAATATTATATTTTTAGAATTATTGTTCACCATTAAACAATTCCCAAAATATTGATAGGGCTTTGATTTACTTGGATTGAATGCAGTCAATCCTATTCTGTACATCATTGATTTTATGGCAAAAATGAAACCCTAGTGCGAAAAGAACCTAAGAACAGAAAACTTCAATGAACCCCTCGTTTGTTGTCTTTTTTACATTTCGGTGGCAATGTGTCGTTGGTAAATTCATCGAGGTCCTCCACGTATGAAATCGTTAATACGAAGTGAGTTACATTGGAAAAGAACTTGGGTGGAAAGAAAAAACAGTTTACAAACCCCTAGATAGCAGAAAAGTTAGGATGAAGCTGAGCCGAGTCAGTAGCTAATAGACCCTGAAATGGTCGTCTGCGGTGAGCTGGAGGGAAAATCGTTCAAGAAATAAAAAATCGTCGAATGTAAGGAGAACCTGCCTATTTCTGAAAGAACCATTCGATCTAGACTAGCTACCTATTTACAGCAGCAAATTCACGAAAAAAGTACGTTCATTGGCAAAACAAACAAAGCGCTTGACATTCGCCTGGAAATACTTCAACAATCCCATGTTCTAAGAGTCGATGAGTCCGCATTTCAGTTATTGCACAAAAAAAAACCACGTGAAATAGTATGGAAAAGAAGAAGAAGAACTTGAAGAAAAGACACATACAAGCTACTATAAAGCACAGAGATGGCAATGTGGGTCTTGAAAAGTACAATTCATCGCTCCGAAGAATTGTACTGGGAAACGACATTACCTTCCAACGGTACAACGATCTAAGCATTTGTTGCTAGCCTATTCTGTTCTCAGCTTCGAACGGAAAACAAAGGGACATGGACAAATTCTCGGAGTTCTTATCCGAAACGAATTGGAGGACTTGTAGTAATGGTTGAAATACAAGGACCTCCATACATTTCCGTACTTGACCACATACTATTAGGGGTTACCGTTGAGTTTCATCGATTTTACAACAGACGGCGTAACTTGATTATTATTCCAGTGAATCAAATTTCCAGACATTCGTTGGAAAGCGCATCTTTTTCGGTATATATCAAAAAGTAAACAACATAGTTTTTTGCCACTTCGAATATGTCGAATTTCTTAGCAACGAGAGTGTTTTTGCGGGGAGTGTTACTTCATGACTTCAATATGAAGAAAAAAGCTGCGGAAAGTCATCACATTTTGGTGGAAATTTATGGTGACCATGCTTCCCCTCGACCTCCTCGACCGACAACAATTGATGCGTTAGAGCCGTGCACTGAAGGAAAAACGGCCACAATACGAGCAAAGACGCGATAAAACTATTTTGCAGCACGACAATGCTCGACCGCATGCCGCGAAAGCGGTCAAAACATACTTGGAAACGCTATAATGGGAGGTCCTATCCCACCCGCTGTATTCTCCAGACAGTATTCTCGATTACTACCTTTTTCGATCGATGCAATATGGCCTGGTTGACCAGCACTTCTCCAATTTCGATGAAGTTAAAAATTGGATCGATTCGTGGTTAGCCGACAAACCGGCCAATAATTTCCGCAAAGGGATACGGGAATTGCCAGAAAAATGGAAACAAGTTGTTACTAGCGATGAGCAAAACTTTGAATATTAAATTTGTAACGACGAAGAGACTTACCGGTACTCCTATTAATAACGATTCCTAGGCAGGGTTGCCAACTATAACTTTCAAAAATCACGAAGAATGAAAATAAAAATTAAGAAGAAATCAGGATAGTTCATATTGGGTTGTCCAGAAAGCTCGTGTTGATTTTTTGGAAAACAAAAGCATCATTTCTTAAGGCAGACATATATTTACTTAGTCTTATATGCACAGTTTTGTTCTACAATTATGCGTCATCCTCCCAGAACATCTTTGCTTTCTCACCGAAAACTGTTGAAGGTATTTTTATACCGTCCGCAACGTCGATGTTTTTTCCGTTGAGAAAACTTTGCAGGGACCTGAACCTGTGATAATCTGATGGTGAAATACCCGATTTGTTTGGCCTTCCTGGCCCTCCTGGCTAGGACCTCCTAGCCTGACTTCAAATTAATTTTTCGTGTTGTCAAAGAGACAAGATGTGTAGCATTGCCCTCATGAGACACAGCGCCTATCACATTGGCTAATTCTATTTTTCCTGCATTGCATATTAAGGTAAATGATCTTGGTTTGTCCAGTAGAAAATATGATCATGGTTTGTCCACTTTTTTGAATGCTCTAGTTCATCGCACCTGTGTCAAATCAGGTATTCGAATGTTTCAAAACATATAAATAAAATAATTATTTCTATGATTTACAGTAGTTTTATAGAATATTTTTATGGATTCACATGTTTTAAAGGATTATAAAATCCTCCTATTGGTGTTAATACGCCCCTCATTTGAGCTAACTTTTATTCAATCACCAGATTTTTTTGGCACTTGTTCAGACCTTTTCTGGATTATAACACTTACAATTATTGTAAACATCATGTTTGCACACCATTTGAATCAGATTTACAAAGCTAATCCATGAATTTAGATCACATCAATTCTGATCATGAGTTGTTTGATTCACTGATGTTTTTTTTTTACATGGTCTCGGAACCAAGGGCACTATATTTTCTTATATTTTTTTTCTTGAAAGCTGAAGATTCCCCCTTTTTCCCCTTCTTCCCGAAAATGCTTTTTCTCAAAAACTCATAACTATTGATCTGTTTGACCTATTCAGAAGAACAACATATCAATTTTAAGCCAACGAGTATTTCATGAAAAATTATGACATTCGCAAAAGAAATTGGGTTTCAAATGTTCATATTTCCTGTCCATTAAGCTACCGCAACCAAAATATTATTCTAAAGTCAAACGTTGAAAAATGAATGGAATGTCGAAATCAAGCTTACTTTCTTCTGTTTGTGTGAATCAGTTCACTGATGGATACAATATTTCAGTGAAGCACCTTCATTTGATGTCTTTGGATGACTTGTTAACAATTATATGAGTTATTCAAATAATTGTTTTGAGGAATTGAAACAAAAAAGTTTTTGAGAAAATCAATTTGAATTTTCAGAACATATATTTATTAAATTGTTTGATACTTTTCAATGAAAACATGAACAATTTCATACATTTTATACTTTGTTCAAAATTTTGTAGGTCTGTACTGCCGTTCTACGCATAGTTGTCAAAAAAAACATGTAGTTAATTCCCAACTTTTAAAAAAATAACATCAAGCTCAATTGTCCCATGTTGATATTCTATTCATATCTGTCCAACCATGTATTTTTTGTAGATCCATATCGAATAAGTCGGTTCAAGTACGAGAATTTCATGTCACACTTTCAGCAGGTCTAATGCACTCTTTTCTGGTTTTGAAGAACGAACCAATTCCCAAAGAAATAAAAAAAAAGTTTAACAGAATACGTGTACACCTTGTTAGCGAACGCCTAATAACAATGAGATTTATATTCTGCGAAGGTGTTGCAGATCATTCATTTTTTCATAAGACGATGTTTCTATGCATAATCTTTCGGAAAAACACAAAAAAAATATTGTTTGTTCCCAGTATATAAAAAAACAACATCAAGTTCAATTGTCCCATGTTGATATTCTAGGCATAACAGTCCCACCATGAATTTTTAAACCCGTAATCAAACTTGATTGATTCAGTGAAGGGATATCATCACATTTCATTAAACAATAGTATAGTGCTTATAAAAAAAACCCGGTGTATTGCTAAATTGAAATGCTTAAAGCTTTTAGTACACAAATATGCGAGAAAACTTTGTTTTTTTCTCAGTTGCTGATTTTGGAACATGGAACAACTATGCGTAGAACGGCAGTGTAGTTTTTGAGGTGAAATTTTTCGAGAAAGAATGAGAAAACCTCCAAATTTCAAAAAAATTCTGACTCAAAAACTCTAAGACCTGCAAAATTTTGGTCAGAGAATGAAATTTATGAAATTGTTCGAGTTATAATTAAAAAAATTCAAACTATTTATTAAAAATGTTGTTGAAAAAAAAGTTATTTTAAAAATTAAAATTCTTTTAAAAATTTTAAAAAATATATGTTTAAAAAAGTTCTCTTTGGAAAATTACTACTAATGTTTTAGACTATCATTTTTGTGTGTCGCGATTGATTCTGCAAACTTTTTCCTACATTTGTCTCTTAGAACAAAATTTTGTAGGTCTTGAAATTTTTGTAAAAAAAAGTTGCTCAATGGCTCAATGTCAATGTATTTACACTCAAAACGTTTCACTGTAATATGAGATGGTGATGCTAACTCTTAAGAAATTCTATAAAAATATTTGTCTCTAAAGCGAGTCTCTACTGTATCTTCACGCTTTTTATCAGAAATTGAGAAATTGGATAATTTGTTACTTTGACGGAAAATTTCAAAAAAGTGCCAAAAACAGGATTTTTATAGTGTTTTTACAAAATCCACTGTAGTTCTGCAAATATCGCAGTCAATTTTAATGTTTGCAGGCATTTTTTAGCCTAGTGTATTCCCTAAACATTCGTGAACGTTTCATATTGATACGTTCAGCCGTTTTTCTAGCCTATTTTTAAAGTTTGGAGTAAATTAGAGGAGCATTGATTCACAAATCCAATCAGAAGTACAAAATCCTAGGCGACTCTCAAAATGAACCATTCGTAACTTTCGTTTTCATGCGTTCGTAGGTACAAATATTGTAAAGAGTGATGATAATCACACATATTCATACGCATTTACACACATACACGCACTCTACACCCACAAACTCATAAATACGAAAGTAACGAATCGTTCGTTCAGAGAGTCGCGTAGGATTTTGTACTTCTGATACTATTGCGATTAAATGCTCCTCTAATTTACTACAAACTTTGAAAAATCGGCTAGAAAAAACGGCTGAACGTATCAATATGAAACGTTCTCGGATGTTTAGGGAATACACTAGGCTAAAAAATTGCCTGCAAACATTAGAACTAACTGCGATATTTGCAGAACCACAGTGGATTTTGTAAAACACTATAAAAATCCTGTTTTTGGCACTTTTTTGAAATCGATGCAAAAAATTTAAATATTTTTTTTTCGTCGAAGTAATAAATTATCCTTGTGCAGAATTTATTGGAGTTTTCAGAACTGCCTTTCGATTTGCAGTGCAATGGTTATTTATTGAATTATTCATCATCAAAGACGAAGGGGTTGTTATTCATTCAAACTGAAATGTCTCTGTGTGGGAAGGTCCAACAGGAACGTTCTTGGAACCAAATAAAAGCTGATGGATAAAGTTAATTGGATTTGCTATTGAGTTGGTTGGCAAAAAATTGGTTTGGTCCAGAATATTCTTGAAAAAATAAAGAAAAAACGATTTTTCATTTCTTCCCGATATTGTTGCCCACTACACCAACATTTACCAAGAAAAAAATAAGTACGAATGATATTCTGATACCTGAAAGTTGTTGCTTAAAAATGATGCGCCTCCCATCGACATGCGTTGATCTTTCATGAAGATACAGCATGTCAAAAATCACTTAAAATATCCGACTTCGCGCTCTATTCCTCTAATTGTTTTGTCGAGTGTATTTACGATCCACTCAGAGGGCAGTCAGTTCAGGCTTCAGGCTAGGGAAGGAGTCTTCGAAGCCAAATGATTGCGTTGTCGTTTACTAGCCGAGCGATTCTGAATTCATTCTCGGAACTCACCCTTTGATAATATTGAATAGTTCGAAGTGTTATTTACATTCTAGCGATATGGCACATACTGATTTTAGAGGGAACTTATGGACATCATTAAGTTTTATCAGTAACATGAATAGATTCACTAATTGGTCCGACTGTATTTAATACTAGTTACGCTATCATTGAAGACTTTCTCAAAAAATTTTTAAACCCTCAATAATTGAAATACATTCAGGACGCCATCCATATTTCTCACACTGTATACAACAGCGGACTGCGAATTTATGGCCTATTAAAATACATTGTTCTGAGCCGCGAGATTGTCAACCATTTCTAGGCATTAAATGACTCCCGTAACGCGTCGGCAAGGATTTGCACATCCATTCAACTACTACTCTGCACGGGCGGAAGCCTGGCGAGAGTTATACGGCACGGTACGCATCCTGACATAATAACCGATAGCGAATTTATCCATCCATAACTAATGCTCCTCGTCTGACACACCGCGAAACGTCGCCCCCGCATCAACGCGACGCAAAGACGCTAATAATAATGGAAAATCGATCGAAGCCAGTGCAGCAGAAGAAGACATTGTGTTGTGCTGTGTATCATTTGAGCATGCTCTTGTCGTCTCTCTGTACACGAAAGCGCAATTTTGTCAAAGCTAATCACACGCTTCTCCAAAACTGCTGTGTTATAAGCACTCGACGATGACGACGACGACGACGAAGAAGAGTGGCACGATAGCCCATAGCACTTCCCTCAACGGCAACAGAATCCACCAATCTAATCTCAGAATCGGGCGCAATATTCCTCATCTCCCCTTATCTTCCGTCCGGAGCCCTGGCGAAAATTAACCAACAGATGAGATGAGTACCCCTCGCCGTAGGGCTGAACGTGAGCCATCTTGTTGTAACAATTGAGGCAAAGTGGAGATATTAACAGGTAATCTTATTTTCATATTTTCAATTTACACTCAGTGCTGAACCAGAGAGAGGAGGCTTCAAAAATTCACAAGTTAAATAAATCGAGCGAGCACTCGAAGCTACAGTCATGTTCCACGAGGGCACCAGCCAACACCGCATGGCCCCTCACACGTGTTGATGGCACTTTATTCCGCTCATTTGCTGAATTCTGAAGTAAGCCGTCTCTGCTCGGAGTCCATTGCTGTCGGGCTGTTGTCGAACTTGGTTTCAAAAGTCGTGACCGTCATCGGTGTTCTCACGCTGTGATGGTTGTTAGCGACTGCCATTTCCCCCCGGAAGGACTAAGCCGAGTGGGTGCTTGAGGCCGTGTTCATCGTAAATGTCTCCATCGGTGGCCAGGATGGAGTGAACATATTTTGTTGTACATCTTTTATTGTCGTTTGCTGCTTCCGGTCGTTTCTTGAGACGAACTCAGTTTGGGGCTTGAAAATATTGAATTGGAAGTTAGAGTAACAGAGACGCTAATAAGTCAATGTTTAGGTCAAAGCCCCTCAGAACTTTCTTACGAATATCCAAGAAATTCTCACCAAAGAAGCACTGAGGAGCTCCAAACATCGCAAAAGTGAGTAATTCATCAACGAGTGGATAACTTTTGGAAAACTCCATTGATTGCATTACTTCGTTGAGAGTTTTCCCGAAGCATTATTTATTTTCCTCCCATTATCAAGTCACTTATTCAAAGCCCACGGCAATCCGGAGAGAAATCCACAAATTAAAAAAAAATACACATTCGATGGTGCCTCGGATCCGAAGGATTCGAGTTTTCTTGTTTTCCTCCCATGAGTCTAGCTGTGCAGAAATTGAGTCAAATTCGTTGCGAAGGGCGAGAATAAATTTGGGCTTTTGAGGGCTCGCAACCACCGTTTTCTCCAATTTATACACTTCCGCCGCCTCCGGCTCCCCACAGGGGAAACGGGAAGAACGTACACTCTCTCTCTTTCTCTCTCCAATTTTCACGCCCACGCGCCCCTCCCCCCACTCTATGCAGGCCACTTTTAGCACATTGATAAATCACTGGGAACTGAAAATTATTTGAGTGATTTCCCTTACCTTACTGTTGGCACTGCGGAAGAAGATCCCGAGGGAGAAGAGGCCCAACGTCACGCCACCAATCAGACCGTTCAGGGTGAGGGTCGCCTGGAGGATTCCGCCGAGTCGTTCCACCACAAACACCAGCCCGAAGGACAGCACACCGTATCTGAAAGTACGCGGGTTGAAAATTAGAAAAGGGAAGTTAGGAAAAAAGCTAAAACAACACTTGTCGCGAGGGAAAGATCCAGATGAACAAACAATATTTTGATGACGAGAAATCAAATACCGTTTTGTCTCTAATTCCGAACAGTTAAGCTTTGATGGCCATTCAACAGTGTCTCATTACTGAAAATGGTACTCTTTCGCGAAATAAAATTGATTTTTGGATACAATAGAGTCTTCTTTTTCATTTGACTACAATAAAAGTGATTCATATTCATGGTGAAAAACTAAAAATATGTTTAATCACTTTTGTCTCAAATTCCGAACAGCAAAAATGCATTTAAAAAAAAATCATATCATTTGAACTACTGGACCGACTCATATGATCGATATATTAAATTAAAGTCAATTAGCTATGGATTGGATTTTGCTTTCGTAATTTTTTTTTATCCCATTTATTTATTTAAGGCTCATTAGCATTTTAGCTGTAACAGAGCCAAATTTCAATCGTGTACATGTCACATGGTTTTCATATCTATAATTAGCACATTACACAGTTGTCGTTCGCCAGTATTCCTTCTATACCATTACATATGGTACATTCACACAGTAGCCATTTAGGCGTCAGGGTATTCTTTCTGTTCTTCCATTATCCAGTTGGACCCTCGGACAGCGGAGACAGTTGTTTGATCATTGTTGAGTTATTTATAGAACAGTAGCCCGATGTGTCTGGCAGAGCAGAGCAGTTGTATGGATGAATCGATCTTATTTCGACCGTGGATCGATCTCCATCGCTGATGATTGTTGCGTGGACGTAGCTATTCTGTAACAACACAAAGATGGTCAATGAGGGCCCTGAGTTTTGAACTCACGATCGATCGCTTACTAAGCGAACGCGCAACCAATGTGGCTACGGAGACCCCCTAACTGCTTTCGTAATTGTTGATTGTATTTGTTTTCCATAGTTTACATGGTTTCTGGTCCAAGGTCACTATACCGGCATCAATTCTTATAAATGATGGTCAAATGGAGTGTATAACCAAAATAATGTCAAGGTTTTGATTATTAAATTATTTATAACATTAAAGTTCAGTAAATTCACATTAAAAAATGAAGTGTTCGCAATTTGAATCATGCGCAGAAACTTGATTCATATTCCGAACAGTAATTTTAATGAAGATTTCTGCAAAATATATCTTTTTTTCATCCATTTATTGCAGATGCGTACAAATTCTAGCACTTAACATGAAATTAACAAACAAAATAGTTGGAAAAACTACAAAAACTGAAAAATGAACGATGCTTGTTTTTTACGGAATTTGCTAACGCAAAATTCAATCATTGGTTTTGACTGTCACTTTTTTGCAAATGCTCAATATATGGGCTATTATGGGCTGTATCAATATCTATAAATGATGTTAAAATGAAGGCTAAAAGCCAAAGAATTCCAGGGTTTTGATTATTCAATTATTCAATTATAACATTTGAAAATGAAGTGTTCGGAATTTGAATCACGCGTACAAATTTGATTCATGATCTGAACACTCCTTCAATATTAATTTTAATGAAGATTTTTTGCATAAAATATCATTTCTTTCATCCAGTTATTGTAGGTTCTTACATTTCCTAGCACTTAACATGAAAACAGCGATCAAAATAGTAACGCAAACATTTTATCATTGGTTTCGACTGTCACTTTTTTGCAAATATCTGATATTATGAATTATAGGCTGTATTAATACCTGTAAATGATGTCAAAATGAAGCCAATACCTCAAAGAATGTCTGTGTTATCATTTTCAAATTATTTATAAAAAAGTTTTGTAAATTCATATTTAAAAATGAAGTGTTCAGAATTTGAGACTGTGAGACGGAATATGAGACAAAACGGTACATCCGCAACAATGTTGTGGCGAATTTCATTAAAAAGTGAATCTAGTCACACATTTGAAGGAATCCACTCGGCATCATGATTTGCCCGCCTCATTGACAAGTGACAGCTTTGGCGTCCGAGAGTTCAAATTACCCATGCTACTACCAAGGCAGAGGAAGCTATCCGATCCGGCGGAAACCGGTGATATGATGTGTTTTCTATTGTATTGCACTGTCTATCCCGCTGTCACATCGGAGCATAAAAGCCTCAATGTAAAAGTTCACGTCTTTCTATTCTGCATTTTTTTTTCTTCTTCTTCTTCTTGATTCGCTGCTTATTTCCGCGAAGCATCCAATTTCATGTGATTCCAACTGCAGCAAAAACAGTGGGGTAAAAAAAATGGGAACAAGCTCCTCCGACATAACCAAATGCATTCAAGAGGACATTGTTTCGCAGTGATTCCGCAGCTGGGAGATCGCATCAGAGCACTTAGAGTGGGAGGGCCGACGGAAATGTGCAATTTTATTGAAATATCGTCGCAATAACTTCAGGTCGGGTGGCATTTGTGACGTTTACGAGAGAGAGAAAGGAATGTGATTTTCTTCTGAGCCTCGTAGTGTGCATCGAACTTCAATGTCGGCGGAAGTAGCTCGCGGAGGATTTATTTGCCATCCGTGATTGTTCCAAGACATGTAATGTCGTGAGGATTAGAGTGTACTAGTAGTGTGAAACATCAACGAGATTGTTTTGCGTTTCCAGCTTTGTTTCTCGATTAGATTTCATTGGATGTTAAAGAAATCGAATATTACGAGAAGCTGAGGAATCGATAAACATAGTTGCACTATTGAATCTATTGTGGAAGAGCAATATTGGTCTAAGCAACGCACAAATGAGGGGATAATGAAATGACCATGGTCACGCTTAAAAAGCTTCTAATGTGAAAACGTATCTAACAAAGCAGTTCAAGATAAATCTGAGTATACCGATGCAATCGAATGGAATATATCGTCTATACGAGGTCTGTTTGAAAATTAATGCGACTTTTAAATTTCCGGAGGTTACGTATATTCGATTTTCGACTTTTGTGGCGTAATGTTGGTAACCATGTCTGACACTAGTGCTGACAAGTTCGGCAATTTTTATTGTTCAACAAATTTTTGACACATGCTTTACTCAACAACTCTGACAAATTTGTCAGAATTAGTGACAGACATTGGTTCCAACGTAACGTCACAAAAACCGAAAATCGAATATACGTTAGTTCAACATTGAAGGTACCTGGAGCTCTGAAATTCTTGGAGAAATTGAGAGGCTTCTTTGAAATAGCTACGTATGTGGAACGATTTTTGACAGATTACAGAACTGTATCGACACCATTGAACCAGAGAGTTTAAATGGGTTAAGTAAAGAGTGGAACGATCAAAATTTGGTCAACATCAAATCACGTCATTCTTTTGAAGTGTATTTAAAAAACCGAACACCCCTCATTTTGTAAGCCCTCTTGGTAATTTTACTTGCGCAACGTGAATATCACATGAAATTGACAAAGTTGGAATTTTTCAAAACAACCTGACAACCTGACCAACAACTCAGAACGGGTGAGTGAAACGGTAAAATCGTTCATTGGTAGAGGGATTCCAAATCTATTTTAACACTTTGCGGACCGCTCACGAAACTTCTCGTGTTTCGCGTCCCATCCGTTGCGGACCGCTCACGAGATTTCTCGTTTTCGCGTTCCTTCCTTACGGACTTGTGTGAAATTAGCGGATAATAGTTTTTGTTGCGTGCAAGTTTCTGTTCAACGTCTTGCTGGATTTAATGAATAATGAATTATGTCAATTGAAATAAATTGATTGTTTATCAAGTAACAACCTTCAAAATCATGCTCATTAGATAGAGAATTGTATCATTCCTCTTTCCACATAATTCATTTTTTTTCTTGATCGTGACAGAGAAAAGTTATAAGCCAAGTTGTATGGAAGAAATTAATTATGTTAAAGAAAATTGAAAAAAGTTATTTGAAAGGACCCAAAACACATTCTCGAGATAGTACTTATTCGATATAAAATATTTTTATCTATCTTTAGCATAATTTCCATTGGTCGGAAAAGGGTCTAAGAAGAGTTATAGCCCAAAACCTATATGACCTGTATGGGGGAAATAAATTAATTTAAAGAAAATTGAAAGGACCCAAAACACATTTTTGAAATAATACTCATTGGATAGAGAATAGTTTTATCCATCTTCAGCCAAATTTTCGTTGGCCGGAAAAGAGTCTGAGTAAAGGTATGGGCCAAAATGTATACCAGTTGTAGGAGGGAAATTAAAAAAATAAATTTTCACACTCAAAAAAAATGGAGGAACAGAGTGCGAAGTCGAAATTTTCGGGCTATTTTTGAAATGCTTTAAAATCGTGAAATATCAACGCATGAAGATGGGATATAAATCTTTTTAAAGCAAAATTTACATGGATTTGCACGGAATATTTCACAGAGAAATTTGTATTTCGATGTATGTAGATGTAGTGGATAAAAATATCGGGAAGAAATGAGAAATCGATATCTTTCTGTTTTTTTCAAAGATATAATGATAAATAAATTATCATCGAAAAAAAGTTTTGAAAACTATAATAAATTCTATACACCCAGGATTTTTTTACGCAGGGGATACACCATAGTAGGTACACCATAGTAGATGTACTTTGAGATTTTCTCAAATTTTCATTTCCACGCCTTTTGAGAATGGGAAAAAGAAGAAAAACTCATTTTTTCACTATAGCTCTTATGGTGAACCATATAGGAGAATTATATTATTATTATCTGAAAAAAAATCACACGTATCGATAAAAGGCGTAGGAACACGCTCCTTTTTCAGATACCGATAAGACACTCGCAAAAATTTTAACTAGCTATATGATACGAACCAAAATGCCATCACTGAGAGGTATCGAATCCGCCCCAAACAATGAGTAGTTTCGAGATCCTGACTGTATCCACACCATCTGTCTTCCATCCGATTCCAAGAGATTGGTTTCCGTCTTATCAGTATAAAGAACCTTGTTCCAGAACTCGTTAGGTCTGGTTACATATGCTTTAGCTTACTCTAGTGGTTTTTTCATATTCTCCTTTGAGATGTGAGACAATACGACCTCTCGGATTGTTCCTATAGGCTACTCTCCGGACAGTGTCTAGACTGACAGGTCGTCCAACGGTGCCGGCTACTTCGGTAGTCAATTTAGAATTGTTTGTTTAAGGATTATTCCGTAATGTTCGTACAATCACCCGTTTATCATCAGAAGACAGGATCCGTTTGCGTCCTCTCCCCGGAAGATTTCTATGGTTCCTCCATATTTCCATTTTATTATGACTTTCTATACTGTAGAGTGGGTTCTTCCAACTGCAGCTGCTATTTTCCACTATGTCTTTCCTCCACAAGTCTTACCTATTATCACGTACCTGTAACAATATTCATTTCTTTCCTCTTACTTTTTATTTTGATAAAAACTTTTTAGAACATCAACAAAAGAGGGTCTTCATAGCCATATTGGTTGCGCGTTCGCGTATTAAGCGATCGATCGTGAGTTCAAAACTCAGGGTCTTCAATTGACCATTTTTGTGTTGTTATAGAATAACTACGTCCTCGCAACATCAGCGATGAAAATCGATTCATCCATACAACTGCTCAGCTCTGCAAGAAACATCGGGCTGTTGTGCTATTAGTAACCTAACAATGATCATATCAACTCTCTCCGCTGTCTGGTCTGCTAAACAATGGAAGAACAGAAAGAATACTCTCACGCCTAAATGGCTACTTCTGTGTTATTTACAATTTATAAAAAAAACATAAACATGTAACATGTACACGATTAAAAACCCGGCTCTGTTACAGCTAAAATGCTAATGAGCCTAAACAAATAAATAAATGGAATAAAAAAAAATCACCAAAAACCAAACACTACCCAAGTAGTGGTTTGGTGTAACCATCACAAACTGTCGAAAAAAGTACGTTAATTACCAGAGAACTTACTTACAATGTTCGTTTGTTTGGAGAAATTTAAGGTGTACACTCAATTTAGCAATTCTTAGAATCGAATTTTTTTTCAGCTTTCAGAAATAAAAATTTGGCAAAAAACTTTTCGTGAAGTTTTCTCGTGCGCATAGTTTGTTGAATGTGTTTGTTATTAATATGCATCAAACGGTGAAATGTATTCAAAATATTTTGCATCAAATAAAAGAAGAGTATCGTCAAGTGGCATATGCACACTCAATTTTGCAATTGACTGTATATCGTATGCGTGATAATGATTGCAGCATAGTACAAATAAGGTTCCCATTTCACCTTGACATACAATGCTTTGGTTTTCTTTGCGTACACGTTAGTTATAACTCATATCATAATAGACTGTGAGTAAAAGAAGCCAATTCCCTTAGTTTGACAGTTGCATAATGACGAAGTGGCAGCGTATTCGTGCTTTATATCCTCTTGGATGGCACTAATGTTCGCAGTGGAATTTTTGCCTCCTCTATGTAGGTATTACTTGCATCATTTTTGTTAGTAGTACCTAGTTGAGATTTCTATGCCGGATAACACGCCTTGAATGTATTCTGGAGTGGCAAGCTCTAGAATACGCGTAATCATAGTGCAAGTCGAAAGAAATTTCTTTGATGAAAAACCCCCGGCCAGAACGGGAATCGAACCCGAACCCCCGGCATGATAATGTGGGACGGTCGGCCACGGGAGCAGTTGTGATTGTGTCGTGATTTATATACGTGAAGTGAAAAGCCCTAGATCGAGAAAAAAATAACAACTATCTGCAGAGGTAGCTACAGGTAGTTCGAGGTCAGCTCGAATTCCGAAGGTTATCACTTCCATCAAAGTGGAGAATCGGAGAATCTGGTGCGTTTATTCCAGAAGCGACAAAGTAAACACAGAGGAGAAGGAGAAATTTTCCGTACCACAAAGAAATAAGAAATACCAATACCATATATGTATATTAAAAATAAAGTTTCATGATTTAATGTGTATTTTACCGCAAAATACCACGAAATAGTAAGTATTTTCAACTTGTTTTTTGTTTCTTCCCCCATAAACTTCATATTCAAGGTAATCAATGACGATATAATTTATTTTGTTCACCGATCCACATATGCTTCATCTACCATTCCACCCTGTTATGTATCACACTGAAATTCATTAATCATTTTCAGTTAGACAGTTGAACTTCCTAATTTTCTTCTTTTTTTTTTGTTCGTTACCGTTTGACGGTAATGAATACATATAGCAAACGGCCCTTTTCAGGAGTACTATTTAGAGTTTCAAACGAGTTAAGCTAACAGATTTCTGAACAATGAAAATAATTACATTTAAAAAAACAACTGTTCTGAACAACAGTCCTTCCGTCTTCCTTCCGTCTGTGCCCCTAGGCTCAGACCCTTCTACTTTTTTTTATATTTTTCAGAACCTAAAAAAAACTATTGCAGTTAAACTCTAGAATTTGAAGCACGTCCTCCTGTTCCTCGGTAAACTTGTCTAACTTTTGTCCAACAATATTCATGGTAAACTACTTTGTATTATGTTTTTTAAAAGAAAAAGATAAATTATTTCTAAATGCTCTGCAACTTTGATGGTTGAGGCAAATTAACTCATTCCGGACCCAAAAATTCGGCAATCTTGCGATAACAGTTTAATTAGCAGTTTAATATTCTCATAATATATCTCTATGTCATAGAATGCTGAGTTAATAACTAGGTGAGATTAAATTCTCGCAATATAAGTTTTAATTGACAGACAAACATCTCTAACAAAGGATTCTCGTTATGCTAACTCAAGCTGTCTGAGCCCTACGATGCCCTAAAATGAGGATCCTACCCAGATGACATAAAAAGCACACGTGTTACATACTCCAATTGCTTGTTTGTGGTTTATCCCTAAATAGTTTAATTAGTCGGGTACATTGCAATTAGCCCACACATCGTGTAGGTGTCAGGAAAAAAGTCCACTTGCACCACTTGTGACGCAAGTCGCCCTTTCGACCTCAATATGTGTGTGACCAACTAATAAAACTGATTGGTTGTAAAAGGTGGCGCGTAAGTTTTCTTATGGAGAAACGTGTGTGTGTGTGTGTGTTGGGGATGAGATTGGAGCCATGAGAGGTGGGGGGGGTTGTGTTGGCAACCAGAAAGGCTTTGTCTTGTACCAATTGCAGGGAGCCATAAAATAGGGCTGTTAATAATTTATGGTCGTGCCAAGTTCCAACAATGGGCGCCCGTAAAAGTCGACAGTTTTCTTATCGGGCGATGGAAGATAGCACAAATGAATGATGCATAAAATTATTCATCTGTAAAGTGTTCTTCGAATATCGGAAGAGGTGAAAGGACTCGGTTATTTTTATGTTTTTGATGTTAGCGCGATAGCCACGATTTATTGCGTCTGACTATTAGATATGTGGGCGCCCAAATCGAATCAATACTTGGGATTCAAAATAAACACACAGAAACTACGTCCGGAGGAGTACTTTTTAAGGTAACAATAACATGTTCCTGATCCTTTCAGATGTGTTGTTTTAGTACTTCGTTCGGAATCGCTCGTTTCGGTCATAAAATGCCACTTAGCCTATCCTCTGGTTGGATGGAAGGAAGCACTGTGAGGAAGTGTGAAGCAGACAGAACACACGTGTTCGAAGAATAACTTCCTTCTAGCAGAATGACACCTGATGTAAATTCCCATCGTGGACTCTCGTTTATCACATATTTTGAGGATCATGGATTTTATTCTGAATATAAACCCTCAAATGCGTTCGAAACAAAAGACACTGCGGCCGGGTAATTGAATATTTATAGGAGGCTAGAAGCACAGGAATTGATTGCAATGGTCTCCGAAGCCATTTGTCTTCGGTGACTATCCAAATAACGTTTCTGTCTGCGAATTTCCGACGAACATATGACTGTCGTTGGCTGAAATGAAACTCTCAATCTTTCGATTATATCTCCGCTCCTCGTTGTTGGCTCTATAACAAATGAACCCGCATCTACTAAATCAATCTCAGGATAGCGCGATGCTGCCGATGCCGATGCCATTGGTGCGCTTTCCGAGCGAAGCCAAGCATAAGTCACCTGAGACAAATTCCGCCCGGATTGAGCTGTCAGCCGGAAAAGAGTTCAATATGTGGAAAACAATGGGAAAAAGCTTTCCCGCGGCACAAAGCAGGAAAATTAATACTCGCAAGGTTAAAGGTGAAATTGAGTGAAAATCCAATTACATTCGAATCGTCGCTTCCGATAATGACAGGTAGAGCAGCCCGGGAGAAACAGACGTTTGAACGTGATATCGCCCCGAAAACCGAATGTCACGTTTGCATACGTCCGTCGAACGGTAGCAGGACCTGGCGATTGTGTTGTGCTCCCTGTCCACACCAGGAACCACGGAATGGACCAAGAATGTATGCATGCATTCGGAAGCTGGGAGTGAACTGACAAAAATCCAATTTTTTAAAACAACGACATTAATATTTTTTATCTCTCCCGAACTCTGGAAATGTTATGGTATGCTATTTGAGTACACACGGTCAGCTATTGGTTGTCCACTCGAAAAGCTGGCACAGTATCGAATCGCCATCATCGTATCGTCTCGCGTGGGTGGATGTGTGCTTTGCGTGGAGGGGGATTTGATCTCAAACGAAAACAACGGGAGAAAAAAAGGCAGCCCGTTTGGCATCGCTGGGATCCGCGCTATAACCCCGTTATCTCGTTTATGGATTTCGATATTTTCCAATACATTTGATTCTTTCAGCTAGATTTTTTTCGCTATCGAGACTCCCATCCGGCCAGCGGAAGCCAGATGTGGAACCCAACACCGGTTGACAGAGACAGAGCTTCGCCAGTGCTGCTGCTGCTGCATCTGTGGCCGAGATTGTAGCAAACGAGATGGCACGGGATGTTCTCAAGTGTGTTTATTCATTTCTAGATACGATCCAATTGTTCTCCTTTTTTCCAGCTTCACAGATGAGTTCGTTTTGGTATCGTTGATATGTATAGGGGAAGGTAGTCCTAATCCGACCGGTGATCCTGAACCGATCTCCTCTTGGATCTCGGGGATCACCTACCGATCTTTTAGTAGTGTCAAAAGAAAGGTTTCATAACACTGACAATTTGATTAACTCTATGTATTTGCGTCTGTGTTTGCGAGTACCGTTCTTAATCATATTTCGGACTACACCATATTTCGGACACTTTGTTCTAATATCTTGAAATGCTTGATGCACTGATGATATAACCATAAAATTAATATCACAATTGCTCTTAGAGTAATTCCTTGGTTTCACTATCACTTCATTTGAGAATTACATTTGAATTATTACATAGTAGAAAAAAATCCATCCAAAATCCAAAATCCACTCATTATCGTTTGTGTTTGACGTTTGCTTAGCGTGATAACGTAGAATTTACCCCTTCATCAATATTTAAATTTCTCTCGTGTTTCATCAGTATTTATCATCGTTATCAGGTTACTGTGATTGCTTGGTATGTGTTTCGCAGTTGACTATAAAATATAATCAAGTGTACCGTTCTGAATCATATTTCAGACACTTTGTTCTAATATCTTGAAATGCTTCATACACTGATGATATAACTATAAAATTAATATCACAATTGCTTCTTTAGAGTAATTCCTAGGTTTCCCTATCACTTCATTTGAGAATTACATTTGAATTATTACATGGTAGGAAAAAAATCAACTGCACTACTCATTATCGTTTGTGTTTGACGTTTGTTTAGCGTGAGCAGGTAGAATTTACCCGTTCATAAATATACAAATTTCTCCCGTGTTTCATCAGTTCTCATCATCGTTAACAGTTTACTGTGATTGCTGATTGTAAGTGTTTCGCAGTTGACTATAAAATATAATCAAGTGTAATGTAGTTTTCGTCAAAAAAAATTACAAAATAAAGTGTCCGAAATTGGAATTCAATCTGTCCGAAATTTGTTTTTTTTTTTTGGTTTGATAAATGGTGTCCGAAGTTTGATTTTTATTCGCATCATTTGAAAAGCATTTTATTCGATGATTTTTTTATGTTTTCAATCAAATAGGTACCAAAGTAGACGGCTTAAAAGTATATTGACCTAATTTATTTATAATATCAACCAATCAACCAATATTATACCTGTGCATAAAGTTGAGATCTGTTGATTTCTGCATTAAATGCCTTAAGCGTCCGAAATATGATTCAGAGCGGTACCTGTACCTACGATTTCAAAATGGCATCGATATTCGATATTCGACTTCCGCTGGTAAAACCATTTCACCCAATACTCATATCGTATGGATTTTCCATATCTTTTTTTGTCATTTTGAACTACTATCAGCACAACGGAAATCGAAACAAAATTATATTCTATGTTTTAGTATATTCAACGTTCATCCATTGCTAATAAATCATAGAACAAAGATCCTTTGTATGTTTGAGACAATGTAATTAATAAAATTAGTCATGTTCAACATTCCGGAACAGAAAAAAGTCAGATGTTGTCACACCACAAAAGTATTTGACTGACGCAAACCAATCCTACAATAGAATATTTTCCCCAACTGATGATTCTTATATGAAATATATCGTTTACCTTTGGCAATTCGTGTGATGAGGCTAAATGTTGTCACGTCACGCTGGAATGGACCATATACAGGGTTTTCCATTTCGGGCTTCCGAAAGTATACAGCCCTGCGCTGACAACCGTTTGACATAGCTGTCAACCAAAGCGTCATATCGTTAGTTGAATGTCTGCCATGGGTTATGAGCAGAATTGCCAACCTCCCTGTTTTTCCTATATGTTGCCAGTTTTTTAAGCATGCCAGCGAAACAGCCAAAGCCAAAAAATATACAGTTTTTCATAATTTTCACAGTTTTATCCAGTTTTTTTTTATTTTTTCGGCCTTTTCAAGTATTTTACTCCCCAAAATTGTATTCTGTTCTTCCATTTGTGAAAATTCTACTCCGCTTCACTCACATCGAAGACTTGTAGACTAGTTTATCGTCTTTCTATATCTTTATCTATCTGTCTAGTATAAGCACACAGAATTATGGAATGGTGTTTTCTCGCTAATTTGCCTCCCTTTTATTGATATTCTGTTTGATCAGGAAAATTATACGAGTTTGGAAAATGTTTTTGTAGGTGCTGCTGTCGAAATGTTGACCAATTAATATTTGTCAGTATGAAAAATTTCACACAACGCCGTAGCTAGTTTCAATTTTACATTACACTATGCAATCAAATTCTAAAACGTTTTAATTCCAATGATCCATTAATCATCAACATGGCGATAATTGATCCAACTATTGTCATTGGAAGGAGGCGTATGTCAATTGTTCCACTTCTACAAAATCTTCCAAATATTTGCGATCGAAATAATATTCAGGAAATCGATAATGAATTTAGGAAGATCCGAACTTCAGTTTAAACGAACGCCAAGATGCTTCTTTCTTTTGAGTATTATAGATTCTTGATTCTGACGCATCCCTCAGCAACCATTGAGCGATAGTTTTCAGTTTTCAGTATAGTTTTCAGTTTCAGTATACGAATCAAAACTAGGAAGTAGAACAGGAACAAAAACTATGCGACGAATTCTAGCTTCCCAAAATTATGTAGAAATAAAAAATAATAAAGATGAATAAAGAGCAATTCCACGCCAAATCACCCGGTCGCTGACTCGACCCTCTCCGTTTTTTGATTGGACATTTGATCTTTAATTGGACATTTTTGTGAATATACTGAATATACATGATAAATTTTTAGGAGTGTTTTCAACTATTTCCCAATAATTTATGGTGTCGCAACCAAATTTTTTACCAATTTTCATGTTGATCGGTTCAGTAGTTTCCGAGTCCATGAGAGACAGACAGACAGATAGAAATATAATGTCAAAATATATGATAACAGGTAAATTATAAATGCCAATTACTTATTTTGTCACTGTATATCCTAGTTTTTATTGCTAATATAAACAAAGTTGAGAAAAAAATCGATTCTTCCAGCTTCCAGTATTTTTTTTAGAATTTTTCCAGCTTTTTCAAAAATTTGATTGGCAACTCTGGTTATGAAGGTGAAATTGGATCAAAAATGGAGAAAGTTACTATTAGTAATATTTTGAAAGCTGTGAGCCATATTTGCACAACTTCCAATGCATGATACATATTTGCACAACTTCCAATGCATGATACTTAACTGTAGTACAAATAGTTATTATTAAATAATTCAACAAAGTTTGTTGTGTAAATGACCATCAAATAACACCTCAGAAAAAATCTCATGTCCAGCTTTACACAGAACTACTAAAATTGTACATATTGGATAGGATTATTTTTCAAAGTCTTACCAGATGAGTCATTACTGATTTTGAACTTCAATTTTTTTTTTCCATTCGAATTTCAATATTTTCGAAATAATCTCATATTTACACTGAGAGGGGGTGAAAATGAGTTAAGCACAAAATTTAATTCCATGCCAAACCGATAAAGTGATTGAAAATTGATAGTTTTATTCCTCTTCGTGAAATATTAGACTCGTATTTTTTATGTTTTTTCATCCTCCTATTTCCAAAAATGACCTTTTTCAATAATTCATAACTTTTGAACTAATAGTACAATTTAGATGATCGATATATCAAATTAAAGTCAACGAGCCAGGGTTACCATATATACAGTATAATCTGCATTTATACAGATTTTTAGACTTTTTGAGACCAAGAATCTGTCCCTTTGTCCCTTTGCGGTCGTGTTAAATTTTGACACGTGATATTTAATTATTTTTACTTGAAGAAGCAGTAATGTATAACTTTGTGAGATTATGAAAGATGAACAAGATTCCTTTATTTTTTGTAAACTGTTGATAATAATTAACTAAACAATGTTTTATGTTTATTTATTTTTTTTTATCAAAAATATATATTTTTATTAAGGCTCATATGGCGTCAACCGGACGGAGCCGGGAGTTCGACAATTTTTGTCTTAAAACTATGTTGGTAATATGTAACCGATTACTCGCGGTTGGCTCGAAGTTAGTATTACAAGTGTTTTCGTAATTGTGATGTTGCTGCCTCCGTGTCGGGCACACGGGATACTTCCTATTGGGATGCAGCTGACCATTAATCAGCAACGCCCCCCTAGTCTGTACCCCATATCTAGCGTGGTGCGTCTCCTCGACTCGAGGATTCCAGGATAGAGTGGTCACTTTATGTTTAAAATAAAATTGCTATAATTTTTCTTCGTGTGATATCTTCCACAAAAAGAATTAGTTTGGCGTCTTTCGCCTTTTATCTTTCTGTTTGAACATACAGAACAATGCTCTTTACATTTACACAGTGCCGCAATACATCAATTAATCCTTTCCTCAAGCATTCATTAGCCATATAAAATTCATAACACGGTAAAATTAGTTTTGGAAAAGTGTGAACTGATACATTGTTGTATAAATTATAATATTAGTACACTTCTTTGCTGTGGTGGCTGAGAGCAGATAAATGACCGCAACGGATTAATACAGATTTCGAAACAGATTTTCTGAGAAAAAACAGAGATAAAAATATTTTTTGAGGTCAAAAACACAGATTTTATTATGGCAACCCTGCAATGAGTTAGTTTTGTTTGAAAAAGATTACACTTGAAAAAAAAAACGGATTCTGTTTTCTTAATTATTGATTGTAATTGTTTTTCATAGCTTACATGGTTTCGGAACTAAGGTCACCATATTTTTTATATTTTTTCTTGAAAGCTAAGGTTTTTTACATAATATATCCGAAAATCAGAGAGGTTTTTTTTTTCGTTTTCGAGTGATTTTGCAAAGTTAACATGTTTTCAGTTTTCGTTCAATATTCCTATGCGACTGGACAACATCTATACGACTAGAATCAAATTTCCATCGGTTAATTTGAAAAATCATAACTCAATAACACAAAATAACGCATCTCTGAATTTTGGATATGTATCTAAAAAATCTTAGCTTTCAAGAAAAAATATAAATAAAATAAGTAAAAAAAACTTTTTAAGTAAAACGGTTTAATTGTGATTAAACATAATAATGTACTAAAAGCTAGAAAATAATTAGGCAAGTAGCAGTTAGCAGTTATCACATCTCTCCTTTATTAGTCTAGGGCATTGATAAGACTAAAATAAAATCGTGGGACATATCATGAAGACCATAATTGTGGATAATGGAAATCCAACGTGCCCCACGATTTTATTTTTTGGGCAACCCTAAAATGGAAAAGATTACCCTAATGATAAAAAATACGGGTCTAATGTTTTGCGATAAAGAACAAAACTACAACTTTTCACGTAAATCTGAGAACCACTATATCGGTTTGACATGGAATGGCTGTATATAAACATTCCCATTGCACTTCTAGGTGGATTGACACTATTATCGTAACTGAAATAATCATTTAATACACTTACATGTTGGTAAATTATTTTGAAATCATTGAGAAATTGATTTCTAAACACAATTCTCAATATAAAGTAATATTCACTTTGACCCATTGTCACCCCCTCTAAGGGGTAAGATTGAGTCAACCTTCATTGAATCGCAGTTCAGTGAAAAATTAATATTATTCAACAATTCCTTGAACACTTACGAGTATTCGTCATTAGAGAACATTTCTCCGGAATCAGAATTGTGTTTTACTCTAATTTACGATAGTTGTTCAACAGAAAGTTCGAAAACTACCTTTTCTGACCCATTTTCACCCCCATCGACGGTACCTATTTTTCAAATGCTTGTTTTTCATGAATCACAAAATGAAACCGAGGTCTCCTCACTGCTCTTCAAATAAGTATTCAATTATTTATTCAATTTATTCAATTTATTCAAATTCAAACATTGAATTTTGGTTAAGTAAGCGCAGAGGGCCACCTTCCCCTATTTATACATGTTTTCCATTCGCGCTGTTTGTTGAGTGAAAAAGTCACTCGGGTGTTAATTTTCATCCATTTCGAGCGATCCTCTTGTTTGGCCAACAAGCAATATGTTATCTATTGGATTCATCCCAACGATGTGTTCTTCAAAATTTGCTGCGATAATTCACCGAGAAGATGATTTGTTTAGAACGATTCCATAAACGAAACCGATATGCAAACGAATCGTGAGAACGATCGGAACGGAAGCGTGAATCAATTGCGACACCAAAAATACCCATCCAACTTCAGGTACAGCTGCTCCAATGCGAAATCCTCCTCCTCCTCCTGCTCCACCCTCGGATGATTTATTTCATTTATCCTTCGGCTGGAAGGGAGCAAAATGAAACGATGCGTCGAAATTTCCCGTGTGTAAAACGTGCTGCGCTGTTATTCGGATGCATCCAAGTGTTCAATTTGCGATGAATATGAAAATGAGACGACTCATCGTCATAAACATCATCACCATTATCCGGTTGTTTTCCGGGACGTTACACCTGACAGGTTCGTTTCCAAATCCCACGCACTCGCGTTCGGTGCATGATCCGTAGATAACAACCAGAACGAGATGAGTAGACAGAAACGCAATGGAACGGTGAAATGTGGATGGCTGTGTGGAAATTAGCTATAAATGGGTAAACTACAGCAACCGGAATGTGGAGCATCCCACTGCACGGCATTGACCATGTGAACAAACCCATTTCAGCGAGGAGGAAGATCCCTTCTCGAAAATGACAAAACAGCCACTTGGTCACGTTCATTCTCTTCGTACTGAAGAGGAACACTGAAATTGTTTGTCGGACGAAAGAAAAAAAGAGCTGCGCATTCATTGGGGAGTTGTTCGAAATCCACCATACGTCTGCAGGAATCCAAGTTTATCTGTTAACTACATCTTGGTTTTTGGTTCCCTCGAAACGCAAGACAATTTGCGCAGTTGGCCATCGTACCAATCGCCCAAATGCACGCCATACAAAACGCAAAACCTTGTCACGATTCGCAAACATATGGAATAAATCTATGCGTTGTAATACCTCCTGAAGGATGGTGGGGAATGGTGTTCTCCATGGCAATATCAATCCCTGATCCCTTTGGGATACGGACAAGAAAAGAAACTCACGACGAGACGAGACTGAGGTTAGCAAATATCGATGTCAGCATTTTGCAATATTGTAAAGACACAGCGAAGCGAGAGCATAAATCTAACGGCGGTGCTTTCGGAGCATATGGAGGGGTGGAACATCCTAACAACCGAAAACAATCATCCACCGCTGAGCAAGCCCCAGACGAAGGTTCAGAGTAATTGGGAAGACAGAAATCTCGTTGCAATTTGCTAGATATTAAACTTGTAATGCATAATCACGATACGAACATGATGGGACTGATATTGAGAGAAAGCTCTCCCCACAGATTGTACGCAATGGTTTCCAATCGAGGACGACTTGCAAAAATGAAGCACATCATTGAAGCCGTAGAAGGCAATTTCCAGCGCTGGATTTAATTGACAATAAAAGGTAAATTGTAAACGATACATACCCCAGCGACATCCATTTTGCGTACAGCGATGCCTTCTCCTGTGGAATCTTCATTCCGAATCCAGTCACCAGCAGATCCTCACACGTGACGGCCGACAGCGAGTTCAGTGCAGCGGCAACGGTTCTGAAATGTGCGAGGAAGATTAAAATTGTGGAAATATTATCATTCAAAATAAATGCAAAATAAAAAATATTATCATCACTGAAAAGTGTGCTGTTATTCTTCCTCTCTGTGTCTCGCTGAGTGAATTAATAAAATCAACATAACGCGTCTGCTGCAATGGTTTGATGTTGTTCTCGTGGCGGTTTGAATCGGTCTTTACTCGTGTGGGGGCTTTAAAACCACCAAAACGAATGTGACCGAACTCTTGTGATTCCATGAACCAGATCCGCATTGTGGTGTGCGCAGTGTTGCCTCAAAATACTTGTTATAGATTAAGTAAAAATGGCGATCATGTGATGAAAAACTGTTACCTTCTCTTGGAAAGATAAGCATGAAAGTGGAGTGTCAAAAAATCCAAAAATTTCAATTATAGTTGGTTTGATTTTAAATTTTCAAATGATTGTTAGATCGATGGATTCAACCGAGTGTAATTGTTTTGAGTGTTGCTTTCTCGGAAGGTTTGGTTTTAAGTTAAGCTGGTTCAATGATGTAGCTGAATTGAAATATGCCTAGAGATGCTACTGTGGTAACAGTAAAGCGCCATAGTAGTATCGTTAGTTCAATTTTGGAAACTTTATTTTCTTTGTCAGGGTATATAGAAAGTGCAAAGAAATTAGTTTTTTTAAAATTTGTTTATGCGTGAATTCTAATAATTGCTTGCTAATAAAGAAAAAGAAAAAAAGGCTAATCAAATATCTATCTTCAGAAAATTGGGTCGATTGATTTTAGAGGAGCTTTCTCGGTTACCTTTTCAGGTTTCCAAAATATACAGTTCTCTAACATATCGCTGGAATGATTGGTTTAGCGGAGTTTTCTCATTACCTTCTAAGGTTTCCTACAGTTAACTCAGACAGTAAGGATTTCAACAAAATAGTATGTGAGTTGAATAGTAGAATATATAGCCGGTCGAATTGATTTAACAGGTCTACCTTTTTAGGTTACCTAAAAATAATTTATGTCGCGCGTTGTAACGCAAGAGAATTTCGCTTTGTTGAGTGGTCGATAGTTCACGTTCACATAATCACATCACTTACCACAGTGAATCCTGATTCTTACCTCTCCCATTAACAACTATCCCTTCCATGATTTTCGCTAGGGAACCACGCTATAGAGGCGACCCTTCTGGCCTTCGGGCGGCGATTATCATACTAACGCTCCTTCCCTTCCCCTGGTTACTGTAAGGACGTGGCCGGCGTCGTTATTGACCATTTAAAGCTCGAATCATCGAGAATTGCACAACAAGAATGATTTGCTAGTCCCAAGCGTCATTCTGTGTGTTCTGTGTGCAATTTGGTTGGTTCAGGTCAATCATGGAGAGCAACTACGAATTGTACAGTCTACCCAAGCTCAAGCTCAAGCTCAATTCCACTGCGATATTGAATCATATGAGAAAAACTAAATATTTAACTGAGTTAGACACAAGAACTCAGAACCATAAACAAAGACAAGTCCTCATATTATATTACGAGTAAATATTACATTGAAAAATTTTTTTTTTATCTGTATTATAGTGACTTTCAACTCATTTGGCTGGTTCGTCACTTTTACTTCCATTTTTGGAAGAATGTCGGGAGTGAGAATTGAACTCGTGACCTTAAGCGTGAGAGGCATGGATGTTACCACTACGCCGGATCGCCTCCACACACATTGAAAATGCTGGCTCAAAACTATATGAGGATGGGATTAAATCGAGTTACTAAGTGGAGTAAACATTAAAGAAATCTGCCAAAAAAAAACCAAAATTCTCGAAGTGTTCACACCGATGATCTGCAAAGTTGTATGCTTTAAACATCCTTCAATATAATTATATTTTCAAAATATGTAATTAGAAGTAGTATTTTCCCAACCCTGATATTTTTCTTCTATCATTGAGTCAATTCACGAACTCCCTGAACTTCCCGTGTTTAAGGTTTAAGGGAATGAATCATACCAATTTTTGATAACCTGTGCGCCTTCCATTTATCATGGCGAGTAAGAGTCAAAACGTTCAAATCTCACCATTCAATTGTCATCCAATAGTTCTTAAGGGGGCAATCTAGTGTAAGGGGGAAACGAATTTCGGTGGTTTTTTCGAGCTACGAAAAAATAATACAAAGAATATATTTATTTTTGACTAGCTGACCCGACGAACTTCCCAAAATAGATTTTGTGATTTGAACACTTTCAAACATCCACGTTTTCTTACTAAGCGAACGTTAGTGAGTTCAACCACTGAACTCTTCATTAATTGATTACCCTTTGACCCTTTACAATTTTCTTTTACTATAAATTTATTTTCAGACACAATTCACGTCACATGATGACGCATGGAACTAGCAAATCATTCTCGTTGTACAATTTTCGTTGATTCGAGCTTTAAATGGTCAATAACGACGCCGGCCACGTCCTTACAGTCACCAGGGGAAGGGAAGGAATGTTAGTATGATAATCACCGACCGAAGGCCAGAAGGATCGCCTCTATAGCGTGGTTCCGTAGCGATTATCATGGGAGGCATAGTTGTTAGTGGGAGAGGTACGAATCAGAATTCACTGCGGTAAGTGATGTGATTATGTAAACGCGAGCCATCGAACACTCGTAGGAACGAAATTTCGAAAATCTTATGTATCACAACACGTAGCAGAGATTATCTTTTGGTATCCTGAGAAGGAAAACCTGCAAAATTAGTTGGACTGGCTATATATTCGATTATTTGTTGCGCGTACTTTTTTCAATCGTCAGTCGGCAGGAGACCTGAGAAGGTAACCAAGATAACTTCTTTAAAACCAATCGATCCTTCAATATGTCCAATTATTCGTCACGGGTGAGCGTTTTCAGTTCCCATCGCAACGGCTGGAAGTTATATCCGGAAGCCTAAGAAGGTAAACGAGTGAATTGAATTAGAAGTCTCTGTTAGGGAATACATGTCGGTGAAAACAAAAGCTCCCCCTACTTTCATGTATTTGCAATGCAGATTTCCTCCAGGCAGCTTGGTATTGATGTCTCTGTTAGAGAACACATTTGGATGGGAACAAAAATTCGCTCTACTTTGATGTATTTGCAATGCCGTTCCCCTTCAATTCCGACCAATCAGAACGAGGTATTTCCGTTTGGGTTTTTTTTTTGGGGAAAACCGCGTAAATTCCGAAATCCGCGTAAAAAAATCGCGTAAATTCCAAAATCCGCGTAAAAATAAACCGGGTAATTTTCAAAATCCGTGTGAAAACCTAACAAACAGTGAATTATTAGTTTAAAATGTAACCCATATTCTAAAAACTGATTACCTTTTTTTTTTTTGCATGCTACAATTCTGCTATCTGTATCTTCTTTTATTTTTCAGCTACTAATCAGTGATACAATACTAAATTATTTCGGGGAAAGTAACATCAATTAGCACATTGAATTTTACGAGGTAAATGTGTGCCACGTAAAGAAACCGCGTAAATTTCGAAATACGCGTAAAAAACCGCGTAAAAAAAGCCGCGTTAAATAAAACCGCGTAAGAAGCGACTTCAGTGTACATGAGCCTCCGCATGTGTCGTCAATTTCGAGCAATCAGAAGTGAGTATTTCTGTTAGGATAGGGGTTAAAATTTTTCAATTGTTCGATAGTTAGTTTCATTACTTACATTATTTTATTCATTGTGAAAAATTGTTATGGAGTACCGAAATCGATTGACGTAAAAATCTTATCAATCCATCACGAAATGACTGAGCAAAAAGCGTTTGAAATTGGACAATTTTCACGTTTCATTTTCAATTTTCATGTGGACGATTTTCGATTTTCAATTTGTACCCCAATATGTTCCCGAAAGACGTAATCCTACGTCAAAACTTAACTGGAATGCTGATTCTATCGACATTATTGAACCATCGTCCTGCTGGCAGAACAAGTTTGATTCCTTCCACGATGCAACACCCCGATTATTTTCACGGAGCTGAAACATATTAAAACACTCAACGACGGATAAAAACCAAACGCGGAGCAATGAAAAACAGTGCCGAAAATATTCACGTTCACAAAATTCAAATACGGCGAATTTCAGCCTGCCTTGTATTGATAGCCTACTGCTCAAGCGAGAGTCGATCAGCTTGCCATTAAGTTCCCCCCTATACCCCGCACATAAAAAGGTTTGCCTGCAGTACGAATGTTTTTTTTTTAACAAACCAACCATGCGTCTCCATAATTTCACTAAACCAACGGAGACGCGTTGGTAGATTGAGGCGAAACATAGTTTTTTGTTATCGCTTATTTTTACAGGCTCAGTTACATATGTTTAAAGGAGCCAAACTGTTATCTATAGTTTCCTTAAGTCTATGATCATTAAGGTAACCGATTACTCGCGGTCGACTCGAGTTTAGAAAGGTGACATATTTTCTTCAGGAAAAGGATGGGATATGAGAATATTGAAACAATGTTGATGACTACACTAAATTCTTAAATCTATTTCTATATCTAATGTGTATTTACATTTTTTTTAATCTATTGTTAGTAAGAAGGGAACTGATCACTGGCGAAGTAAGACGAAACATAGTTTTTAATAGTAAACAACATATTCCAAAAACTAACACACAAATGTTTCTGAATTTTTGATATTCTGAGTAAACCACTCAACAATTTTCGAAAACAAATAGGGTTTATTCTGATTACTCTGGATTCTTTCTTTACGTGATTTTTTTATGTGATTTTATTTTGCGCAAAAGCTTTTGTGAGTACGGTTGTGACGAGCACACGCCGGTGATTGGGCAATCTTTTTTTACGTAATTCTCTCGAAATTATGCGATTTTCATTTACGCGATTTGCTCGAAATTACGCGATTCATTTTTTTTTGCGCGCACGCATTAGTCGCGTAAAAAAAGAATTCAGTGTACTTGGAAAGTACAGAACAACATTTTTGAGGTTTCCTATAAAAGTAGTCAGTTAAGCGGTAAGTTTAAAATTTATTAAAATGACCGTGTTGCCAAAAATGCCTGTTTTTCAGACAATCGTAATTCTGAATCATGCACCCTAAGGTCAAAATAAAAAAAGGTTCTAAAATTTTCGAAAAAGGAATAAATATACTGGGTTCGAGCAAAACCAGAAGAATGTTTTTTTCACTAGATCTTTATTTTCATGAAACTTCAGTGTGGAGGTTGCTCCACGTCAAATTATCCTGAAAACAACTGATTTCGAGCCGGATTTCTCCATGTTTTATTGAAACTTTGCAGATAATGTGGCAGCTACCCAAAATCATACCGTTTATTATCATTAGTCGACATTAATTTTTCATTTGTCTATTAACAAAGATCCACAATAATGAGCAAAAAATTATAGCTCAAATTCCAGCTGTCTAATTAAATCACGGTATTGGGCAAAGTTAATATAAAATCAACGAACATCCTGGGAGAAAGAAACAGTTTGAAAACACATCAAAAACTTACTCAACGATTGAGGTATATAAAAAAAAGTTCTTCCAACTGGTTTGCAAATGACCAGTTCGTGAAGTTTTTCACACTAGCACCAACATTATTCGATCTGAAATAAACAAAGCTCAAACTCTAACTCCCTTACAGACAGAGATACCAACCTTCTTTCAACATCGCCTTGAATAATATTTGATCTTTTTTTCGCTTATTCGCTTATTCCAAAGCAATTCGCGCCGACATTTATTAAAGCACGAATTTTGTGTAAAAAAAGATGTTCCATCAGGTTAGCATCTTCATTGCGTTTGTGAAACGACTCGCTCCATAAACGCAACGAAAGTTTCGGGAGCCTTCCTAGGATTCGCTATCCCATCAGCTAAACTAACCGGATATTGCACCTACAGATTATCACAGGTTCAGGTACCTGCAAAATTCACTTAAGGACAAAAACTTCAACAGCATAAAACAGCATAAAAATACCTTGAACAGTTTTCGACGAGAATGCAAACATATTCTGAGACCCCTTCCTCCTCTGGAAAGGAGAGGGGGTCCCATAAAAACAATGCACATATTTCAACCAAACAAGACAATTGAAAATTTTCGGAAAACTCTGAAGAAAAAAAAATTATAGTTGGCTTACGAAAATTATACGCAAGATATTTTGACACGTTAAAATTTATAGTTATCATATGGACCTATTCAACTATTAATTTTTTGATTTTTTTAAACAATAAATAATCTTCTCCGATGAAAAATATAACCAACTAATATCGTTTCGATAGATTACCTGTTGTTGGTGAGTTCTGAGAGAGGAATTAGATTTTTTCCCATTTGGTAGAAGAAGTTTATCTAATGATTTAGTTTGAATTTTAATCTACGACAAAACTTGATGATGGTTTGCACATTTTGTAAAATAAATGCTTCATAATATATATTGGTCTGCAATTTACTTTGAAGATCAGAAATAAAACTGCTTTTCAGTGGAATAACAACACAACAAATTATAGTTTATGACTAAAAACATTAATTTGTCAGAGAGCAATTGTAAAGAGCTTTTTTTTTGATTAACAGTGTTTGAACATTATGTGTAGCTTAACAATCTCCAATCAAAATTAATTAGTGGCACTTTCTACTAGGAACTCATTCAATGTAACATAAAAAAGACTTGGTCTTAAGTTGCAAAATATGAATAAATAAAAGAAAGAAAGAAAGAAAAAGAGTAATCCAGTGAAATACATCTAGATAATCATTGTGTTACTTATACAACTACATTGCTAACCTGAAAGAAGCGAATCTTCGAAGCATCGTAAGGTAAATGATTTAGGTTTGTCCAGTCGAAAATATGATCATGGTTTGTCCACTTTTTTGAATGCTCTAATCCATCAATATGGGTTTTTCAAAACCCCATCAATATGGGTATCAAATGAAAGGGTTTGACTAGTAGAATACGGTTATTTATGAAAAATGCAAATCTATGATGACTGGCACTATCAAATGGCGGGCTGCATATTTTGCCGAAACCCGATTAATATGGGTATCAAATGAAAGGACTTGACTAGTAGATCACAGTAGATCATGAAAAATCCAAATCCAAGATGGCCGCAATCACAAAATAGCAAATTACTTTCTAAACGGTTTTATTTAGTTTGAACTGTTCGTGTGTATAGATTAATGTTGGACAACCCTACATACATACAAACATACATTTGTATGTCTGTAGGGTTGTCCCACATTAATAGAAATTTGATCAATAGGAACTGACCGAATTTATAAAATACCTTTATCTCTGCTGTCATTTTAAAACTGCTTATCTTGAAAAATCCAATTTGGCCGCCGCTACAAAATAGCTGATTCCATATCATCTCAAAAAAAGGTTCATTGAGATATGTGTATCAAACGAACGAACTTGACATGGAGAACACACTATGTATTTTCTGCAATCAACTCAATATCGGTATCAAATGAATTTTTTGACTGATAGAATACAGTACAATGGTTTTATTGTAGAGAAATATTCTAATGAAACAAATAATGTACTAAAAACTAGAAAATAAAATAAGTAAAAAAAACTTTTTAAGTTAAACGGTTTAATTGTGATTAAACATAACAATGTACTAAAAGCTAGAAAATAATTAGGCAAGTAGCAGTTAGCAGTTATCACATCTCTCCTTCATTAGTCTATGGCATTGATAAGACTAAAATAAAATCATGGTGCACGTTGGATTTCCATTATCCACAATTAGTGACTTCATCATTTGTCCCTTATATTAGTATTAGCAACTAAAGACTTGGGGCTTCTCAACAAACCCAAACTCGTATCGATTATATTGGGTTGGGGAAAAAGAAATGTCGTATATTGTCAATATATGGCAACACTTAAAGATATCTTGTGTTGTACTTATCGCATCGGGTCATACTATACGGCTATTTAAAGACGACAATATGTGATTTAAGTGTCGTTTTGACAGTGTTGTGATTGTCCTTTTCAGTCTCACGTTATAGCGCGTCAAAGATGGAGTCCACCAAGCAAGAAATTCACCATATTTTGCGTTTTTACTACCTGCGAGGTTAAACGGCAACGAAGGCGGCCGAAAAAAATCGTGTGGTATATGGACCCGATACTGTAACGATTCGCGCAGCACAGCGTTGGTTTGATCGATTTCGTTCTGGTGTAGTGGCTGTCGAAGATACACCCCATTCTGGTAGGCCAATCGTCGTGGAAACCGACAAAATCGTTGAAATCATCCAAGTGGACCGACATGTGAGCACTCGCTCGATTGGACAGGAACTGGGTATAGACCATAAAACCGTTTGGAACCATTTGCAGAAGATTGGATTCCAAAAAAAGCTTGATGTATGGGTGCCACACGAGTTGACGCAAAAAATCTTTTAGACCGAGTCAACGCCTGCGATGCACTGCTGAAACGGAATAAACCCATTTTGGAAGAATTTGGTGACTGGTGATGAAAAGTGGATCACGTACGACAACCTAAAGCGAAAAAAGTCGTGGTCGAAGCGCGGTGAGCCGGCCCAAACCATCGCCAAGCCCGAATTGACGGCCAGGAAGGTTTTGCTGTGTGTTCGGTGGGATTGGAAGGGAATCATCTACTATGAGCTGCTCAACTATGACCAGACCCTCAACTCGGTTCTCTACTGTGAGCAGCTTGACCGTTTGAAGCAGGCGATTGACCAGAAGCGGCCAGAAATGATCAATAGGAATGGTGTTGTTTTCCACCAGGACAACGCTCGGCCTCACACATCTTTGATGACCCGCCAGAAGCTATTGCACCCACCGTATAGTCCGGACCTGGCTCCAAGTGATTATCATCTCTTCCGGTCCATGCAAAACGCTCTTGGTGATACTAAGTTGGCCTCAAAAGAGGCTTGCGAAAACTGGCTGTCTGAGTTTTTTGCAAATAAGTAGGGGGGGATTTATAAGGATAATGAAGTTGCCTTCTAAGTTGCAACAAGTTTGCGAACAACACAGCGCATATTTGACTTAAATTGAATAATTTTAAGTATGTTAAATAAAGCGTCAAATTTCGATCAGAAATACGACATTTATTTTTCCCCAACCCTATATGTGATTTTCATGAAGAAAAATCGATTTGCATTCACTAGTAGCGTTGAAACACCACAAATCGGACAAACCAAGATCATTTACCCTATATAAATATTTTTTAAGACACACAATAAGATGTAGCCCAATTTTATAGTTGGTACAGGAATGAAACTTGAAACGTGAGAGTAGCTATATAAAATAGCCGCAGTGTTCGTCCATAACTCTACTCGTGAATATACTATTCTCAAGAAATTCATCCAACCACTCTCATATCTAACCAATGTTCCTCTAAAGACAGCAATAAGTGCTCAGTCTCAAAAACCGTTCAGCAGACAGAGAAATCTATCTTCCAAGCAACACAACTCTTGACTGCTCGAAGCACTCGAGTCAATGTCAAACATCGCACACGTGTCCCATCGCATCATACGTTCAAAACGATATAACCCACATAAAGAATTTCCGGTTCCAGGACCACTGCCTCCTCTCCGCCCAAAAACACCTCCCCCTCACACTTGAAAAGTGGGTCCCACACTTTCGCAACGCAGCGCATCTGCCGACAAAAGGCAAACGAATGGAAAATTTTTATTATTATGTTAATGTGACATTTTTATGCGCTGCCATATCAACTCTAAGAGGACCTTTTACAGCCTCATATTAACTGCTCGATTTTTTTCTTCTTTTTTGCTGTTGGGTTGAGTGAGCGCGTGTATACAACCAAAGGGGGGAAAGTTTATGAAAAAGTGTGTGCTAACGATTGAGCCAAGCTGACCCAACTCGCTTGGAGAGAAAGCTAGAGTAACTATTGACTTCCTGGCGATGACTGTACCGGATTTTGTTCCCTTTCAGGTGCGGTAAATGATGGAAACTTCGGACAATGGGACAGAAACTAGCTCGGATGCTCATGATGCTGTTTTAATAGGCTTTTGATCTAATAACACTGGTTCACAATGACTGAATTCAATTGCAGAGAACTTAGAGCACGTTCGCTTCTTAAATTCTTATTCAATTTCTTAAATTCAATTCAATTTCCTACCATCTCAATCCATCTTTAAAGTAGCAAACCAAATGGCACCTTTCACGCGGGGGAGTCCCTGCAGCGTTGGCCTGCTCCCGTTTATGGATTACCCATAAAGCCGCCTAATCGTATCTATTAAGAAGTTATCAAACTTTAACCTTCAGCCCGGCTCTAGGCGGGGGCTCATCGAGCCCTATCGATGAGAGCTTTCCGCTTCCGTATCGGTGGAGAGTTGATAAATAAGTCATCAAACGGAAAAGTGTACTCCGGAGAGCCGATGATGATAGCTTTATCATTCTTCGGTTTCGCACACCTTACTCACTGGCAGTCTGCCTGGCTGCCCGAAGGGCATACTAACTTAGCCCTATGAGAGGGGAAATTTCGTCAATGACCATCAGCAGCTTTGATTTTGCTGCCGGAAATGATAGTGACGATCATGATTATGTCAAAAATGATGGACGAGTCTGGTTGTGTGGGCGCCATCGTCGAAAATACAGTAAAGTTTTGATGGGAAGCTTACATTATTTAATGAGTCGATTATCGACGGGTCTCTGAAGAAAAAGCCAAATTAGGGAAGAACGCCATTCTCGCGATGAGTGATGATGATATCAATTTTCCACATGACCTATATTGTATTACTGAACCATAAAGTTGCTCTTTTGAGAGACATGTCGACAAATTATTAAAACAAACCAGTTGGGATCAATTCTCGTATGCATAAAAAAAAGCAAAAAAAAATTCCCGGTCGTTGAGCGCAAAAATCGCTTATTAAAAACGTCAATCTGCTTCCAATCCTCGCTTGGGGATACTGCGGTTGGGTCGGCCGCATCGTCGTTTAATATGAATTAATTAAAACCTAATCGAGCCGAGCTGGAGCGTAATGGAATTTTCACGCTCCTAACAACGCAGATAGCGGATTCACACGTACTTGCACTCTCGCAGCAGGATACCCATCAGTCGCAAAATAAATTAACCAATCTCCCGCTTCACAATCGTCCGCATCCTTCTCTGTAAAGGCGGGAACGCGGGGAAATACGCAGGAATCTAGAGATGAAACCAAAGCCAAGGGCATCCGGCAAAGAATACGCTCAGAAACGGAAACGCTCGACATACGACGGAGTGTCACTCGCAAACAGGTAAGGAATGGAATTTTCGCACTAAATTTAATTAAACAGAACATTCTGATTCTCTTCCGATCGAACGGAGCGCTATGCGGGCACACACACACACACCCATATGTAACGCAGCATGAGCCACATTTTCGATCTGTTCCCCATAATTGGATCAATTTTTGGAGAATCTGCTCAGCTTTTACACCACGTGTTACAAGAGCGCGCGCAAAATTATCAATTTTAATTACTCCAAATCCGGCGGGACGAACCGCGCAACGAACGGATGCGGTTCATTAAATTCGTCCCGCTGGCTTCAATCAAGCCCGTGTGAGTGCACCCATCCGGGAATAGTGATGGATTCAATTAAAATTAGTCCGATTTAAATTTTTCAACAATTTAGCGCCAATTAGAAGGTTATTACTGGATTACCGGCGTGGGGATACCCCCGGAAGGATGTGGGAACGTACGCGTGCGTGTGTTCACGTGCAGAAGTTTGTTACGGTTGAAATATTGATTCCCAAATAGAATTATCCAATACGAATTCGATTTCGCGGCGACTGAGGGTTATCTGACTAAATCGAGTTGTCCTGCTAATATCTTATAACTAATAGGTGAAATCTGTCTGAAAAATCGGGAATCCTGCTTGATCCTGAAGGAAATAAGGAAACCTTGAGTTTTGAATTTTGTTTCGACATTCCAGAAGAATGTTTCAATTGGCGTAAATTTTCATACATATTGCTATAGTTGTTGTTAAGTAATGTGTAGAATTGTAAAGAAGATGTTCAAAATGTTGTAATTTTTTGAGATGATATTAATAAAATCAACTTTTTATTACGGTTTCCTATTTTATTAACCATAGAATTAAGGAAACATGTTAATATATTCAAGTTAAAATATAGCTCAGAGGTTGGCTCCTTTAAACTTATGTAACTGGGCCTGTAAAAATAAACGATTTAATTTAAAAAAAACTTTTTATTCGCACCTCAAGAGATCAAAATACTCAAATTTATTTATTTAATATGTTTCTCGGACGATCTATGCGAGGGAAATAGAAGATTGTGTGGAGGTTTACGAGTCATCAAACGTGATGCTGTTATGGAACACTATCATGCACAGTATGAAAAGAAAGCGCTGCTTCTGCAGTCCAAATCTTCTGGGCTAGACATGATTTTTGCACCACATAGTTCAGCATGGAATTGGAAGTGGATGAATATATCATATTTTTGTAAATGTTCCGGTGTTTGGTTATGCTTTTCCAAATCAGATTTACCTGTAATGGTTCATTGTTGAATTCATACCTACGATTCAACAAAATGACCAAATGTACCTACCGACACTAATGAATAACATATGCATAATCTAGCTTCATAATAATTCGTCGGTCAAATAAGACTTCCGTTAACACATTAAAAGAACACCTAACGATATCGAGACAAAACAAAGACAACACCGTGGCCGGTGAAACTAAAATTCTGATTGAAAACAGTGGACAATTCAACACACTATTTACATGCTGGCAAAATTTTAGTCACCAATAAAAAAGTTTTCCTTGAAAAACTAAAAACACTGAACGTAAATTATGGTTCATCAACAAAAATGAATTTCTTATGAAAAGCAGGACAAATGCTAGAAAATGAAAAATAAATCGGAAAATAAACCGGAAACCGGAAATAAACCGGAATTTACGCCCACATATTTTCTTGTATAACCGTCCCTCACCAACCAACTATGGACTCAACGATCCCATGCGAATAATGTGCCGAATCTTCAACAAATGCTACGTTGTGTTCGACTTCAAATGTTTCTCGTTATAAAAACAAATGTAGTTTCCGCAGTGTTTAAAAATCTGTTGTATAGAGCGAGTAGAATTTGTTGTCATTGGGGTGAACATTTTACCTGTTGCTAAACATAAATAAATAAATAAATAATGTTAGTAAAAAATCAGGACACCCCAAAAGTATTTCAAAATCGGACATGTCGTGCTGAATGATATCCCTAATAAATGTCATCTAAACCGAATAAATAAGACTACATAGAATACATAGCTGAAATTTGTGCTTAGAAATAACATCGAAATTTACCGTTTTCTCTCGAAACTCATCATGATTAAAGTTTTTTTTAACATTCGGTTCGTTATTGAATCAATTAAATTATTTTGGATTGATTGTTGAATTTCGTTTCATTCATTTCTTACACATACCGTTCTGAATCATATTTCGGACGCTTAAGGCATATGATGCAGAAAACACATCTAAACTTTATGCACAGGTATTATTTGGTTGATATTTTTAATAAATTAGTTCAATATGCTTTTTTACGCTTTCTACTTTGGTACCTATTTAATTGAAAACACAAAAAAAAATCATCGAATAAAACGCTTTTCAAATGAAGCGAATTAAACTTCGGACACTAAATCAAATTTCGGACAGATTGAATTCAAATTTCGGACACTTATTTTGTAATTTTTTGGACGAAAATTACATTACACTTGACTATATTTTATAGTCAACAGCGAAACACTTACCAAGCGTATCACAGTAAATTCTAAACGATGATGAGAACTGATGAAACACGGGAGAAATTTATATATTTATGAATGGGTAAATTTTACGTGCTCACGCTAGGGAAACGTCAAACACAAACGATAATGAGTAGTGTTGTAAGATTTCTGCCGATTATGTTATAATTCAAATGTAAGTCAAACCAAGGGATTACTCTATAGAAGAAATTGTGAAATTAATTTGATTGTTATATCATCAGTGCACTAAGCATTTCATGATATTTGAACAAAGTATCCGAAATATGATGTTGTCCGAAATATGATTCAGAACGGTATTTGCGGCTCACGAACTGTTCCAATTTGCCGGCCGCCACTGTGAGCGCGTCTCGTGAGGATCCCCCAAAGGTTGTAAATGGCATTCAGTTCAGGACTACGAGCTGTTCACTCCATAATCTTGATGTTACTATCGGAAAACCCTACCATAGTCTTCTTACTTATATGAATAACGGCGCGATCTTGTTGGAAGATAACGTTGTCATCCATTTTGTCTTCCGTGAATGGGATGAAGAAATAGTTCAGAAGCTCTTCGCGAAAATCCTATCAATACCATGAGATTGTCTCCTTTGAAATTTCCGTTAGAGGCTTCTTCAAAGTTCATGCCAAAAGTAACGTTTTTATCGGGCTCTAATCGCGACGACGCAGGTTAAGAAAGAAGCATTATGTTCTGTTATTCATCACGTGTACTCATTATTAAACCCCAATCGCGAGAGCGGACAGTCTTTGGGAAACCTGGAAAGGTTACCGATAGAATATTTGTAGAATCTATTAGAGACCAAATATATATATATATATATATATATATATATATATATATATATATATATATATATATATATATATATATATATATATATATATATATATATATATATATATATATAACTTAACTTCCCATGTGAGGAAGTGGAGTTTTTAAAAAAAGACTAACTAAACTAAGCTAAAGCTAAAAAGGAAAACGCGACTGTTCTCGTCGGCTCACCAATTTAATCTGAATCTTTATTCAATTTCTTTTTGGTACAATACGAGTTGGAAATCATTATTACTTGGAGAGATGTTGAATCGGCATAATTTGATGCCTCCGCGGTTGGTCTCTGCTGCGATCCGGTTCCGTTGTTTACAGTCACAGCACGTCTTATGCCGTGGGTATGGTTGCTGGTTTGATTATATGGGCCTGGCGATAACTTGTGGACCTGGCGATAACTTCTCCCTTTGGTAAGAATGAGACGTCCCGGCTCACTGAGGATGATTTAGCTTCTTCGGATGCTGTTATGGGATTTTCTGCTGGTTTTGGTAAACGATCTAAGAAAGATTCGTGTGGTTGAGGTTTTCCAAGAATTCTGATATTGATGCTTTTGGATTTTATTAAGTACAGCACGATCATTATTATAACTCCCAGGATACTGACAATAGATAAACTCATTGATGAGTAATGGTGAATTTTATAGCTTTCCACCAATGAATCCAGATGATTTCTGTTGATAATGTGTAGATCTTCAATAGCGGTCTGGTTTTGGGTAATTTGTACTTCGATTTTCAAACCATCGAAAGGGAGTATTATTGGAATTTCGTTTCTGATTATTTCTGTGTTTGTAAATGTTGTTTTGTTCACCTCGATGCTGCAGTTATGAAACTCAATCAAAAATAATCCAGATAAATTTCTATCAGTAATTCCGCAGTTTGTTTTGATTTCCAGAGGAATCATAGATTTTAAAACGACATGGTGATCAGTTAGAAGCTTGATTTCATTTTTCCGTTCATATTTTTCAAACGTACAATTTCCAGTAAATCCTCGTAATATTTTTGAGAAGCATTTATCATCGCTGTAGTTTAGGAGCATGTCTTCGTTACAAATGTTGTTCTGCTCGATCTGCTGACATTCTCTCGTGATGAAGTAAGTTCCTATCTCGCTCGTCATTGCTTTGTTTGCTGGTATGTTCAATATCTTGTTTCCAACTGGTAAGGTTTCTAGTATCAAATTACTATATGTTACATTTTGAAGAGAAGGTATCTTGACTACAAATATCAGTTCAGATGAATTAAAAAATGCAGATATTTCAAGGAAGTCGTAAGCTTGCTCTATATTTTTGATTTCTATGCCTTTTTCTTCTAATCTTTCTATTGAAAACAAAAGTTCTTCTGGGTGGAGGATATGTTTCGAGATAATGTTAAGTTTTGCTAAATGAATCGACTCTGCTATGTCCTTGAAATGTGAGATTAAGTTATCTAGTAACATGTTGATTTTCATTACATCTTTGATTATTTGTATTTGTTTTGCTGTGTTATCCATACGAGCCTGATTGAAATTTTTGACAATGATTTCTTGCTGTTTATTAATTTGTTTTATAATTGTATCTATTCTGTTTTTATCTTGGCTTGTTTGTTATTTTCATTGATAAGTTGATTGCCTTTAATTCTTAGCTCCTCCAAATCTTTAATAATTTCATTGTAATCTTCGTTATCCAAGTTTCCGGTGATAAATTTTATTCCGCTTCCCACAAAATTCAATAATCCTCTTTTGGGTCGTGGTTTATTCTGAAGGCTATGATAAAGATAGTTAAGATTATTAAATTTTGAAAGGATAATTTCGTTCAATTCCGATGTATTGCAAATATTCTTTATTCCGTCGATCATATTTTTTATCGTTATCAAAGTGGAGTGATAAATTTCGAAATCTATGATGTGGTAAATTTTGTGTTCCCCATCTTTGATGTAGTTTTTACCTGATGCTATTGCTAGCAGACCTGGATTGTGACTAAGTTCCATTATTTGTATGGTAGGTTGCCTGCCCATAGTTCCAGATACTAAAACGAGAAATAAGAGAGTTCGGACGGCGGTCCATATCCTAAAATAGAAAAATAGATTAGAGTTCATTTTATTACTTCCTTATTCTACGCATTTTTGCTTTATGTAGTTTCCTATTTTTATCGTCTTCATACGTTTGGTTCCTGTCTTCGACAACTTTAACAGGTTGAAACCATTCTTTAGTTTTTGCTTTAATACGTCTATTAAAAACTGTTTGATCGGCTTCAAGTAATGGTGGGTCTTCTCTAGATGCATTTTGTTGTTGATGTTGTTTCTGCTGTGTATCAGTAGCTCTAGCCTCTGCTTCTTTATAAATTTTGTCACGGTATTCCAAAAGCTGGGCTCTATCTAAAGGTCGTTCTTCTTCGCTTTTTATTCCGTAGAATATTTCGCGAGGTCTCATATTGGTAGAGCTGTGAATTGTATTATTGTACAAGCTACACGATATTTGAAACATTTCCTTATTGGTGACATTCTCATATTTGTCTTTATTGCATCTGAAAATTTCTTCTATTGTTGAATGGAATCGTTCTACCGTTCCATTTTGTTCACTGTAGTTGGTTGGTGTAAAATACTGTTGAATATGAAGTTTGTCTAGCATGTCCCGCATTTCAATGGATTTGAATGCTGGTTCATTATCAGATATTATCATTTTAGGTGTTCCGTATAATGAAATAAATTTGACAATAGCTTTTCTAATGTCTACTGTGGTTCTTGATTTAATAGGAAGTAGAAATCCAAATTTAGACAGTTTGTCTATAATTGATAAAAATAAATTAGGTTGGGATATTAACACATCAATGTGGATAATATCCAATGGTTGCTTTGGGATAGGGGTTTCGCCTAGAAGAATCTTATACGGTTTTCTCTCATACTTCATTCGATTGCAGGTATTACATAATATGATAAACTTCCTTATCTTAATTTTCATTTTTGGAAAATAGAATCTTCTTCTCATTACTGCCAGATTTTCTTGAATTCCACGATGTGCAATTTCGTGAGTTTCTTCAATTAAAGTATCTTGCTCCTCATCGGATCTCACGTCTATTAGTGAGCGTTGTGATATTCTAACCTTGAAAGTACGACATCTACTGAAATAATTTTTATAAACTATTTGAATTTGGTTTATGAGATTTTCTGGACATATTATGCAATTTGTGCGTCGAGGGTCCATATATTCTTTAAACATTTTAATTAGAAACGGTACGCCAAATATTACTTTGGTAATAGTCCGCCTGTAAACTCTGGGAAACACTTCTTCGAAAGTAGTACTTTCTTCACCAATTTTGAGTATAATTTGATTATGGAAATAATTTATGGGAGCCTCTGTGCATTGTATGAATTCTGAATCATCAGTATTCGCTGAATGCACGGTGATATCGTCGGAAGATGAATCAGTTTCATTAATGTTAAGTTCGTGGAAAACTCTGGACAATCCATCGGCTACCACATTCTGTTTGCCAGGTTTGTATTGGATGTCAAAATCAAATTCTGATAAACTTAACCGCCAATGAATGAGCCTTTCATTTGGTTCTTTGAGGTTTAGGCTGTAGGTGAGCGGTTTGTGATCAGTATAAAGTGTAAATCTGTTGCCATAAAGGTATGGTCTGAAATGTTTGCAACCCCAAACTATTGCTAATAGCTCCTTTTCTATTGTGGAGTAGTTCTCCTCGGATTTATTAAGGGTACGAGAGGCATAGGCAATTGGCCTATCTTTACCTATTGGCCCTTGCGAAAGTACGGCACCTATTGCGTGATTAGACGCGTCAGTGGTCAAAATAAAAGGTTTTGTGAAGTCTGGGTACTGAAGGATGTCACTACTGGTCAAAATGTTTTTGCATTTGTCAAATGCCTTTACGAAGTCTTCATTGTGAACTATTTTTTCACCTTTTCTCAAAGAGTTAGTCAAAGGTTTTGCAATTTTTGCAAAGTCCTTTATAAATTTTCTATAATAACCGAGTATTCCTAGAAATCCTCGAAGTTCTTTATCACTCTTAGGTAAAGGCCAATTTTGAATTGACTCGATTTTATCCGGGTTGGGTCTCACACCTTCGGATGTGACGACATGTCCCAGAAAGGCGACTTCTTTACTTAGAAATTCGCACTTATCCAGCTGAATTTTCATATTATATTTAGACAATGAATCAAAAATTTTCTTTAGATTGTCTAAATGTTCTTGCAAACTTGTAGAAAAAACGATGATATCATCCATATAGATGAAACATCGCAAACCAATATGCTCTCTAAGAATATTGTCCATCACTCTTTGATATGTGGATGGCGCATTCTTGAGTCCAAATGGCATTCGTAAGAACTCATAGTGCCCATTTTCGACACTAAAAGCCGTCTTTGGAATGTCTGTTTTCTCGACTTCTATCTGGTGAAAACCAGACGCTAAATCAATAGTAGAAAAATAATTACATCTCCCAAGCTTATCGAGAATATCGGAAATGTTGGGGATTGGGTACCGATCGTTGATTGTTTTATCGTTCAGTTTACGATAGTCAATCACTAATCTCCATTTCTTTTTGCCAGAGGCGTCTAGCTTCTTGGGAACTATCCAAACTGGAGAGGTCCACGGGCTAACTGAGTGTCTTATAATACCCTGTTGTAACATCTGGGATATTTGTTTCTGCACTTCTTCTCGATGGCAAAAAGGGTACCTGTATGATTTGGCATAAATTGGTAAATCGTCTTTTGTTTGAATATTATGCTTAATAGCATTAGTGAATGATAAAGCTTCTCCTTCTAATAGAAAAACATCTTGGTTTTCCGCAATTATTTTCAGTAGCTTCGATTTTTCTTCTGAGTTGAGGGGATTCAATCTTAGTTGATCAAAAAGTCTTCGGTTTATTGGAACTGGAGTTGTTGAGCGAATTTGTGTTTCAAAATTATTCAATTCGAATTCAAAGGGTTTCTCAATGTTAATTTTAGTAGGTTCCTTTGAGTAATTAGTAATTGTCATGAAAGCACGATTGTTTACGGCGTTGTATATTCCAGAGTGAATAAATGTGGTATCGGAAATATTCATGTCAGTGTTCACGAAGAAATCTCCTTCACTGATTGTTACTGGAAGGCTCACTACTTTCGTTTCTTCAGGATTCAATTGTATTTCAGTAGCAAACGGATATTTTCTTTTCATTTTTATTTTCCCAGTAGGAAATTGTAACTCATTTGTATTTGTGAGAATGTCGATTCGAAGCATTCGTAAAGATTCGTAACCAATCAGTCCATCAAAAAATGGATGAAAGTCAAAAACGTAAAATTGCAATTTTTGTGTTTGAGGCACTTGAATGAATGGATTGAATTCTACAAAACGATTAATTGTATGAGAACCGTTAATATTAGTGACAATGGCTGGATCGGTGTGTCTGCAATTTTCAAAGTTAACATGTCGAGTGCTTATGTAGTTTTTATTTGCCCCGGTATCTATTAAAAATTTTAAAACTCCTTTCGAAGTAGGAACTTCGATATAAGGTATGAAATTATTTACGTTGGATTGAATTCTGCATCCTGCTGTCGAAAATTTAGGTCATCGATTTCATTTGTGATTTTCTCTTCGTTATTGGTTTCAATTTGTTGGTCTGATGGCTGGGTTTCTGAGCAAATCTCATTGCTTTGGTTTTCGAAATTTTGATATGCGTAATAGTATTCGTCATTATTGGGGTAATAGTAATTTTCAGGATTTAATTCCTCAGGAATTTGGAAGTTGGGTCTATTCATATAATTGACTTGACGAGTTCTCATGGAGTGGTCAACCTCCATCGGTACCGGTCTCGGTTGTTGATCGTTGGGTCTTTGTACATACGCGTCCATTTGGGGATTCGGTAAGTTGAAGCGTGGTTGATTGAAAGATTGTGAGTGATGAGCTCTTGGAGGTGGATGGAAAGGTGGTTGCAATGCTCTAGGTTGTGGTTGAAATGCTCTATGTTGTGGTTGGAATTGTCTATGTGGTGGTTGGAATGGTCTATGTTGTAATTGGAATGGCCTAGAATGTTGCTGTGATGATCTAGGGTATTGTTGGAATAAATTTGGGATCGAATTGTTGGGTCTTGGTGGAATTGGGGGTGCAGCTTTAAAAGGGTTTCTAACATAATTATAATTTCCTTCCTCGAGGCAGAGTCGTAACGCTTCCTTTAGTGTTTTTGGACATTGCGCTCTTATGATTGGTCCAAGTGGATCCTTTAATCCTGCCAAAAATACTTTTAGACCTAATTCTTGATAAAATGAATTTTTCGCTGCTTTCACGTCAGCATTATTTTCGTTCAAATTGAGAAGATTCACTAGCAGTGAAATTGAATGAGAAATCCGACTATAAAATTCTTCTACGGTAGTGCTCTGGTTCGATTTAAATAAATCCCGCGTGAGGGAAATTTCGTCACGCTTATCGCTATAATGTGTAATCAATGTGTTTTTAATATCGTCCCAATCTGTCGAGGTGCCGTAAATTTCCAGAACGGTATCGGCATCTCCTATTATTTTGCTACGGATGGCTTGCATCCAGACTTGAAATATAGGGGAATTTCTAGCTTCGGCCAGAAGTGGAATTAAATTGTCGATGCATTTGATGAAACTGTGCAGTTTCACTGGGTTTCCATCGAAACAAGCGATGTCCCTTATGATTTGTGGTGTTTGCAAAGATTTTATTATTGTTTCTGTTCTGGCAAAATTGTTGGCAACATCGTTTTGAACGTTCACAGGTTCAGGTTGATGTTGAATAATTTGTGCTGCTTGCGGAGCAACAATTTGTGGGGCGGCATGTTGAGCAGCGCGTACTGCTTCAACGGCGCCTTGTATCTCAAGCTGAAGCTGTTGAATTTGATCATCTCGGTCCATGATGGCTTGTTGCAATTCTGCAATATGCGCATCCATTTTTACTTTAATTAATTCCGCACTTGATAAAAGTAAATAATCAAATCACTATTTTACGGTGTACTTATTGTTCTTTTGAAAGTATTTTATTTCACTTATATCTCTTATTTATTTAATAGAATAAACCCTTTAATTATTTTGGCACTTGATAGATAGTTAAATCGTAATTGAGTGATTGGTATGTATTGTTTTATTTCACTTTTATTTTTCTTATTTATTTAGTAGAATAAAATAAAATTCTTACCTTAGAAAAAGAAATGGTCCCATATCCTTTGGGTTCTTTTTATGTAGAAGCAGGTCGTTAGCTCCGTGATGTGTCAGCTGCTGCGTTTTGTATCTGATATGCACTCAGGGAACACTTTCACTAAACACTCAACACGGGGCGCTAACTAACCCTACCGACTGCGCCACTTAACTTCCCATGTGAGGAAGTGGAGTTTTTAAAAAAAGACTAACTAAACTAAGCTAAAGCTAAAAAGGAAAACGCGACTGTTCTCGTCGGCTCACTAATTTAATCTGAATCTTTATTCAATTTCTTTTTGGTACAATACGAGTTGGAAATCATTATTACTTGGAGAGATGTTGAATCGGCATAATTTGATGCCTCCGCGGTTGGTCTCTGCTGCGATCCGGTTCCGTTGTTTACAGTCACAGCACGTCTTATGCCGTGGGTATGGTTGCTGGTTTGATTATATGGGCCTGGCGATAACTTATATATATATATATATATATATATATATATATATATATATATATATATATATATATATATATATATATATATATATATATATATATATATATATATATATATATATATATATATATATATATATATATATATATATATATATATATCGTTATTCATCACACATATTATTCATCGAAATTGCAACGGCAAAGAAACCTAAGAGGTAACCCAAGAAGGTACCCCAGAAAACACTTGTTCAGTAGAAAGGACCGACAATTTGTTCAACGGTTCATCGCGTCGCGAATATTTTTTAAATTTTGCTATACTTGAACACCCGACGACAGAGGATATTCATTGGAAACCCAAGAAGGTAACCTCTATACCTCTATAATCCTCTATATAGAAAATACATGACGCGCTTATGTTACGAATCTTTTAGTTTTCACGTATTTGAACACTCGACGACGGAGTATATTCATGAAAAACCTGAAAGCCTAATAGTGTACTAAAAATAACTTGGACGAGGAACAAAGGGCCTGGCCGGGTAAGGGAGTAAAAAGCAAATCAGATCACCAGCTGTATGGCAAATATTGTATAGGATATTAAATAAGAAATTTTGGCGGTTTATTTGAACCCCTATGTGGTTTAACATAGGATCTATAGTGAAAAACGTACTTTTTGTTCTTTTCACGCCATCCTCAAAAGATTGGAGGTAAAAAATTTTTTTTTCGCGGTGCAAAAAAAAATATTTTCAGGCATTTCGAAATTTTGAAAAAAAAAATTTCTTTGAAACCCCCTTTGTTCTAATTTTTATTTAAATGCATTCGTATGTGTTGTTTTTTCCACATGTAGTGTAATTTTTTCTTGAAGTTTTAAGAGGATTGCGAGAAGGAAAAAAATATTTTTTAGCTTTTTGGGCATTTTTAATTTATTCTGAATTTCTGAATGTCTAAATTTTGTATATTTAGTACATTGTGCTGTACAAAGATTTTTTTCTCGTATCTTAAAATATATAAGATTATCTTTACATTGGATTTAGATAGTTTACCAAATTCATAGGAGTCAGCAGTACAATAGAGCTTTGTGAGAAAAAATAAAGTCATTGTGGAAAGATCATTCGGATTAATGAGAAGAACAGTTAAAAAAATCCAACTTCGTATATATTTTTTATTTTAATCTTACAATTGAAAACCTCGAATACAATAAAATAATCGATTTCAAGAAAATAAAAATAATGATGCAGACGATGCAGAAATTGTTTCGCAATGCTCTTAAAAATTTAGGGAAAAATTGCACCACATATGTAGAAAAAAGACACATACGAACGCATTTCAATAAAAATTAGAGCAGAAATGGGTCTCAAAGTTATATTTTTTTTTCAAAATTTCTAAATTCCAGAAAATATATAAAAAATTTTTGTACCACATATGAAAATATTTTTTTAATTATTACATTTTTTGATGAAAAAAATTGTTTGAAGGTATTCATCGATACACCTAGATGTACAGTATTTTTTCTTATTTTTGTCACAAAGCTATTGAGAATGGCGTGAAAAAAAAACCCAAAGGTGCATTTTTCACCATAGATCCTATGGTGTACCATATAAAAACTCAAATATATGGTACTGCTGCCAAAATGTTTTATTTAGTACCCTATACAAAATTTCAATATTTTTTGTAGTACAGGTCGGACTCGATTATCCGGAGTATTTTATTTTTGATTTTCGGAAATTTTGATTAATTTGTTAATTCTAATAATTGAATAATTCTATATTGAATAGCTAATATGGGTATCAAATAAAAGGGCTTGACTAGTAGAATACAGTTATTTATGAAAAATGCAAATCTAAGATGGCGGCCACTACAAAATGCCGGATTACCTATTTTCTCAGAACCCCATCAATATGGGTATCAAATGAAAAGGCTTGCCAAGTAGAACACAGTTACTCATGAAAAATGCCCAAAAATGTATCAAAAGAAAGTTCTCGGCTAGTAGAACATAGCAGATAATGAAAAATCAAATTTCAAAATAGCCTCAGTCCCCAAACAACTAATTACTTTTTGAATGGTTTCATTCAGCTTGACCTGTTTCTATGTATGTTTGAATGTTTGTTGGGTTGTCCCACATCAATAGAAAATTGACCCCGTTCCTGTTGAATGATTGATCTGAAATTTGGAACATACATTTAATTCTACTGTAATTATAAAACTGCGTATTCCATGATCTTGGAAAGTTAAATTTGGCCGCCGCAAAAAAATGGCTGAATGGCTTGATTTGGAGAATACACTACACTATGAACAACATAAATTCGAAAAGGTCGCCGCCACAAAATGGACGACTATGTATTTTTGCAATCCTCTCAATATTGGTATCAAATGAAATGATTTGACTAATAGAATACAGTACAGGTCGGACTCGATTATATACAATGTTGTACTCGATTATATTCAGTTTGGAAAGAACTATTTTTTTTATATTTCAAATATGGCTTATTTCATTAAGAAATGTAACCTTTCATCGTTAAGGTGAAGTTTAAGTGGCTATAACATGTACAGTGGGGTAAAATTCGTTCTGTAGCGTACTTTTTAATGTAGAGCCAGTTTGAAGCAACAGAGTCCGAAACAAAAAAGTTCTGTTCTGTAACTCTGTCATTGTTGAAATTCGAACATATGCGTAGGAGGATTTTTTTCATCAAATATGACCGTCTATCACCTCCTGAGAGAATCTGGATAATTTTTTTTTTCATGTGAGAAAGGCGTTTTTTGACTTTAAGGGGATGAATCAAAAATCAAATTCCTCTTTTATTTTCAAAAAACGAAAAATACATGCAAAAAAAAACAAGTAAAGAAAAAAATTGTTTTGGCTCGATTATCCGGAGTGAAAAAAAACCAATACTCCGGATAATCAAGTCCGACCTGTACTTCAACTTTTGATAATTTTATTTTGGCGTGAGATAAACGAAAAGGAACGTTTTTCACTATATATCCTATGTTAAACCACATAGAGGTTCAAATAAACCGCCAAAATTTCTTATTTAATATTGTATATTTGCCATACAGCTGGTGATTTGGTTTGGGGGCACTTTTTACTCCCTTACCCGGCCAGGCCCTTTGAAGACTACTTAAAAGGCTTTTTTCTAGATATTGAAAAAATCTAATTTGCTCAATCGCAGACCAATCGCAGAGATATTTCCATTTTTGTCTTATTAGCTCTTATTAACATTGTAAATGAAAAAAATACATAGAATACACTTCAAATATTGAATTTTTTCGGTGCATATTTTCCATACAAAGCCCATTTATTTCGCCGATTTTTAACGATTGATTTTCTCTCACCCAACATTCTAATACGATGTTAAAACAAAACATGCGAAAACAAATAACCCATTAAAAATGGCCTTCAGTGCTCAATTCAAAAGTTCACTCATTTGACAGAGAATTGCTCCAAATATAATATAAAATATAAAAAAACGATATACTCACCCCAAACTAGCGGCGAATATTCCCGCCACGAAAATTCCCGTCATGAACTTGACATGGCCCAACACATCCATCACGTAGAACGGCACCAATTGGTCCTTCTCGGTGATCATTCCGGCTCGCAGCGGATCACAGCCCGCGTAGTGGGCGTAAGTCATCAGCCCGGTGTAGAAGTTGAACAGGAACACCAGAACTAACCCTGAAATAAAAATGAGGAAATACAAAAAAAACCAGAACATGTTCAGTATCCAGCGAGCATGAAAATAACAAGTCAGATTGCACAAACATTTAATTATAGCGAACAAATCAAACGTTGATCATGCATGATGCTTTCTAGTCCGACCCATTTGTCGGAGCGGCGGAACATATCAATCGAGAAAAGCGGCATTCCGAGCTGTCCAAACATGGGTCAAAGCGTGCAATTATTTCGGTCAAAACTTACCATTCAATACTAGGGCATTGATCGCTTACCCCAAACAAACCCGCACCAAATTTAAAAATTCAAAAATTTCCTAACGAACACTTACCCAGAATGGCCGAACAAATTGTTATGTTTGCCTTTTTTAGCGATTTTAATGACATACATTTCTGAACCGACGCTTGATTGGTGCAGAACAGTGAAGTCCAATAGAAAAAGCCTCCGATTATCACGGAGTATACGCTGTGGCGAGTGGTCGGATTGGTGCTGAGGCTGCATCATCATCATGTTCGCGTAAGGATGAGTGATTGGTAGTTGTCATGTCGCGCACACATCGCAACCGCGCGTAGCCCAGAAAATTTGTTTTGACGTGATTTTTTTTCGTTGCATTGCATCCAAAACGGAACGAGACGACACAGTTGACAGTGGATCCCGCGTACATCCGGAAGTGAGTGGGACGAGATGGATTTGCATTGAATGGTACGGAGAAGAAGAAGCGAAAAAAAAACACATTTCCCGCCATTGTCGTCGTTATCGTAATCGTTGTCGTTGGCGCAGCAGCAGCAGTAGCAGTGAAAAACATACCGGTGAAATGCAGTCATGCGGTAGATTGTAGTTGAGCGACGTCGAACGGCGACATCAGCGAGATGATGTTGATAACGATAGGACCGAAGCCAATCCAACGGCACCAGGCACCGGGCGCAGTGACAGGAAATCGCGTAGCAGGAGACGAAAGGTCGCGAACATACGGTGATTTGATGTCGGCACAAACGGTAGCAATCAGTTGAATGGGTGTTTTTTTTCCAGAATCGAAAATAGAATAGAGAAGAGAAAAGTATTTGTTAGAAACTATTTTATTTATTCCGACGGATCTGTTTATCATCCCTCTAAAGGAAAGAAAAAAAACAAACTATGCTAATCATTGCTACATTTGGTTATTTCACAACTATGCAAACAGCTGAACCGCAAACTTTTAATGAACGCAATCACCTTAAGTATCCTTCTTTTTTAACTGCCTTCTCTCCCCCATAATCAAGACTTTTCTGTGAGTCGTGATCTTCGGCAGTATCGTGAATAAACAGGAAACCCCATATCCTTTAATTATTTGCCGCTTAACCCTCTACCGCCCAAGTTTTTTATTTATCTAAAAAAAACCTACTCCACTTTTATCTCGAATTTCCGACTTTCAACATAAAATATTCCTAGCAGAAAGGTGCCAGCATAAAAACATTATGTATGTGTGATTGATGAAAATATTTTAAAGGCGTTCTAGTGGGAGTGGATATTGAAAATAATGTCTGAATAATTTGAAAACAGAACCCGCGAAGCCCGTCTAAAGGCGGGCTTGGGCTGTAGAGGGTTAAACTGACGTGGCTCCATCATCAGTGTGTTGTAATCGCTAACCTCCAGTCGCACTGACAGACAGACGGACAGATAGGGTCCGCTGCTGTGCTGCGCATGGAATCTCCATCAAGACCAAAAATGGCAGCAATCTCAGAAATGGGACACGCAAATTACTTCGGCGCTTGGTATTAAAAACTAAAGGCAACATCACTCAGCCACGGCAACGGTTACCGCTTTCGCCCTGGTGAAACGACCTCCAAATAACTCCCATTAAGCGGAGCTCCACCATTCTCGCGCGTAATGTTATGTCCTCACTGCTTCGGGGAACGATATCATGTCATCAACGCACGATTTCAAGTGGAGTGAACTTTAACCCTGGGGTGAGCCTCTCGTTCGCCATGAACGGTTTGATTCTTTGGCGACTCTGCCCAATGTTTGTTCAAAAGTTGATTTTAGGAGCATTGAGCATGGAGGGCGAAGTTTATGGATAAGACGAATTTCATGCCGACTCGTCTTAGGAGTTGGCAGCACCATCTCAGATAGTAGTGAAACGTTGTGGGTGTAAAAACATTGGTCATTTAAGCAACTTTACATACTTGAAATATTCAAAAAAGAATTAGACTACTTTTTGGGAAAAGGCATTTTTTTACAAAAATTTATAACTTAAAAACTATGATACCTAAAAAAACCCTTGTCAAAGGATGAAATGTAGGAGATTATTTAGATTTTCACAAAAAAATACCAAAAGTTTATTGAAAAAAAATTTCGCTGACAAAAAAGTTATTTTAAAAATTAAAATTCAAAATGTTTTTTTTAAATTCCCAAAAATATATATATATGAATAGCCCTTACAATTTCCAACAAGTCGTCCATACAACGGAAGATGAGCACTTTTACAGAGAAAAAGTTTTTCGAACAACAACTTTTTCATGTTTTCTTTGAAAAAATACAACTAACCCTAATTTTGTTTAAATTCAAGATAGCGATATACTGCATTCGATAAAGTTTTAGATCTTGTGAAAATATAAACTTTTGTCGAAGACATCAACTTTCTATCTTTTATGGTTTTTGGAATATAAGTCATTTTTGTATGGACTGCCGGAAAAAATATTGTTTTGCTCGTTACAATCCTCACGTTTGACATGTTCTTGACATGTTTCTAAATAGAGAAAAGTCAGCAGAGCATATAAATTGCGATAATTTATACATAAAAATGTTACGAATTAAACATTAACACTATTTTTTTGAAGAAAAAAAAATGAAAAAGTTGTTGTTCGAAAACTCTTTCCATGTAAATGTGTCCATCGTCCGATGTATGGAAAACTGTTGGAAATTTTGAGGGCTATTTATATCCATTTTTTTTTTAGAATTTAAAAAGCATATCTTTTCGAGAAGAATGAATTTTAATTTTCAAAATATTTTTTTTTCCAAAAAATTCTTCGATAATTTTTAATGAAAACCAAAATAATATCCTACATTCCATTCATTGACTGTTTCGTAGGTCTGACAGATTTTTTTGTAGTTCTTTTTTAAATTTTGAGTTTTTTCAACTTTTTTTCGGAAAAAACTATAAGATCTAAACTTAAAAACTATAAGATCTACAAAAAGTTGGTCAGAGAATGTAATGTAGGAAATTACTTAGGTTTTCATTAAAAATTATCGAAGATTTTTTTGGATAAACATTTCCTTGAAAAAATATATTTTGGAAATTAAAATTCATTTTTCTCGAAAACACATGCTTTTAAAATTCTGAAAAAAATAAAAATAAATAGCCCTTAAAATTTCCAACAAGTTTTCCATATATCGGACGATGGCCACATTTACATGGAAAGAGTTGTTCGAGCATCAACTTTTTCATTTTTTTTTTCTTTAATAAAATAGTATTAATGTTTAATTCGTAACATTTTTATGTATAAATTATCGCAATTTACATGCTCTGCTAACTTTTCTCTATTTAGAAACATGTCAAACGTGAGGATTTATACATAAAAATGTTACGAGCAAAACAATATTTTTTTCAGCAGTCTTCATACAAAAATGACTTATATTCCAAAAACTATAAAAGATAGAAAGTTGATGTCTTCGACAAAAGTTTATATTTTGACAAGATCTAAAACTTTGTCGAATACAGTATATCGCTATCTTGACTTTAAAGAAAATTAGAATAAATTGTATTTTTTCGAAGAAAACATGCAAAAGTTGTTGATCGAAAAAAATTTTCCCTGTAAAAGTGTCCATCTTCCGATTTATGAACGACTTGTTGGAAATTGAAAGGGCTATTCATATACAGCGCGGACTCGATTACATACAGTTTTCGTTTTCTTTTCACTGTATGTAATCGAATCCGATTATATATAATCGAGTCAAAAAAATAATATTTTTTATTTCTTTTTTATACACATATTTTTCGCTTTTTGATTATAAAAGAAGAATTTATTTTTTGACTCATCCCCTTGAAGTCATAAAATACTTTCCTCATATAAAAAACTCTTATTATTCCAGAATGTGATAAAGGATCATGTTTGACGATAATAATCCTTCTACGCATATGTTCAAATTTAAACAATGACAGAGTTATTGAACTTTTTCTCTGTTTCGGCCCTGTTTTCCTTAAACTGGCTCTAATTCAAAAATTACGCTGCGTATGACAATTCTGTTGCATCCATTTGAAAGATAAGAAAATTTTAAATAGGATAGAGTGGTGAAACTTCAAAATTTTTTAACATTTAAGTAACATTTTAGAAATGAAAAACTTCAATGTTTGTGGTTTTTAAGGTGTTATTCTTAATTTTATCCAAAAAAAATACATAATGAACATGGATATTTCCCTAAGCCAAAGTCATGTTCTCTAATTGCTCTACAATTTGTTCTTTGACACTCAACTTCTATCTTTTTAAATTTCGCCACAATATTGTTTTGAACAATTCCTGGTGAATCTTCAGCTTAAGTCTACAGAAATCACGATTTTTACTTCACTGTACTCGTAATAGCCAATTAACTTCCACTTTAACACTGACCAATTTCATTTTCTCTTAAAATAAATCATATTTGAAATATAAAAAAAAATTCGAACTGTATATAATCTTTAGACTCGATATTGTATATAATCGAATCACATCAATCATATATAATCGAGTCTGTATATAATCGAGTCGGACCTGTGTATAGTTTTGAAAAACACATTTTTGTGAAAAAATAAATTTTAATTTTTAAAATAACTTTTTCTCAGCAGAATTTTTTTCCAAAATTTTTTTGGTGTTTTATTGTGAAAATCTAAATAATTTCCTACATTTCATCCTTTGACAAAAATTTTGTAGGTATCATAGTTTTTGAGTTATATTTTTTTGTAAAAAATAAGAAAAAAATTGGCTTTTTTTCCAAAAAGTAGTCTAATTATTTTTCGAATATTTCAAGTATGCAAAGTTGCTTAAATGACCCATGTCTTTACACCCACAACGTTTCACTGCTATCTGAGATGTTGCTGCCAACGGCCAGTCGAGTTGGCATGAAATTCGTCATAAGCAAAACGTTTTTTTTATATTTTAGGTGTTTTACATTTTATATAATGCAGTCAACAATGTGTCAGATGGTATTGACAAATTCATGCCAACTTGTCTTGGGAGCCGACAGCATCATCTCAGCTTGCAGTGAAACTTTGCGGGTGTTTTTTGGCCATTGAAGCAACTTTGCATACTTGAAATCTAAAAAAAAATATAGACGACTTTTTATGGTTTCTTTATATGTTTACTATAAAACTATGAAAATGTACGAAATTATTTAAATTTTCATTAAAATGGCAATCAAATTCAAACAAAAATATTATTAATAATTCAAATTTCAAATTCGACAAATTATTAGATTTTATTATATTATTATTTTTTTTATTTAAATCGTTTATTTTTACAGGCTCAGTTACATAGGTTTAAAGGAGCCGAACTCCTTACTGTATTGTTACTAGTATATATACATTTTTCCTTAATTCTAATGTTAATAATATAGGAAACCGATTACTCGCGGTCAACTCGAGTTTAGAAGGGTGACATATTTTCTTCAGGAAAAGGAGGGGATATGAGGATATGTTGACAATGATCACACTCACACTCTCAATCACACTCTCAATCACACTCATCACACTCAATTCTTAAACCTATCTTATATCTAACATGTATTTACATTTCATCTTATTCTTAAGAAGGGATCCGATCTCTCACAAAGGAAAAGGAAAAGAAAAACTAAGGGTATAAGGACAATCACACACGAAGATCTATAGCTTTAAGGAAAACATATATATGGGACATGTAATCAAGGTCTAACCGAGCCAACACGTCTCTCACCGGCACATTGGGCTGCCTTCCTCGGGCCCGAAGGGTGACTACTAAATTCGATCTGGCGACAAGATACAGCTCGCACGACCAAACAACGTGCTCGATGTCGTGGTAACCTTGGCCACAAACACAAAGATTGTTGTCGGCAAGATTAATACGAAAGAGTAGCGCATCTAACGAACAGTGATTGGACATGAGTCGGGAGAAGGTGCGAATAAAGTCCCGGCTCAAGTCCAGACTTTTGAACCATGGTTTGAGGCTAACCTTAGGGATAATCGAGTGGAGCCACCGGCCCAATTCATCTTCGTTCCATTTGCGTTGCCAGTTAACTATGGTATTTTTGCGGACTAAAGAATAAAATTCATTGAAGGCGATTTGACGCTGATAAATATCGCCTTCAATTGCACCTACCTTTGCTAATGAGTCAGCCCTCTCATTACCCAGAATTGAGCAATGTGAAGGGACCCAGACAAAGGTAATGACATAACAGCGTCTGGATAAAGCACTCAAAACTTCTCGTATTCTCTCAAGGAAGTACGGCGAGTGCTTTTCCGGCCTCACTGAACGGATAGCTTCGACAGAGCTAAGACTATCCGTTACAATGTAATAGTGTTCAACAGGTCGTGAGGCGACGCTGTCCAGCGCCCAGTGTATCGCTGCCAATTCAGCAATATACACTGAGCAAGGATTCTGAAGACTGTGTGAGGTGCTAAAAAATTCGTTGAACACTCCAAATCCTGTGGACTCATTCATAGAGGACCCATCAGTAAAGTACATATTATCACAATTGATATCCCCATACTTTGCATCGAAGATCGTTGGAACGATCCTCGATCGAAGATAATCTGATGTTCCATGGATATCCTGCTTCATGGACAGATCAAAATGCACAGAGGAATTGATGTAGTCAGGAAAACAAACACGGTTGGGAATATACGAAGAAGGATCAACCTGCATGGAGACGAATTCATGATATGAGCTCATGAATCCAGAATGAAAATTTAGCTCGATCAGCTGCTCAAAATTTCCGATCACCAATGGGTTCATAACCTTACACCGGATGAGGAACCGAAGAGATAATAAATTGAAGCGATCTTTTAGTGGGAGTAGGCCTGCCAAAACCTCGAGACTCATGGTATGCGTTGAGGGCATACATCCCAACGCGATACGGAGACAAAGATACTGAATTCGCTCGAGTTTAATGAGGTGTGTTTTGGCAGCTGATTGAAAACAGAAACTGCCATACTCCATCACTGAGAGAATAGTTGTTCGATACAACATTATAAGATCTTCGGGATGGGCCCCCCACCAGGTGCCGGTAATTGTACGGAGAAAGTTTATTCTTTGTTTGCATTTTTTACTTAGATACCTAATATGGGCCCCCAAGTTCATTTGGAGTCGAACCAGACCCCAAGATACTTGAATGACATAGCATGAGTGATCGGTTTACCCAAAAGTTGAAGCTTTGGTTTTGCTGGTCTATGCTTCCTAGAAAAAACCACCATCTCTGTTTTCTCCGTGGAGAATTCGATCCCTAGCCCAATGGCCCAGGTTGAAAAATTGTTCAAAGTATCTTGTAAGGATTCTTGCAGGTCGGATTCGTTTGATCCTACGACAGACACCACTCCATCATCTGCAAGTTGTCTTAGGCTGCAATTTTGTGTAAGGCAATTGTCAATGTCGCTTACGTAGAAGTTGTACAAAAGGGGGCTTAAACATGAGCCCTGGGGGAGTCCCATGTAAGAGACCCGACTTACTGCCGAATCTCCGTGAGAAAAGTTCAAATGTTTCTCACAAAGCAAGTTATATAACATATTATTCAATAGAGGCGGCAGACCCCGAGATTGTAATTTGTCTGACAAAACCTCTATTGAAACAGAATCAAAGGCCCCCTTTATGTCCAAGAATACTGAAGCCATTTGTTTTTTTTCGGCGTAAGCCATTTGAATTTCTGAAGAAAGCAACGCAAGACAATCATTCGTCCCCTTGCCCCTGCGGAACCCATATTGTGTATCTGAGAGTAGGCCATTCGTTTCAACCCATCGATCAAGGCGAAACAAGATAATTTTCTCCAACAATTTCCGTATACAAGACAGCATTGCTATTGGGCGGTACGAATTGAAGTCGGACGCGGGTTTTCCGGGTTTTTGAATAGCTATAACTCGTACTTGTCTCCAATCATCTGGAACAATATTATGCTCCAGAAACCGATTGAATAAGTTCAACAAGCGATGTTTCGCCACACCAGGGAGATTTTTCAGCAAGTTGAACTTAATTCTATCCGATCCCGGAGCAGAATTGTTACATGAAAGGAGAGCAAGAGAGAATTCTACCATCGAAAACTCGGAATCAAGATCGCACCTATCTTGTGGTATATCTCGAATAATTCTTTGCACTGGAGCGGAATCGGGACAAACCTTTCGTGCAAAATTAAAAATCCATCGATGTGAATATTCTTCGCTTTCATTGGATGAAGAGCGATTTCTCATGTTTCGAGCCACTTTCCATAATTTTTTCATTGACGTTTCTCGTGATAAACCTCCCACGAAATTTCGCCAATAAGCACGTTTTTTCCCTTTGATCAAGTTTTTAAATTGATTTTCAAGGTCAAAATACTTCTGAAAATTTTCAGGGGTTCCACGTTTCCGAAAAGCTTTAAATGCATTCGATTTATCTCCATAAAGCTTGGAACACTGGCCATCCCACCATGGATTGGGAGGCCTTCGACGAATAGTGGAATCTGGGATGGGTTTCGTTTGAGCGAGAACCGCGCTGTCATAGATCAAACGAGAAATGAAGTTATACTCCTCCAATGGAGGCAAACCATCTCTGGAATTGATGGCTAGAGTAATCGCGTCCGCATATTTTTTCCAGTCAATGTGTCTTGTGAGGTCGTATGCCATGTTTATTGATTCAGAAGAATTCAACCCATTGGTGATAGAAATTTTGATTGGCAAGTGGTCACTACCGTTGGGATCCTGGATTACATTCCACTTGCAATCTAACGATAGTGAATTCGAGCAAAGCGAGAGGTCAAGAGCACTTGGTTTAGCAGGAGGTTTAGGTACACGTGTTGTTTCCCCAGTGTTCAAAACGGTCATATTGAAGCTGTTACAAAGGTCATATATCAACGATGAACGATTGTCGTCGTACTGTTCCCCCCAGGCAGTTCCGTGAGAGTTGAAGTCTCCCAAGATTAATCGTGGCTCAGGAAGGAGTGAGCACATGTCAACAAGTTGCTTGCGGCTAACCGCAGCTCTCGGAGGCCAATACAAGCTGACTATACAGAGGTCTTTGCCTCTGATGTTTGCATGACAAGCAACAGCTTCGATCCCTCCAATAGGTGGAAGGTCAATTCTAAAAAATGAGTGACACTTATTGATCCCCAATAGTACCCCTCCGTATCTGTCATCACGGTCCAAGCGTATTATATTAAAATCGTGGAAAGAAAGATCATTTTGAGAAGAGAGCCAGGTTTCGGATAGAGCAAAAACATCACAATTGAGTTTATGAATTAGAAATTTGAATGAATCCAATTTAGGGATAAGACTACGACAATTCCACTGTAAAACAGTGATATCCCCGACCTCTCTATTTAAATTAGACATCAAGAGAGATAATCATTGCAAGGAGGGGCCATGTTTGCATCAATTGCTGCAAAATTGTCTTTAGTACTGGAAGCATTGCGGTGACAATGGTTCTGATGGAGTCGGAAACATTAAAACACGTGAAGATTTGATCCACAAGGTCAGACAACTTTATAAATCCCGATTGGGAAGTTGAACTTGACGGAAAAACAGGGACAGTTGGGGTTTTTGATGTCCCCTCGAGTGCTGGGTCGTTCGAAGGTGAACTATTACCACGGAGGCCAGGAGGGAGCTGATTTTGCTTATCCGCTGCACTCGATTTTTTGGGCAAGCTAACAGGGGGTATCACCGGAGGGACTTGTCCTTGAACTTTGGGAGTGGTCACATTTTTGCGCCGGGGATTCCCTTGAGAAATAAACGGCGTGCCCCCGTTAGCTGTATCCGCTTCCATTTCGTCAACTGGCAACGTAGCGAAGACATTGTGTGTATTGATTGGTTGTTGTTCTTGAGCCAGTGGAGAAGCGCCCTTCTATTTTATTATAGTATGGATTTTTTTAAGATGTATTTTTTTTATCTTTCATAGATTCTAGAAAAGGGGTTCTTAAACTGTTTCAGGCAAGAGACCCCTTTTCCAGAATGAAGTCATACTATAGACCCCCATAAGCAAATTTCTTTGAAAATCCTTTCTCTAGTTTTTTCTTACTGAATAGTTATCAATTTGAAAACCAACTGCAAAGTTTTCAAATTGATAATTAAATAAACTTGACATTATATTCTCACGGATATGATCTGGCGTTGTGGTAACATCCGCATCTCTCAGGCAAAAGGTCACAAGTTAAACTCACACTCCCGACATTCTTTCAAAAAATGGAAGTAATGTGACAAACCAGCCAAAAGCATTGAAACTATAATACACTATAATCACTATAATACAGAAGAAACATTATTTTCTCATCACATTAAACAAAAAAATAGAGATAAAATTTAGTAAATATTAAGTGTAAAAAACTATTATTAATACAAATTACTCCCAACCTATAAAAACATTCAAATCGCAAACCAATCTATCCACAACTACCAAAATATAAAAATACGCTTCAATATTGGTTAGTTAATGCCTAAAATTTCCGCGTTCTTTCATCTTCAAATGGTTCCTTCAGTTTCGCGTTGTTTGTAACCACAATGAAGCCTTTTTCGACAAAGTATGATGATGAAAAACGAGAACGAAAACGAAGCAATGTCTCACATCGCAGGGTACTTTTTTCCCAATGGTTGGTAATTACTAAAGTATATGACAACCTTGGTTGTACTCCTGCCTCATCTGTGCTGATGATAATCAACTTTTCTTGCATTATCACCTTGCCTCATTCCATGGATATGATGTAGTACTGATTTATTACCAATTGAGGAATTTGAAAATTTTGAAGATCTGAAAATATTCTAGTAAAATAGTTGTGTAATGCTTCCAAGTGAGTGACATATGATAATGTAACATGATCTTGAAGCTTTTGTGATAACTTGGCAAAGGCGGAAACTGTGAATATTCTCTTCTGCTTAAATTTTGTTTTGAAATTTTTGTCAGAAGGGCCGAACAATATCAATAATTATTGTTTCAAATAAGTTGAAATCTTCACCCTGCAGCTGAAAAACAAATACAAAACAAGCTGAAAATCTTGCTATGCAAGAGACTCTTGGTGGTCAGCGAACTCCAGCGTGTAGAAGTAACCGAGTAAAGATTTTTTCGTTTTTCTCGTATAGCTGAACAAATAATCTGAACACTCGATTATTTGTTCAGCTATACGAAAAAACCAAAAAATCAGAACTGCTTCGAAGGTTTTTGATAGCACTCATAACATATAGTAAACACTGATGCACTGATGCTCAGATTTTTTGCTACTAAATGCTATCTATGAATCACACAATGAATGGTAAGTACCTTACGCAGTTGTAACTTTGAGTGAGCTGTAAAACCACGATGACGACCAACCATTGATGGTGCACCATCAGTCTCAATGTTCTTCCATGGAATAGCTTTTTCTGAGAGGAGCAGAGTGCGAAGTCGGAAATTTCAAGTGATTTTTGACATGCTGTAACTTCGTGAAAAATCAACGCATATCGATGGTATGTACATCATTTTGAAGCTACAACTGTAGGGGACACTTTTTCCAGTGTCGTCAGATGTAGGGGACACTTATCCCACTGCTGTCACCAGATGTAGGGGGCACTTATCCCAGTGTCGTCCCTTTCTTCGGGAGGTCCAGATTACTGAACTTCACACCCTCCCATTCACCGCACTCCAACTTCACTCTTTGCCGGATCAAACACGGCTTACGGTTCAGTTTACTGTTCTAGAAACCGCTAACACAAACGAGAACACTCCTCGATTCTTGGAACCGAATTATCTGGAAACTATCCGGGCGGTCGGAAAAATATATTCAAAAAGAAAAACAATGTTTAAAAGTGACCGTCTTCGACCGTGTCTATTCTATTACTCCCCTGTTAACAACTTTCATCTTACCAACTAATTATTCGTACAAATTCCTATGGGAGGTGCTTGGAGTCGTGTTTCGAGAGAGAAAATACAATTAACCAATTGCAATCGAATTGGCCATATATAATCGTAAACAGTAATTTATTTACGCGGAATTTTCGTCGCGTGAATAATGAACTGTCGCCACGAGCCACATAGAAACCCGAGCTTATTTTTTTATACTCGCGATACTGGAGTTCGTGTTGGAAAAAAAGTTAAACCTGGTCAGCGACACTGGCTGACAAACAAGACTGTAATATGAGATAAATCGAAGAGGTGGATGTACTCGCGGGCTCGAAATTGGCTGGCGCTTCAGAAAATATAAAAATGTAAGGAATGTAACTTCCAAGCACCTTTACACAATGTTTGATGATCGGGGGCGCTTCACAACTTCTCAGGTATTCTCAGCAACTCAGGTATTACAATATTTTACGTACATATTTTTATCTTGGTATGTGTAGGGGTAGTGAGCAACAATATCGGAAAGAAATGAAAAATCGATTTTTCTCTGTTTTTTTCAAAGATTTTCTGGGCTAACACAATTTTTGCTAACCAATTAACCTTATCAACCAGCTTTTATTTGGTTCCTAAAAAGATCCTGTTGGACCTAGGCGATTTTTAGTATTTAATCGCATATCGTACCAGAAGTACAATATCCTAAGAAACTCTCAGAATAAACGATTCGTAACATTTTTCTCTCTTCGCGACCCATCTGAAGTTTCCTGAAAGAATTAAAAAAATTGTTACGCTATGCACATAGATGACCAGGCATTTTGTAAATTCTTTTTCAATCACTTTATTCTATTTCACTTCATTAAGCTATGCAAATACCTTATAATCTCTTGAATTAAATTAGAAGTTGAGTACATTATAATTCAAGCTCCAACGTATTTCAGAAAGCATATGAACTTGCAACCTAAGGGCAAGCTTGTTATACAGTAAAATATGAGGAGTATGTTTGTACATGAATTTGATGATGACTTCCTTCGTATTAAATCGCGTATATGTTTGAAATACAGAGAAATGTTAAACATGCCTGAAGGACTCGTACGCTCAAACACATTATCTTGTACAATCCTGATAGATATACAGATTTTTCCAGAAAATTGTACAGGATTAAATGTGGCGACCCTGGTCATTCTTATAACAGGGTGGTTCATGTAACACAACTTATGAAGCATCTTAAATATTTCAAATAAGAACTTATGTTATATATTAGGCTGTCAAAAAAGACCTGCGGTATTTTTTTTTTAGTTTTCATTTGTTCATAAAATTAGTTACAATCCTCTGTTTTAAGTCAAATATGCGCCGTTTTGTTCGATGACTTGTTCCCAACGAGATACCAACTTCATAATACCCCTGTTATAGAAGCTCGCTTCCTTATTGGCAAAAAACTCGGATAGCCAATTTTCACAGGCCTCTTCTGTGGCTAACTTCTGACTACCTAGCTCGTTCGCCATGGACAAAAACAGGTGCAAAAGAACCTCCCATCCGAGCTCCCGGAGCTCCTGGCGCGTCACCAAAGAAGTGTATGGCCTGGCGTTGTCCTGATGGAAGACATGAGTGCTACCTTCAAGCGGTCCAGTTGTTGGCAGTACAGGTCCGAATTGAGCGTTTGGCCATAGGGAAGCAGCTCATAATAGATTATTCCTTGACAATCCCACCAAACACACAGCAGAACCTTCCTGGCCGTTAATGAGGGCTTCGACCACGACCGTTTGCGCTTCACGTTGTCGTAAGTGACCCACTTTTCATCGCCAGACACAATCCGCTTCAGAAATAGGTCGATTTTGTTGCGATTCAGCAGCGATTCACATGCGTCGATACGGTCAAAGATGTTTTTTTGCGTCAACGTGTGTGGCACCCATACATCGAGCTTCTTTGTGAATCCAAGCTTCTTCAAATGGTTAATAACGGTTTGATGACTTATCCCCAGCTCTTGGCCGATGCTACGGCTGCTACTATGCCGGTCTTTCTCGGCTAATTCAGCGATTTGGTCGCAATTTTCGACGACAGGCCTTCCGGAGCTTGGCGCATCTTCGACGACCTCTACACCAGAACGAAAACGTTGAAACCATCGTTGTGCGGTGGAAATGGAAACTGTATCGGGTCCATAAACTGCACAAATTTTATTGGCAGCTTGAGATGCATTTTTGCCTTTGTCATAGTAGTACTGTAAAATATGTCGGATTTTCTCTTTATTTTGCTCCATATTTGCGACACTATAACTCACGAACGACTTAATCAAACAAAACACTGTCAAGGACTATATTATAGCGCGTAAAAATACCTTTCCAACAAGATATAGTATGACTCGATACAATGAATACAACTAGAACTACGCGCTTACAACGACACCTCGCAGAAATACCGCAGGACTTTTTTGACAGCCTAATATAACAAGAACTTGTGTTATAGGGGTCGATATTCATTTTTCTTATAGAAAAAAGTTGCAGAACATGTCAACCACGAGAATTTGCACACAAAAATGTTAAGAGTAAAACATCAGTAGTATTTTTTTCAAAGAAATCATGAAAAAGTAGCAGTGCCTTTCTCACGATTTTGTGTGACCAACATTTTTAGGTTTTACAATTTTTGAGTTAGAAGTTTTTGTCATTTATAATTCATTTTTAAACGTTTTTGGGAAAAAATTGTAGCTCGTGAACTATGAGATTCAAAAAAATTTTCATTTTAAAATATCAGAATTTTTTTTTTTTATAAGGAGAAAAAACATATCATAGATGTTCTTCTAAAAATACCTAAAATATATTTTTTGTATATGATTCATTTGACTTTTTTTTTTTTGAATACGATTTTGAGAAAATAAATTGTAATTTTCAAAATATATTTTTTAGTGTGTTTTCTTTCTTTATTTATTTTATATTTTTTAATGAAGATTTAAACAAATTTTCTACATTTCCTTCTTCTATCAGAGTTTTGTTGGTCTTATAGTTTTAGAAATAGATTTTTTTTTTGTTGAAACATAACATGTTTTTTTATCCTATTTGTCTATTTCAGGCTCATTAGCATTTTTAGCTGTAACAGAGCCTAATTTAAATCGCGTACATGTCACATGGTAAGAGTTTCCTTCTATACCATTTTGCATATGGTACATTCACACAGTAGCCATTTAGGCGCAAGAGTATTCTTTCTGTTCTTCCATTATCCTGTTAGACCACCGGACAGCGGAGACAGTTGATATGATCATTGTTGAGTTATTAATAGAACAGCAGCCCGAAGTTTCTTGCAGAGCAGAGCAGTTTGGTCAATGAGGGCCCTGAGTTTTGAACTCAAGATCGATCTTACCAAGCGAACGCGCAACCAATGTGGCTACGGAGACCCCTTACATAACATATTGATCCTTTTCAAAAAGTAGTCTATTTTGGAAGATTTTATGTATGCAAGTTGCTGAAATGACTGATATATTTACCGCCACGACGTTTCACTGCAATCTGGGTTGGTGCTGCCAGTGTCCAGTCGGGTTCACTAAAATTTATCAAACTAATGGTCGCATTGATTGGAGGTTCCTACAGAAGCCAGTCGAGTTGGCATGAAATTCCTCTGATACCATTTGGATGAAAACATTAACGGAGCTAACAGTTCCTAAGATACCAATCGCGTGAAAACACACTTACAGATGATTTATTATAGAGATTGTGGAAATCAAATATCTTTCTCTCAATCAAAAGATCGAGAGATCGATTTTACCTGACATATGGTCGGGATTCTGCCAGAACGAACCAAGCGCCAAAAACATTATTTTGAGATATTTCAATTTGAAGTTTGGGCTCACTCTAATTGACCGTAGTTGATCAAATCTATTATTTTATCGCTCAAGTGTTACAAGCAGGATGTCTACAAAGTACTGAGACTATGAATGTCTGTAAAATGACGCATAATTATTGAAAAAAAATACTTTCAGTATTGGTACGCATGCAGAATAAAAGTTAAAGAATATGGGTTTCAGTTCAGTGTGGTTGGATGTATTTTTGTCTGAATTATTACTAAAATAATACTATTAAAATGGTTGAGAAAAACTTAACATTCTTCGTCGCTGATCAGGTCGTAATTAATATCAACATTGTTTTGATAATCGGGAACCACCTCCATGAAGAATTCATGGTTTACAGGAGGTACATAAGTTTAAACCCCCTTTTGTACAACTTCTACGTAAGCGACATTGACAATTGCCTTACACAAAATTGCAGCCTAAGACAACTTGCAGATGATGGAGTGGTGTCTGTCGTAGGATCAAACGAATCCGACCTGCAAGAATCCTTACAAGATACTTTGAACAATTTTTCAACCTGGGCCATTGGGCTAGGGATCGAATTCTCCACGGAGAAAACAGAGATGGTGGTTTTTTCTAGGAAGCATAGACCAGCAAAACCAAAGCTTCAACTTTTGGGTAAACCGATCACTCATGCTATGTCATTCAAGTATCTTGGGGTCTGGTTCGACTCCAAATGAACTTGGGGGCCCATATTAGGTATCTAAGTAAAAAATGCAAACAAAGAATAAACTTTCTCCGTACAATTACCGGCACCTGGTGGGGGGCCCATCCCGAAGATCTTATAATGTTGTATCGAACAACTATTCTCTCAGTGATGGAGTATGGCAGTTTCTGTTTTCAATCAGCTGCCAAAACACACTTAATTAAACTCGAGCGAATTCAGTATCTATGTCTCCGTATTGCGTTGGGATGTATGCCCTCAACGCATAACATGAGTCTCGAGGTTTTGACAGGCCTACTCCCTCTAAAAGATCGCTTCAATTTATTATCTCTTCGGTTCCTCATCCGGTGTAAGGTTATGAACCCATTGGTGATCGGAAATTTTGAGCAGCTGATCGAGCTAAATTTTCATTCTGGATTCATGAGCTCATATCATGAATTCGTCTCCATGCAGGTTGATCCTTCTTCGTATATTCCCAACCGTGTTTGTTTTCCTGACTACATCAATTCCTCTGTGCATTTTGATCTGTCCATGAAGCAGGATATCCATGGAACATCAGATTATCTTCGATCGAGGATCGTTCCAACGATCTTCGATGCAAAGTATGGGGATATCAATTGTGATAATATGTACTTTACTGATGGGTCCTCTATGAATGAGTCCACAGGATTTGGAGTGTTCAACGAATTTTTTAGCACCTCACACAGTCTTCAGAATCCTTGCTCAGTGTATATTGCTGAATTGGCAGCGATACACTGGGCGCTGGACAGCGTCGCCTCACGACCTGTTGAACACTATTACATTGTAACGGATAGTCTTAGCTCTGTCGAAGCTATCCGTTCAGTGAGGCCGGAAAAGCACTCGCCGTACTTCCTTGAGAGAATACGAGAAATTTTGAGTGCTTTATCCAGACGCTGTTATGTCATTACCTTTGTCTGGGTCCCTTCACATTGCTCAATTCTGGGTAATGAGAGGGCTGACTCATTAGCAAAGGTAGGTGCAATTGAAGGCGATATTTATCAGCGTCAAATCGCCTTCAATGAATTTTATTCTTTAGTCCGCAAAAATACCATAGTTAACTGGCAACGCAAATGGAACGAAGATGAATTGGGCCGGTGGCTCCACTCGATTATCCCTAAGGTTAGCCTAAACCATGGTTCAAAAGTCTGGACTTGAGTCGGGACTTTATTCGCACCTTCTCCCGACTCATGTCCAATCACTGTTCGTTAGATGCGCTACTCTTTCGTATTAATCTTGCCGACAACAATCTTTGTGTTTGTGGCCAAGGTTACCACGACATCGAGCACGTTGTTTGTAGTGTGAGGTGTATCTTGTCGCCAGATCAAATTTAGAAAACTCCCTTCGGACCCGAGGAAGGTAGCCCAAGGAGATGTGTTGTCTCGGTTAGACCTTTATTACATGTCCCAAATATATGTATTCCTTAAAGCTATCGATCTTCGTGTGTGATTGTCCTTATACCCTTAGTTTTTCCTTTTCCTTTTCCTTTGTGAGAGATCGGATCCCTTCTTAAGAATAAGATGAAATGTAAATACATATTAGATATAAGATAGGTTTAAGAATTGAGTGTGATGAGTGTGATTGAGAGTGTGAGTGTGATCATTGTCAACATATCTTCATATCCCCTCCTTTTCCTGAAGAAAATATGTCACCCTTCTAAACTCGAGTTGACCGTGAGTAATCGGTTTCCTATATTATTAACATTAGAATTAAGGAAAAATGTATATATATACTAGTAACAATACAGTAAGGAGTTCGGCTCCTTTAAACCTATGTAACTGAGCCTGTAAAAATAAACGATTTAAATAAAAAAAAAAGGAGGTACATATTTCATCAGATGTTGGATGTTGTTGTACTTCGCACGGAAAATACTGTGCCCATTTAGATGCAAAAGTTACATTTTGGTTTGACTAAAAAAGGTGAAAGGCCTCCTAATCTCTTCCTCAAGTCTAACCCAAAGAATGAATCACCTGGGCCCTGACTATACTTAAACATATGTATTCCGGGTTTCGATTTTACCACAAAAATTACTTTCATACTTAAACAGTTCACATTTTCTTTGATCTTATTCTTTTTTCTATTGATAAATAACTTTAGCAACGCTTCAGTGGAGAAAAAATCGTTGCTTATTATTTTAGTGACAAAAAACTTTTTCATGTTTTGCTTACAAGATGAGACAACTTCTCCCACTGATCTGGATAGGAAACGTTCCTCCGTTGAACTATTGAAACACGGGTTGATTTGGCAATAAATGCTGTTTGTGTTCCTCATGATGGTTTTTCGTAAAACTGTTTGAAATTTCACAAACGTTGCTCAAAAGACATTTTGTTATAAACAATTTTTGGACAACAATAGAAGTAATTGGCTTGAATCTTCTCAGCCGCAACTACCACCCCTCGTATGTTGATGTATGATTTGCCTGCATTTATATTACGCTCACGTGGTTTTTTCTTCCAAAATTGAGAATCAGCATGCTTACGCTTTTTGAGACACGGCGGCGAATCTACGCTCTCCTGATAAATATCCGAGATTTGTTCAATTGTTTTATTTTTTGCTTGTTCTAAAGTGTTATTATCGGAGAAAATTTAAAAAAATGTACAGCCAGAGTGAACCAAGTCAAAAAATGTCACCTGGAATATTATCGTCTCGTAAATTTCTATCCTCCATAACCAAGTCTTTCTCAATAACATCCTCCCTTCCATGCTATGAGTCCACATCATTGTTAATTTCGGATCCAGAATCTTTAATAAAGTGAAAAACAAAATTATGTAGCTTCTGGACACGCAAAACTTCTTCATCTATGCAGCCAGAGCGAACCAACTACATGCTACCTATTAATATAATATTATCACACAACACATTAGTATTTTGTAACGGCTCTTGAGTAATTTGATAAATAGTACATCTATTGACTCACTTTTGCTCTTTTTGATAAAATAATATCTCAATAAATGAAAATAAATTAAATTGAAAATGTATTATACTTGGCTGAAAGCAAATTTGAAAAATGCAGATCAGCCCTCTTAACACGATTTTACACTTCAGGGCAGCCCTCAGATTATCTTACTTGCCAGATCCCGACGAAAACTGTTCCCAAGTACTGTCGAAACAGAAAAAAATGCTAGAAATTCGGATAAATAGGAAAAACTACCTTTTTGAAGAAACCGATCACTATTGTCGATGCCACGATGTTGGTTTATAGTTCACTCTGGTTGAATGCATTTTCGTTTTTTTCACAGTCTGCTACACAGAATTTTTGTTCTGTAGCTGTTGTCAACTGTCCGAATGACACGGTCATTTTATAGTCGATAGATTATTTTTTCTGCATGCAGTGGATGTACATATCTCAATTTTGAAAAAATTGGCGCTTGGTTCGCTTGGAACCCAGACCATATATCTTCGCGACTTCATTTTGATAGATTGAATCTATGATCCACATTGGGCCCCGAGTTTCAGTAGCCGGAAGGATATAATGAAAAAATCGAAGAACATCAAAGGGTCAAAGGGTCAATCGGATCTGTATCGAAAACTGATTCACGCGGTCTGGATCAAAATTTCTGGAAACTTTTTGTTGCAGATAGTGAATACAAAAAAAAATCCTGTTCATAATATCAAACAAATCACACTTTAAAGAACGTAATCCTGAATAAATTGGAATGCATTGCGACTGTTGTAGCGAAGAATATGCGATTGACAAGTTGAATTCGAGTGAGCCAATGCAGACATTTCGACGCAATTGTATAGACCATGTAAGAGCCTACAACGCTAGCGTAAATAATAATCAATTACGACCCCCCAAATGGAGCCGGTGGTTGTTCCTATTTCAAGTACAAGTTTGCGTCGACAGCCACCCGAAGTATAAATGAATAAAAGAGTGCTTCCACCCGGCAACAATATGTGACAGTGGCAGCCAAAAAATACACAATTCGCATGAATAAAACATCAGCCAAGGTTGTTGGGTTTCGGTAGACACGCATGTACATACTCTCTATCTACACTATGATAGCTTCTCGGCAGGGTCGAGCAAGTGAAATGTCGGTGGAAAATTCTCGACCGGAGATAGTGGGCGACACAAAACAATACGTTCGGCAAGCCCTTGAGCGGGAGCCGAAGCCGGTGTACATGCGGTGTTGCTAGCAAGGAAGCGCCCGTCATAAAGGGACACTGCGAAGGGAAATTTTAATCCAATGTCGAACCTACTTGAATAATTCAATGCGTCCGTTTTCCTCGGCGCGTGAGAATATTTCCGCCGGGCCTCCGGTGTAGTACCAGCCAAATGCGACGACCAGCACGAGCGAGAGAGCGAGGACGCAAGCCTGAAACGAGACAACAATAAATGTGTGTGTTTAGAGTGTGAGCTGGTAGGTGTCGAGTGTTTTGAGCAAATTCTGTTTCTGCTAACCGAAAAAAGTGAAAAACGGATCTGTCGGGCTGTATCAATTTAGTCATTGGATCTCCGGAGACGTTCAACAAGTTTTCGCTCCCCTTTATGAAGTTACACACTGATAATAGACCCATTCCATGAGGTTTTGCACCAGAAAACCAAATTTCACTATTTATAATTCGTTTATTTGTACAGGCTCAGTTACATAGGTTTAAAGAAGCCAAACTCTCAACTATACTTTTACTATTAACATGTTTTCTTAATTCTAAGGTTAATGAAATAGAAAACCGATTACTCGCGGTCGACTCAAGTTTGGAAGGGTGACACATTTTCCTTAGGAAAAGGATGGGATGTAAGGAGATTGTAACCATGTTCACACTCACACTCACACTCACTTTCACATTCATACTCACACATCACACTGAATTCTTAAACTATCCTCACATCCAATATGTATTAACAATTTAACTTATTCTAATGTTAGGGAACCGATAGCTCGCGAAGGACGAAAAGGAGGGGAAAATGGGGGGGAAAGGATGTAAGAACAATCACACTCGAAGATCGATATCTTTAAGGAAAACATATATTTGGGACATGTAATCAAGGTCTAACCGAGCCAACACATCTCTCACCGGCACATTGGGCTGTCTTCCTCGGGCCCGAAGGGAATTTTCTAAATTCGATCTGGCGACAAGATATAGCTCGCACGACCAAACAACGTGTTCGATGTCGTGGTAACCATGGCCACAAACGCAGAGATTGCTGTCGGCAAGCTTGAAACGAAAAAGTAGCGCATCTAAAGAACAGTGATTGGACATGAGTCGGGAGAAGGTCCGAATAAAGTCCCGACTCAAGTCCAGACTTTTGAACCATGGTTTGAGGCTAACCTTAGGGATAATCGAGTGGAACCACCGGCCCAATTCATATTCGTTCCACTTACGTTGCCAGTTAGCGATGGTATTTTTACGAACTAAAGAATAAAATTCATTGAAGGCTATTTGACGCTGATAAATATCGCCTTCAATTGCACCTACCTTTGCTAATGAGTCAGCCCTCTCATTACCCGAAATGGAGCAATGTGAAGGGACCCAGACAAAGGTAATGACATAACAGCGTCTGGATAAAGCACTCAAAATTTCTCGTATTCTCTCAAGGAAGTACGGCGAGTGCTTTTCCGGCCTCACTGAACGGATAGCTTCGACAGAGCTAAGACTATCCGTTACAATGTAATAGTGTTCAACAGGTCGTGAGGCGACGCTGTCCAGCGCCCAGTGAATTGCTGCCAACTCAGCAATATACACTGAGCAAGGATTATGAAGACTGTGGGAGGTGCTGAAAATTTCGTTGAACACTCCAAATCCTGTGGACTCATTCATAGAGGACCCATCTGTATAGTACATATTATCACAATTGACACGCCCGTACTTTGCATTGAAGATCGTAGGAGCGATCCTCGATCGAAGATAATCTGGCATTTCATGGATTTTCTCCTTCATGAACAGATCAAAATGTACAGAGGAATTGATGTAGTCAGGAAAACAAACACGGTTGGGAATATACGAAGAAGGATCAACCTGCATGGAGATGAATTCATGAAATGAACTCATGAATCCGGAGCGAAAATTTAGCTCGATCAGCTGCTCAAAATTCCTGATCACCAATGGGTTCATAACCTTACACCGGATGAGGAACCGAAGAGATAATAAATTGAAGCGATCTTTTAGTGGGAGTATGCCTGCCAAAACCTCGAGACTCATGGTATGCGTTGAGGGCATACATCCCAACGCAATACGGAGACAAAGATACTGAATTCGCTCGAGTTTAATGAGGTGTGTTTTGGCAGCTGATTGAAAACAGAAACTGCCATACTCCATCACTGAGAGAATTGTTGGTCGATACAACATTATAAGATCTTCGGGATGGGCTCCCCACCAGGTGCCGGTAATTGTACGGAGAAAGTTTATTCTTTGTTGACATTTTTTACTCAGATACCTAATATGGGCCCCCCAAGTACATTTGGAGTCGAACCAGACCCCAAGATACTTGAATGACATAGCATGAGTGATCGGTTTACCCAAAAGTTGAAGCTTTGGTTTTGCTGGTCTATGCTTCCTAGAAAAAACCACCATCTCTGTTTTCTCCGTGGAGAATTCGATCCCTAGCCCAATGACCCAGGTTGAAAAATTGTTCAAAGTATCTTGTAAGGGTCCTTGCAGGTCGGATTCGTTTGATCCTACGACAGACACCACTCCATCATCTGCAAGTTGTCTTAGGCTGCAATTTTGTGTAAGGCAATTGTCGATGTCGCTTACATAGAAGTTGTACAAAAGGGGGCTTAAACATGAGCCCTGAGGGAGGCCCATGTAAGAGATCCGACTCACTGCCGAATCTCCATGAGAAAAATTCAAATGTTTCTCACAAAGCAAGTTATATAACATATTATTCAATAGAGGCGGCAGACCCAGAGAGTGTAATTTGTCTGTCAAAACCTCTATTGAAACTGAATCAAACGCCCCCTTTATGTCCAAGAATACTGAAGCCATTTGTTTTTTTTCGGCGTAAGCCATTTGAATTTCTGAAGAAAGCAACGCAAGACAATCATTCGTCCCCTTGCCCCTGCGGAACCCATATTGTGTATCTGAGAGTAAGCCATTCGTTTCAACCCAATGATCAAGGCGAAACAAGATCATTTTCTCCAACAATTTCCGTATACAAGACAGCATTGCTATTGGGCGGTACGAATTGAAGTCGAACGCGGGCTTTCCAGGTTTTTGAATAGCTATAACTCGTACTTGTCTCCAATCATCTGGAACAATATTATGTTCCAGAAACCGATTGAATAAATTCAACAAGCGATGTTTCGCCACACCAGGGAGGTTTTTCAACAAGTTGAACTTAATTCGATCCGATCCTGGAGCAGAATTGTTACAAGAAAGGAGAGCAAAAGAGAATTCTACCATCGAAAACTCGGAATCAAGATCGCACCTATCTTGTGGTATATCTCGAACTATTTTTTGCACAGGAGCGGAATCAGGACAAACCTTCCGTGCAAAATTAAAAATCCATCGATGTGAATATTCTTCGCTTTCATTCGTTGAAGAGCGATTTCTCATGTTTCGAGCCACTTTCCATAATTTTTTCATTGACGTTTCTCGTGACAAACCTCCCACGAAATTTCGCCAATAAGCACGTTTTTTCCCTGTGATCAAATTTTTGAACTGATTCTCAAGGGCTAAATACATTTGAAAATTTTCAGGGGTTCCACGTTTCCGAAAAGCTTTAAATGCATTCGATTTTTCTACATAAAGCTTGGAACATTGGCTATCCCACCATGGATTGGGAGGCCTTCGGCGAATGGTGGAACCTGGGATGGATTTCATTTGAGCGCGAACCGCGCTGTCATATATCAAACGAGAAAGGAAATTATACTCCTCCAATGGAGGTATGCCATCTCTGGAACTGATGGCTAGAGCAATCGCGTCCGCATATTTTTTCCAGTCAATGTGTCTTGTGAGGTCATATGCCATGCTTATAGATTCAGAAGAATTCGACCCAATGGTGGCGGAAATTTTGACTGGCAAGTGATCACTACCGTTGGGGTCCTGGATTACATTCCACTTGCAATCTAACGATAGTGAATTCGAGCAAAGCGAGAGTTCAAGAGCAAAATTTCAAATCTAGTTTTAGGAGAAAATTGAAAACATTATTTGAATAAGCACTAATTATATAATAATTTTTTTTTATTTAATTTTTATACACCAACCTTTGAGAGAGGTGAGTTTAAAAAACTACTTAATTATATTTAAAATATTTTAGGTTTTCACCATTTTTGTGTTTCTTGAGATATCTCTGCACATGCTTAACCAGATTTCAATGTCTATATACCATTGAATGGGTGATTAAATGCTTGTTTGAAGAGCCGTGGGTAGACCTACGTTTCATTTAGTAATTTATGAGAAACAAGCATTTGAAAAACAGGTATTTTGAAGCGTTGTCACGTCACAAAAATAGAGCATTTTTTAGTTTATCAAATGAACATAGATTCAAACATTTTTATACTTGGGTTTCTCTGAGCAAACAGTGAAAGTCAACAACCCACAAAATTTGGTTGAGATCGGTCCACAAATAGAGGAGTATCAACTGTCTCCAGAAGTTGTTGTCACGTCACGAATAGTATACGATCCATTCAAACAATATTTTGACTCACTACAAACACTTTTTTGCGTTTTCATGAATAAAGCTAACAAAATTAAACAATGTTATAATAAAATTAGGAAAGTTTCCAACAAGAATCATCAGTTGGAGAATATGTTATAGTTAGGTTGGCTTGTTGTCAGTCAAATACTTTTGTGACGTGGCAACACCTGACTTTTTGCTGTTTCGGACTGTTGAACATTAATGATTAATTTCATTAATTACCGTTTCGTTTCAAAACATACAAATGATATTTCTCCTATGTTTTATCATCAATATATGAACGTAGATTCCATAATATAAAATATAATCTTATTTCAACTTCCGGTTTGCTGATGGTATTATTGAATGCTAAAAAATATGAAAAACCCATACGATATGGGCTTACCAGCGGAAGTCGAATATCGTATTCCGATGCCATTTTAGAATCGAGGATGTTGACTTCCGGTTCGTTAAAAACGGATATAAAAGGCCGGGAATGGCATGAAATCCCACAATACGATCGTGAATGGTAATGTTGGCATATAACCATGGGTGCACGAAGAGGAATAAAAAAAGAATAATGTTTGATAGTGAGAGATAGGATTTAAGTGAGAGGAAGATAATGTTTGAGTGGGAAGAACTTAGCCTTAGAGCGACATGTGTGGAGTTATACAAAGAAAGTGCACATACAAATGTACACGCAAACATCAACGATTAACGATCAACGATCGAAGTCAACGTCAAAGTCAAAGTCATCTTCAATACCCAAACATAAACGCCCTTGCACAGGTATGTGAATTTATCAAAAATTTCTGATAGCAAAATCAAATGCGTTCCCCCTGTAGTGAACGCCACTCGATGAACCAAGATTGTGCTAGCCATTGATGGCAAGCGCCAGAGTGAACGTGTTAAACAATCACGATATAAAAACTGGAGGTCGGTTTTGGACCACCCCGACTTTTCCCAAATAAAGACATACCGTGTATTACAGGTAACAGGTAGATTCAAATTATATAGCTTTTTTTTTGATGAAAATACCATAAACAATTAAAATTGCCTTGTTTCGCAATGTTTCACAAACTAAAAGAACATAGAACTCATTTTGCACACAGGTCGAATATATTTCTTTTCTGACTTTGGAGGAATGAAAACGTAAAATGGCGCTAAAACGCTAGAATGAAGAGAATTCACCATATTATCAAATTGTCAGCGTTATGACACCATTGAAAATTCAGTAGGAAGCACGGTTGCGTTAGGACCACTTTCCCCTATAGGATGAACTTTTGGAAGGGGAAGGGGAGATCTCAGAGGAAAGTAAGAAGTATTCAGAGTAATAAAAAAACATAAAAAATATATTGTCACTTGCTACTATACGGTGAAAATATTATTTAATACAACTTATGGATTGTGTGACGTGACAACGCTTCGTGGAGACTGTTTATTCGCACAGAGCGCGTTGTCACGTCACAAAATGTATGTTCTTGCGAGTTTTTTTTAAAAACTGAGTATACAGGAATCTTCGTTCATCTTCCATTGCCAAATCATAGAACAAAGTTAATTTGTATGTATTGAACCGGAACTGAAAATACAACATTAATGTTCAAAAGTCAGAATCCGCAAAAAGACAGGTGTTGTCACGTCACAAAAGTATTGGGCTGGCAACAAGCGAATTCAACTGCAAAATATTCTCCAGCTGAAGATTCTTGTAGGAAATTTTCTCAAATTCATTTTAAAATCGTTTACCGTTTGGAAATCATGTGATGTATACATGAAAACGAGAAAAAAAACCTGTTTTTAGTGAGTCAAACCGTTGTCACGTCACGCTGGAATGGGTCAATAGGATAGCTACCTATCTTTTGAAATGCTTTTAAAAGGTAAACGGTCAACGATTCAAGAAGTTCTCGAATGTCAAAATCCAGACTGCCAAGGCAACTCAGTAAAATTCATTTTAATGTACTTCTTTTTCCTGCCTCATCGCCGCACAACACCTTGTTTGTTTACCATCGCACACTAATGATACACCATCCGTCTCCATTCACCGAACAGATTCTGAGGTTCTCTCCATTTTCTTGCTGAGGCTAGGCATAATGTCCCATAGTTGGTAAACTTTTACACCACAGACAGGGAGCGCATGAATCCTGCGATGAAGATGTTACATGCTTCTGGATCTTATTAATAAATGCATAATTTGGCTAATTATTACCACCGAAAAGTGGCGCTACTTCGGTGTGGAGTTTTATGCTTGCACATTACAACCAACACGCCCCAGCATAAGTAGTGCTCGCACAATGAAGAAAATTGAAGAGGGGGAGAGATTGGCAAGATTCATGCTTCAAGCTTGGAGGGGGAGGAGGGCTGAAACATCACGTCGAATTACGTGAATGTATACTAATAGCTTATTTGCTGTGTTGTTATCTCGGGGCGTTTCTGCCGCCTCAGTCTGGTGTCAGTTCCTCCTGTCGGCTGGCTGCTCGGTAAGGGAGCTGATGCTGGCTTAACGAACCAAATATGCTAGGGTTGCCTCTTTTAATAACGGGAGGGATCAAAAAGGCGATAATGAGCCGTGAAAAAGCTTCGATGAGTGGTTGGTTGAATAAATGTGCGGAGAGGGATTAGCCCTCGAGACGGCTAATAGATTGACACGTGGGTGTGGAGAATCCCGATGTGATCTTTCAGTGGGGAGTAAGCGAAAAATTATCTCGTCTGCCACCGTTCCACGAAGGCACCACCGCAACAGATGATTGCGGTGGAGAGGTTGGTTAGTATTCGGTGAAGATTTTGCTAAACAGTGCCGTGAAATCTATATTTTTCAAAGATATCCGATACCTATGCCTTTTTGCTACTCGTTTTACATCGCAATAAATACATTTCGGAATAGCCATTCACATCACCCGTAAGCAATGAAATGCATTGGCTTTAAATCACTGTGATAAAAAACCTCAGCCATAAAATGGTGCAATTGTGAAAAACGTGGGAAACAGTCAATTTTCGACAAAAGGTTCTGTTGTGAATAATGTCCCATGGGAGGGTATCATGCCTGAAAGCGCACCATCAAATTGGGATTGAATTGGGCTACTAACTGGAAAATAATGGCCGTAGAACTTATGGAAATTGATGACACGTAACGATATGAGTGCTATCGTGAGTGAATGTGCGGAAACATTTCGATAAATGTGACAGACTTTTTTGTTTTTGGACAGTGTTTTCAGATGAAAGTCAAAAGGTTTATCTGGTGAATATGAAGTATAATGTAAAAGTTGAGTTTCTTCCTGTTTATTGTGATGATCACGTGAAAACGGCATCACGAATTACGACTTTCAACAAATTATCATCAATACAAAGAGCACATCACTCAGCCCCACTGCCCATATAATCTTTAGAAGATAGATGTATAGAAATGATCATAGTACACCAATTCCCAAATGTACATTTTACAAGAAAAAACGGGTAGGGTTGCCATAAAAAAATCTGTGTTTTTGGTCTCAAAAAATCTTTTTATCTGTGTTTTTTCTCAGAAATTCTGTATCGAAATCTGTTTAAACTCTTTGTGGTCGTTTATCTGCTCTTAGTCACCACAGCTGATAAGTATACTAATATTATAATTGATGCAACAATGTATCAGTTCACATTTTTCTAAACGAATTTTAAATTTTAACTTTTTACGAACCAAAACGGTGCTACTATGAATGATAGATAACGGTACTCAGTATAAACAAGAGTCTATGTTTGAGGAAAGAATTAATGGAAAACTCCATGTATTGCAGCACTGTGTAAAGAGCATTTTTCTGTATGTTCAAACAGAGAAATAAAACGCGAAAAACGCCAAACTAATTATTTTTGTGATACATGCGAAAGATATCACACGCATTATAACAAATATTGTTTAAACATAAAAATAAAAACTATATTTAGTAAATAATTATCAGAAGGTTAGAAAAAAATCGAAGGAATTTTGTTCATCCTTCATAATCTTACAAAGTTATATATCACTGCTTTTTCAAGAAAAAATGATTGCGATCAGTATGACACACGTGTCGAAATTTTCTACGACCGCAAAGGGTTAAGGATTTTGAAGCATAATCTTAGCTATGGTATCATTGATTGGCATAGTTATTATGAATTTGATGATGTTGGTGGCATCCACGTAAAAACTCGCATTCACTGTGCTTTAGTAGGAAAACAGATAAACAGTGTTATTCATTTACTGTAAAGCTAGCCGATGACGCAGACTTTTGCATCTTTTCGCCTTAGATTGAACATGAGAAAGCAGTACTACACGCTAAATATGTATGCCAAAATGACTTTCATTCATACTGATTCGAATGCTATATGAATAAAAAGAGTTGGGAAAAAAATATTGAGATCAATTGAGATTATTTTGAAAAATCTGTAAATCTGTATGAAAACTAGAAAAATATGTAATCTGTATCTACAGATTCTTGGTTTCTAAAAGTCTGAAAAATCTGTATAAATACAGATCAATCTTTAGATATGATAACCCTGGGTGGGTGATGTCGAAATCAGAACCGGTGAGTAAGTAGTTTTTTTAGTACCTTGCATGTACCGTTTTATTTTATACAGGGAAAAACATATTCGTTTGTCATTATTTCGAATATTTTTCTTCAAATAAACTTTTGTTTGGAACTTGGAGTTAAGAATTTATCTGTTAATTGTTTGTTCATGGAGAATAATTGATGAGTTTTTGAGGTTTTGTTGGTGAACATTATGATAAATTGTTTGGGCATGGTAACACGTTATTTTTCTCACTTGGACACTCCATCGAGAGTGTTCTTAGTATTTTTGATAGTTTAGCTTTCTATTTTCTTTCACAGGAAAAATGTCTTGTTGTACTACGCAACTGATTCTGAATCCCGTGCTTCAAACTCTGGTTGTTTTTCACCTAGGTCATGCGGATAAAATCAAATTGGAGATCCAATAATCAAGAGGGGAAAAAAACGTTACTACACCCAAAGTTAATTTTTAGCACAAGTTATGGCATCCCGATTTATTATATTAAATGAACTAAAAAATAACAGAATGTTCTACTCCCCAATACATGTATATCATTTGTATAATATATATGCTAGAGCCAATATGAGCGAGCGAAACAGGACATACATTTAAATGAAAACATATGAAAGCTTTTCGTATAGTTTGCCAAATACACGACCCAGACAGAGAAAGATATATTCTCGTCCATGTTCTTCTTTATCCTCTTGGAAAACTTCATTTTATGATGAGGTGTAATATTATCACGTTTCCGTATATCAGCTCTGGCAGCTATATAGATAGCGTGGTCCTGTAAAATAGCTTTGCATTCCAGCCGGCCTTGGTTCGATCCTCATTGACGTCGTATGAGTTTTTTTTTGCACAATCCCAAATGAAATGAGAAAAGAAAACAGAAAGAGATGTCTGCTCGCATACATACAAACCTTTTTTTAAGCTTTTAAAACAGCTCATTATTTGTGTGCATTTCACCCAGATGCACACAAAATGGCATCTTTTCTGCCAAAGATGAAATGTTTTCTGCCAACGCTAGTTTGGGTGTACATAGAGAGAATATTGTTATCAAAAGGAAAAAATATCGATTTGATAAAAATGAAGGAACTACATTTTTTCATCAATAATTGCTAGCGTTTCAAATCATAAGGGCCCTACAGACAATTCAGCAGATACCGAAATTTCAGTATTTTTGACTTCTAAACTTCTCTAAACTTAATTGTAATTCTCGCTACAATTATATTATTTGAACTTTTAACTTTCATCAAAATAAATAAAAAAAATTCGAATTACACAAATTCAGCCATTCCATGCCAACCTATATACTGTCCATGTTTGTATAGGAGACGTAAGCGACAAAATGAACAAAATCGACTTTTTCGCTGTTTCGCATTCTACACGATGTAATACGTTTGCTCAAGATGCAAACAAACATTTTTTGTTCGAAAACATTTGAGCTATTCTGAGAAAACATTTCCGAAAAATCACTGTTTGTCCGCATAACAGACGTAGTTTCATACATCGTTCGAAAACCCTCAATTGTCAGTATTATGTGCTATAGGCTAAATCTACATTTGGATCACATTTATTGTAGAGTCCAAACATGTCTGTCACGATAGTGTCTTATTACTTAGTGTTTCCTAATAGACGAATATAAGAAACCATTGAAACGCTGCTCATATATTTACTATTTTCTGTACACTGCACTGCGATGTGTTTTTTTAATGTTATTATTACCTAAAATTCTGCATTTTAATCTTCGAGTAGATAATGAAACAATCAGATCAGTAGTAAAATTAAAATAATATTGGTTCTTAGCATTATAACTCCTCGGATTCAACATTGAATTATTTCACATATTCAGCATTTACTCATACCGTTGGAGTAAGTCACTCCGCCATCTTTAGGCGATTGATCGTGATATCGGTAAATCATTGCTTAAATTACCAACATTGCAGATTGCCTTCACAAACTCAATTAATTGAAAAAACACGAACCTGCTGTTCTTATAATACCCCGAATATTCAGAAAAAGGTCAATTCTAGACTCGCAACTGTACTGTAAAAGCCACTTAAATTTAACTTCAATGTTGAAAGGTTATTTTTTTTCTTGAAATTATTCATATTTGAATAATAGAAAAAAAAAATTTTCAAACTCTATACAATCGAGTCCTAAATTTTACATAATCGAATCATATATAATCGAGTTTGTATAGAATCGAGTCCGACCTGCATGAGGAACTGGGTTAACAATGAAAATATTGATTAAGTATGTTATTCAAACCAAATTGCAACGATCACGCAGGAACTGTTCAATCACAAAGAAATGTTCGAATAGTTTCACAGGAACATTTTCAGTTGATTTCAATATTCCGGACATATTCTTCAGGTTTGAATTAAAGTTCGAAGATGTAATTTCGACACAATCATCTGAACCTTCCTGAATATTCTCCCTCTCAATAGAACTACTATCTTCAGCGTTTTTCTCAGCTTTTTCAACACTTTCCACTATATCGGTATCTGGCATCAGATCACGGCAAATCACGTTTTGGTCCTTTTTGCACTAATCATTAAAAGAAATTGAGCAATCGAACGGTATTGTACTGTCGACATCAGCAAGCTCACGACGCATTAATTATGCCAGCGGAATATCATCATCATCATTGAAGGAAAATTCGGCTTCCTGAATCAATTTTAAATAATCTCAGATTTAACCTTATTGATTTTAGAGGGTGAAAGTATTTCAATTGCATCCAATACCGGTATATCTGAAGGGTCCTAGAGTGCATTAAAATACAGTAAGATTGCTGAATAACATTGAAAAGGACAAATATCCTCCATTTCTTGCAATCTTCGTTTAACTAATCGAACTAATTAATCCAAGATGGCGAAAGTACTGATTCAGGTTCTTGATTATGTCGAAGTCCAGCTGCTGTTCTACGGAAGTAAACATTTGTGGAAAAATTGTAAACTTATCGATTTGAGTTTTGGTCGGAGAGATTTTGGGTGCGCTGTATAGTTATCAACGAACATGATCACCTTTGAGAAGAAGTAGATGTAAGTATGATACATTACCATAACACATAATTCCAGAAATAATACCTTTCTATTTCCATTGGAAAATTTTTCGTCAAATTGCATGTTCCATTCCTCGAAAAGCATTGAGGCCACCCAGAGCTTGGTGTTGCTCTCATATATCACTGGTAATGACTTCTTTTTATTGAAACATCGTAGGTTTTTACTCTTTCCATTTATCAGCAACGGTAGTTTATCGCTCCCGTCCATGTTGGTTGTGCTTTAAAGTTGGTAATTCCCAGTTTCATTGCATTGAGTTGAGCATTGAGTTAGGGAGGTATCGAGTAATGGAGAAAAGAATGCTTGTAAAATCGAAATGCCATGAAATCTATCGAGTTAGGGAAAATATCGAGATACAGAACATCGGGTTAGGGAGAGTTGACTGTATATAATATATAAATATATACAATAATATACAATATACAATATACAATAATACAGGCTCTTTAATTCTTTTTTTTTAATAGGTAAAAATCGAACATGGGCCAAAACACGTGCAAGCAAAGCAGCTGTCAACTATTAACTGAACATTCAAAATGACTGAACATGTCGGCATAAGTAAGAGACATGAGCACCAACATAACGCCACTAAATAAACGAAATTCGAATATACGTAACCCGCGAAAATTCAAAACTCGCGATACTTTCTGAGCATACCTCGTATACAGCCATTCCGTGCCAAACCGATATAGTGGTTCTCAGATTTCCGTGAAAAGCAGTAGTATTGTTCCTTATCGCAAAATATCAGGCCCGTATTTTTCTATTTTTTTATTAGGGTGCCCCTTTTCATTTTAGGGTGGTTTTTCGATGTTTTCCATTTTTTTCCGAAAATAACTTTTTTTAAATATGCATAAATTTCGAAGTACTGGACCGATTCTAATGATCAACATATCAAATTAAAGCCAATTGGCTTGTCTTTTCTAAAAAAAAATACAATATTTGCGACAAAATGGATTTCGTTTTTACAATTATAGATTGCTTTTCGTAGTTTACATGGTCTCGAGACAAAGAGTGCGGGTTTTTAACACAACATATTCAAAATTTGAAAAATCATAACTCAGAAACGAAAAAAGACACCTCTCTGATATTATGATATGTTATGTGGAAAAACTTTCAGCTTTCAAAAAAATATAGCGAGACCCGACCATGTAAACTATAAAAAATAAATACATTCAATAAATATGAAAACAAAGTCCATCTTTTTGCGATTGTTATATTTTTTCAAAAAAGATTAGTTCATTGTCTTCCATTTGATATGTTGATCATCTGAATCAGTCCAGTACTTCATAAGTAATGAATTTTTGAAAAAAAGTCATTTTTGGAAAAAAGGGAAAAAACCACCCTAAAATGGAAATGGTCACCCTAATGACAAAACTGAAAATATGGGTCTAATTTTTTGGGGTGAAGAACAAAATTACAACTTCTCACGAAAATCTGGTAACCAGTATATCCGTTTGGCATGGAAAGACTTTATACAGAGGTACCTTAAAGATACCTGACTTCAGGTACAATCTAGCAGAACGCAAACAAGTTAAATATTTTTGTACCCACATCGTCCGGTTGAATCAACGAGTTTTGATTGAATCAAGTTTTGATTGAGTAGCACGAATAATAGTTTAAAAGATTGTATTGAGATAAAAAAAAGATTTTTCAACACTTTGACGTCCGCACGTTTCGTAAAAAAATATTCGCTTGGCGCCGGCAGCGCTAATTCGGATTACTTGGCTCATCGCCGCCCGTTCTTGTCATTAATGGGAAATTATAAATTGTTCAGTTTTACTAATCTCATCGTTAGTTGTTCTCAACTAGAACTTGAACAACTGAAACCAGGAGTGGTAAAAAGTATAAATTTCGGTAATAATATCCCAATTGATAGTGTATGGATTGCCAAATGGACAAATGAGTATTTATGACAAATGAGTATGAGTAAAAAGATGAGTATTTATAACCAATTATGGCATATTTGCGTAATGGTTGGCCAGAAAAGTTGGACAAACTTTTTGAGCTTGATCACGAACGTCACTTCACGGTGAAAACGAAGTGAAGTGTATACAACCTTATTACGACTGTCACCGTGTGTGTAGAATACAGAAGAGTTCATCCGTCGTGACAACTTTGATGAACTCGGTGTCATTATGAATACCACGATAGTGTCATGTCACGGAGAAAAACAGGTATATTTGTCACTTGTGTTTTAGATGGTGAAAGCTAGTCACGCGGAATGAAGTAAGTTTAATTTCGTATTTATTTAGCTTTTTTGCTAACATTTTGAATGTTGTCTTGTCCTGTTTAAGTTAAAGTAAAAGTAAGTTTAAGTAAAAGATAAACAAACAACAATTTACCCGCCTGGTAGCCTTCTAGAACGAAATCCTGACGTATCCAGAGGACGGAAATTTGTTTATTTGGATTCGGTAAATGCGCTATGGGATTTAATTAAGGATTAAAAATGTAGCTCCCGTAGGCCCATTGAAACATGGTGCTTCCGATTGTCCTGAATGAACAGAAATTTTTTGTTTCTATTTGTAGGATTAGACTAAGAGAGAGTTGCAATACCATACAATGGCAATGGAGGCCACTGGCCCAAATACGATCATTATGATAGATTATGTATAATATTGATTTGTTGATATTTTGAATATAAAATAATAACTGTAGAGTTTTTCCAACATTGCAGAGCTAGTTTTTGTAATTCAAACATTCACAATTGGCGGACCAGACCAGAATCAGGACGATAGTTATAACTTTTTACGTTATGGATATTTTCAACGGTATTGTTTTGAAGACATACTTTGAATGAGAGAACATTAAAAAAAGTGCTGAACAGTTTCTGTTTAAATAATTAAATCAAACCTCATGTCCCGTGCATCAAATTACACGAGAATGGGAAGGATAAGAGGATTAAACTTTAGAATCCCATATGGGAGTAGCTCAGATTATACTGATCGTGAGGTGGATGAATTCGGGTTTGTTCTGAGATATAGAAGATATTATTATTCATCAAAATTGAAGAAACAAGTAATAAAAAATGATTCTAAATATTTCTCATTTCTCTTCACCTTTGAGCCGGCATTTGATTCAGCAAACTAATCATCGAGGTATAATCGCAAACTTGTCATTCTAATACATACGATTAATTAAATGGAATATTATCTCATACGCTGTATTATTTTTACCTACATAACGTTCAAACGTCCGAAATTATGCAACCGACACAACGTTCAAACACCCTATATTATGCAACCAACATGTCTCTTATAAACGTGAATGAACACTTTTAATTCACGGAGTTCATTTTTACACGCAACTGTCCGTGACAATGACAAACACAAAAAGATTAAGTGAAGTGTAAGTGACGTGAAAGCGTTCGTGGCAGTGATGCTCGTGATCCGGCCCTTTATGGACGTTTTTGCCAGTCATAGCGATTTCGAAATTATTGTAGGATGCATATTGTATATAGACAGGGTGGTAATTCCTCAACGAATGCAAAGTGGTATGCCTTAGCTATCGCACGTCAATGCGATAGCGGGAATGGTTAAAATGAAACAATTGACTAGAAACAAATGCACAGGTTTGGGGTTTGGGATTAATAAGGATATTGCGAATTATGGTACAACTTGTAAAGTGTGCGGTAGTAGTAGTATTGCGAAGTGTATTGTAGTAGTAGTAGTATTGCCAAAATCAAAAGCTATCAAATTGGACTTTTTCATGAGCAGCACCCGATGACTAGACCGAACATTGTTATGCAGCTGGACAGGCAGGAGAGGATCGTAGAGGTTGTGGAACCAATTCAGTTTCCAATAAGTAATTTTGAATTGCTTCCGTTGCATCCACTTGAATCATTGTATGAAACTTGGTAAAGCAGACCGTATCTCTATCTTTTTTATCTCCAGAACTCAACGAGACCAGACGTGTTCCGAGTTCCTCCCGAATCCGAAACACAATAATTTACACAGAAAATCATCAAATGGTGTACTGTACTGAGGTACTGCCCAAACATCAAAACGTGCGCAAAACAATCCATTTGTTTTCCCACATTTCATCACAAAAGTGTCGTTAAGTCAACCACCAACCACGCACCAAAGACAACAACAACAGAAAAGTAAAAGCTGCAAATGATCGAATCAATTTCATGAACTCCACGCAATCCTCACCAACTTACGATATATATTAAGCTGAAGTTTGCCACAAATGTTCACTTATATTGTACTTTAGAACTTTTTATGACCCATTTTCCACACTTCCCAAAGTCGCCGCTGATTTATTCCCGGGTTCTGCTCAGTGATGCGTATCCGGAGAGAGCCAGGCGCTGAGGATGTGAAGACGTCTTGAGGCCTCGAAACAGGAATAACACAAGTCAGCTTACACTCACGCGCGACTTTGATATACGATATCCGATTACGACAATCAGTCATATGTAAATTCTCCGGCAATATTTCTTTCAACTCAATACACTGATGCCGCCGGCGGATGATGGAGTGTTGGGAGGCACTCGAAAAAAAAATGAATATATTTCCCTCACACACGATACGAGCGTTCGCGGAAAAATCACAACGACGAGTTGTGACTGATCACCCAACATCACAAATTCACCATCAAATGTTCGTCACTCTAACGACAAACGAACTCACTCAGAACGGTACTAAGGAATCTAATTCCTGACAACCCTATGCGCACACAACACGACTTCAGCTCTGTCGGGGCACCGAAACCCATCTCAAATACAACGGAAAATAAGCGAAATAACATCACAGTCAACAACATCGGGGCCATCGGTGGGACAAATTTTGGGTGCCCTCCGTCGGGCGGAAAATTTGTACAATCACGCGCACACGCTCCGAAAAACCCCCGGACTACAGATGACTGATTTCCGGAATATTCGAATTTCTTTACAATTCGTCAAACACTTATAGCGTTTCCGTCGTGATGAAAGGCGTGGCAGGGGGAGGAGGGTTCGTAGGAAGTCTCAGCAGACAAGTGGTGCTGGGTCCTGACCGTCGGGTAAACGTGTTTTTATTTCGCTGTCGGGCTTTTTTCTCACTCTCATTTCGGAATCCAACTAGTGATAGACCTGACGCGAGGGCAAGCTTATCAAACGGAAACCAGCCGCGGTGGAATCGGAGCAAGGCAGCGGGGATGAGAAATATATAAATGCCAACAATTTTCCATCGTGTCACATCTCAATCAAGCGCAGCCGACTCGCACTGATAGCAGCGCGAAATTAAGCCTATCAAATCATAATTTTCACGAGAGACGAGTTGTGCTTCGTGCATCAATCAACCATTTTTTGAGGTTGGTTGGGGCTGTGGGGGGAAGGTAAGTGATGAATGATCTTGCCTGCTTTTCGGAGAGTCGAAATGTTGGTTATTGTAGAGATATTATGGATTATTTATATTACGTTATTATACATTTTTGAAATGTGTTTATCTATCGTAAATTGAATTATGTTATTGGATATGTCAATGTGACTCCGCTTTTTTGTGACAATAAGCTACAATCTTCGATTATTTTCAGACAATATGTTTGTGTCGCCTGTTATAAATGGTAATCGGAATGATTATTCCTTTATTCTTGTAGATTGATTTCACGCGAAATTAATCGGTCGCTACCCAACACTCTCCGATCATGAAAACTTTTTATTATATACTCTATAAACTTTTTTACATTTAATTTCCTTATTTTTATATCACTTCCTAAATGGCTACGATTTTGCAAAGTCTTCAAATTCTCAATTTTGGCTACTTCAGCACTATACGTCAAAAACTGTTAAATAGGAACAGTATTAAAAAAAATCTATCAAAATACTATCGAATGTTTGGAAATAAACAAAAATGGTTTTAATACTAAGTTCAATTTTTGAGCAATTATGACGGAGCATGTGAAATACGTCTACTTGTGAGAAAGCGAGGAAGAAAATCCTCGGTTGCTACATGAATTTGGAACACAAAAAGTGTGCACTCAGGAAATTTTATACTTTACTAGCTGACCCGGCAAACTTCGTCCCGCCCAAAATTATTTTTTTTTGTTATCAGATTGACGTTTTCTTACTAAGCGCACGTTCATGGGATATGTGATAGTAGAACACATCTTCTTCTTCTTCTTATATGGCACTAACGTTCCTAGAGGAACTCCGCCGTCTCAACGTAGTATTACTTACGTCATTTTCATTAGTACTTAGTTGAGATTTCTATGCCAAATAACACGCCTTGAATGCATTCTGAGTGGCAAGCTCTAGAATACGCGTGACCACAGTGCAAGTCAGAGGAAATTTCTTTGAAGAAAAATTTCCCCGACCAGAACGGGAATCGAGTAGAACACATACGAATTGAATTTTTCGAATTTTCTCATTTTCCTTCAATTTTTTCCGAAAATTTTCAATTGTCATGTTTGGTTAAAATATGTGCATTATTTTTATGGGACCCTCTCTTCTTTCCAGAGGAGAAAGGGTGTCATACCATCATAGAAACATTTCTCGTACCCAAAAACCATCCCAAATTTTGCTCAATTTGCTTGATTAGCTCACGAGTTATGCAGAAAGGGCCTAGCCGGGTAAGGGAGTAAAAAGTGCCCCCAAACCAAATCACTAGCTGTATGACAAATATTGTAAAGGACAATAAGAAATTTTGGCGGTTTATTTGAACCCCTATGTGGTTTGACGTAGGATCTATAGTGAAAAACGTACTTTTTCGTTTATTTCACGCCATCCTCAAAAGATCCGAGATAAAAATTTGAAAAAAATACTGAATGTGCATCTTACTACGGTGTATCATGAAAAATTATCAAGAAAAAAATTCATCAAAAATTTTAGTACCAAAAAAAATATTTAAATTCTGAAAAAAAAAAATTTGGGATTTAGAGATTCAGTACTACTCTAATTCATATTTAAATGTGCTCTTATGGCTTTTCTAGATTGATAAATATCTTAAAAATTTATTTTTTTTCAAATATCTAACAATAAAAATAAAATAAAAAAAATACACAGTACAAAAAAATGTTATAGATTTTCTGGCATTTCGAAATTTTGAAAAAAAATATATAACTTTGAGACCCACTCCTTCTCAAATTTTTATTTAAATGCGTTCCTATATGTCTTTTTTCTACATGTGGCGTAATTTTTCCTGAATTTTTAAGAGCATTGTGTGACACAAAAATAATTTTCTTCTGCATTATTATTTTTATTTTTTTGAAATCGATTATTTTATTGTATTTGTGGTTTTCAATTGAAAGATTAAAATAAAAAAAACTAATCGGATTTGTGGTCTCAAAGTTATATTTTTTTCGAAATTTCGAAATGCCAGAATATCTATAACATTTTTTGTACTGTGTATTTTTTTTTATTATTTTTTTTTTATTATTAGATATTTGAAAAACAAAAACAGCTTGAAGATATTTATCAATCTAGAAAAGCCGTAAGAGCACATTTAAATATGAATTAGAGTAGTACTGAATCTCTAAATCCAAAAAAAAAAAATTCAAAATTAAAATATTTTTTTAGTACTAAAATTGTTGATGAAATATTTTTTTAATAATTTTTCTTGATACACCGTGGTAAGATGCACATTCAGTATATTTTTCAATTTTTTATCTTGGATCTATTTAGGATGGCGTGAAATAAACGAAAAAGTACGTTTTTCACCATAGATCCTACGTCAAACCACATAGGGGTTCAAATAAACCGCCAAAATTTCTTATTTAATATGCTTTACAATATTTGCCATACAGCTAGTGATTTGGTTTGGGGGCACTTTTTACTCCCTTACCTAACCACTCTTTGGAAATATAAAAAAAAATGTTTTGATACCGCGCAACACTGAAAACAATCTGAAAAAAATCACACATATCTAGAAAAGCCGTAGAAACACATTAAAATATGAATTAGAGTAGTACTGAATCTCTAAATCCCAAAAAAAAAATTCAAGATTTCAATAATTTTTGAAGTACTAAAATTTTTGATGAGATTTTTTTTTTGATAATTTTTTTTGATACACCGTAGTAAGATGCACATTCAGTATTTTTTTCAAATTTTTATCTCGGATCTTTTGAGGATGGCGTGAAATAATCGAAAAAGTACGTTTTTCACTATAGATCCTACGTCAAACCACATAGGGGTTCAAATAAATCACCAAAATTTCTTATTTAATATCCTTTACAATATTTGCCACACAGCTAGTGATTTGGTTTGGGGGCACTTTTTACTCCCTTACCCGGCCAGGGCCTTTGTGTTTCATTTGTATGGGAGGCCCCCTTCAGTGAGAAGGGAGGAGTGTCGATCTACCATAGAAATGTTTATCGATCCCTAAAATCTCTATATGCTAAGTTTGATTCCATTTGTTTGATAAGTTCTCGAGTTGTTCCCTCAGAGAGAGGGGAGGAGTGTCCATTCACCATAGAAACGTTTCGTGTCCCCTAAAACCTTCGCAGGTCAAATTTGGCTCCATTTGCTTGATTAATTTAGTCTTTTCTTGACTTTCATTTGTATGGCAACCCTCCCTCAGAGAGGCCTCAGAGAGGGGAAGGAGTGTCTAACCACCACTGAAACATTTATTGCACCCTAAAACCTCCATATGTCTAGTATGGTTTCATTTGCTTGATTATTTCCCGAGTATATGGAAGGGGTTATAGGGAAGAAGTATTGTAGGTCTTATAGATTTTGAGTAAACATTTTTCAAAAAAAAGTAGAAACAACTCAAAAAATCAAGAATTTATTAAATTAAAAACTTGAAGACCTGGTCAGAAAATGGATTATATGAAATTGTTCAATTTCTCATTGAAAAATATCAAACGGTTTTAAAACAAATTTTCAAGAAAAATTGTTTTGAAAATTAAAATTCATTTTTCACAAAATCATATTTATAATCTTGAAAAACAACATTAGCTAACAACTTTTTCGTGTTTTCTTTGATTATCGCGATTGACATTTTCTGCAAACTTTTCTCTATTAAGAAACATGTCAAGAACATTCCCAACACTGGAATTTACTCACAGAAAAGTTACAAGTAAAACATTATTTTTCAGGAATATCCATACAAAAATGTCATATATTCCAAAACTATATAATAAAATATAAAACAGTGTTCGAGAAAGTTTATGGAAAATCAATGAACTTTCTGAGGAGAACATCATGTTAAACTTAATAAAATACTTGTATGGAGAGCATGTTGCGAAAAGTGCTAATGGCGCAACAGATACATAAAAAAATTGAATGAAAATTCACTTTGTATTATCAAATATGTACATTATGTAATAGAGTAACAGATTTTTTTCTACAACTATTGAAAAATCGTAGACAAACATTATATTTAATGAAATCAATATTAAACGTAATGTTTGTCTACGATTCTGATTTGTATGCTTGTCTCGCTTCAGCTAGCAATCAAACAACGGTATTTCTTAAGGCAGTGTTCTAGTCTAAAAATTAAAAAAAAACAATTTTTTTCCTCCATATTTCTGTAGTTTAGGCATTCAAGAATATACCCTAGAAAGTAATTATCGAAAATCCTTTTATTTACCGAGTTAGAGCCATTTTAGCTACGCGGTATCCAACCTGATACGGCCATAACAATGAACTTCAAACGCATTTTCTCGAAACATGTTTTTTCAACCTGGCGTACACGATATCTCAAATTCTATTGAACCGATTCATGTTGAATTTATATGGATACAATAAGTAGGGATCTCTCTATCGCAAGAACCTCTTAAAATGATATTTTTCAAATTTTACTATTTTTAAAAAATCGGGAATCATGAGAAAAACGTTTTAAACCGTTTTTCTCAGTTTCATTTTTGTTTTATTCTTAAAAGATAGATGAACAAATAATTATATTATGAATACTAAAAATATTCTTTGTTCAATTTTTACTGAGCTCGCAAAAACGTCCGAAATTCGCGTCTCTACACTAGAATACCCCCTTAAGGCTAACACCGAGTTTACACAGTATAAGTACGCTTTCGGACTCGACAGTTATGAATCGGTTTGAAATATACGGATTACGAATCCTCATTTCGATGCCGGTTTAACTGTTTGATAACCTGATAGCATGTTATAAAAAATAACTACAATTTTTTCAAACGTAGCCTTTTCTTAGGATACGGAGTTGATTTGAATCTTCTGATTGTTTATTTTTGTGTCGATACGAATCATTTTTCCTTGATGTAAAATAAACAGCAGACGATTACGGAGCTTGGTTCATGCTTCATATGCATTTATGGATTTGAGGCTTATGTTCGTCCGAGAGGAATGCATTACCGAGAAAATTCTACTACAGAGATAGTTTCGTTTCCTTCTATAATATTATCCGAAGTGAATAACAAGCAAGTTGTGTGAAAAAAATGTTAGTCCCACGTCAACAATGCGGTCATGTCGTCTTCTTTCAATCTTTTCCAAATAGTGTTTCTCAAGACATTGAAATAGAGTTTTAATTCTCATTCAATTGGGATTTTTTAAAGGCTAGAGGAGTACGAAATGAAGGTTTGAAAGCCCTGTCATTGAATACTTACACTTCTATTAGAGCCCCCGCAGACTGAAGATTTTTTAATCGACCGATAGTTTGGTCGGATTGGGCTGCTAGTGCGCACACCGAGCCAACCAAACAGTTGGGTTAGTTAAGAGGTCGCAGACTAGACAGACAGTCGGCCGACTATTTTCAAACGTAAACGGTTGCATAAAGAAAGCATTGAACAGAAATATTAGTATTGCTTTCGTACAACGGAAGAGGAAAATCAAGAAGAGAATATTGATGGTGTATTTTGTGTATCTTGTGTATACCTATTTTGTTCCAAATTGGCTACGAGAGCAGGGTTTAGTAGTAAGCTTTAGTACTATTATTTACTTGAACACTTTTTGCCAATATTTGCGAATGGATCTCACTATATGTCCTTCGTAAGAATCTTAGTCGCGCACAGGACCCATGGTAAATGGTCTGGGAGGTGGCACTTGAATCAATTTAGTATTATGTCTAGGGAAGATATTGAAGGTACAAATTGAATATTTTATCCAGTCAGAACGCAGGAACATTTTCGTTCAGAGCCACGTGGACAAGTTTTAAAAGTTCTCATTTCTTTTCGGCATCTTTTCTCCTAAGACGAATCTCTCAACGACTTCCCCTTAAATCATTGATCGGGTTTCCACTGGTGGAGTGTACAAACAATACATAAGAGTCAAACCATACGGCCTCTTTTCTGGGCCACCAAATCCGTATAAAAGAATTCATCCATTAAAGAAATTTTGAAAGATATTCAATATCAACATGCAAAGCATTGCCTAACGAAATGCTACGTCAACTATGCGGTCCTGTCTCGGATGTAAACCTCCAGTTTATTATGAAGGTATCATAATCAACGAAGCAGTAACTAAGAAATTTAGCTATTTGTGCACAATCGTAAAAGTGAAAACTTTAAGTTGCCAATTCAATGAACTAAAAGACAAAGTGGTTCATTGTATGGAAAATATAAAATACCGAACATTCTACGAGCGCTACACAGCTCGAGAGCTGATAAATTGATAAATTCGACGTGGTTGAATCAGGCCTTCAACACAAAGAGAAGTTTGTTGATGCACTGGAGTACACAGTCCCAATTTGGTTCCGCTTGCTTGATTATTTCTCGAGTTAAGGAGAGATTTGTGTTTCATTTGTACACCCAAAGTTTATTTTTAGCACATGTTATGGCATCCCAATTTATTACATCAAATGAGCTGAAAAATAGCAGAAAATTTTCTACTCCCCAATACATGTATATCATTTGTATGATATATATGCTAGAGCCAATATGAGCGATCGAAACAGGAGATAAATTAAAGCCAAATTTTCGTATAGTTTGCCAAATACACGGTCCAGACACAGAAAGATATATTCTCGTTCATATTCTTCTTCATCCTCTTAGAAAACACTTTCCAACTTCATTTTATGATGAGGTGTAATATTATCACGCTTCTATATAACAGCGCAGGCAGCTATATGGATAGCGTGCTCGTGTGAAATAGCTTTGTATTCCAGCCGGCCTTGGTTCGATTCTCATTGACGTCGTATGGACTTTTTTTTTTGGCACAATCCCAAATGAAATGAGAAAAGAAAACAGAAAGAGATGTCTGCTCGCATACATAGAAACCATTTTTAAGCTTTTAAAACAGCTCATTATTTGCGCATTTGACCCTCCAGCACACGAAATGGCATCATTTCTGCCAGAGATGAAATGTTTTCAGCCAACGCTAGTTGTTACATAGTTGTAAGACAAAAATTGTCAAAATATTGGACTCCCGGCCCCGTCAGGCTAACGCCACATGTGCCTTAATAAAAAATATATTTTGGAAAAGAAAAAAAAAACGCTAGTTTGGGTGTACGGCTGTTTAAGTGTATACGTTAGTGATCTTTCAAACATTTATTGGCCATGTTGAAAAAAACGATGTATCCGCCACTTAAGCTGCTGCTTAGTTAAGTGTTTTTCAGATACAATTTGGTCGTTTATTTTTATTCACTACAGCTCCTTTAGTTGTCACATCGGGAAACTATTGACAGCGTTTTGATCCGAATGGTTTGTTTATCCAGTAGTAAAACTCTCCTCAAGATTGAAGGACACATTCGAAAGTTATCCACGATGGAACGCGGAAGGCAGGACTTTTTTTGCAAACTTGAGAACCGACGCGATCAGGAGTAAAGATCGCAAAATTCCTGAAATTGAGATTTGGCGAAAAAGTTCACGGCGAACCACAGTACAGTTCGACGAATTTGTACGCAAGAAGGCATGCAGTCGTATCATGCAAACACCCCAACAGGATGCTGAAACGAAAACTGGTGGCTAAGATCCGTGCAAGGAAGCTGTACGAGCAAGTGTTGACCAAGTACAAAGGTTGCATTTTGATGGACGATGAAACATTTTTCAACAACTAGCCGGTAACGAATTTTACCTTGCCAAGCGTGAAAGGGATGTTACGAGTAGGTTCAAATTTGTTCACGCAGATAAGTTTGCCCGTAAGTTGAAGATTCGGCAAGGGATCTGTAGCTGTGGAAAGAAGACAAAGGTTTTCGTCATTGGGACAACAATGAATGGTAAAATTTACAAGGAGGAGTGCCTTCAGAACAAGATTTTGCCAATCATTCGATCACACAAAGTGAAGGTAAAGTTCCGGTGAAGTTCTGGCCTGACTTGGCAAGCTGCCATTACAGCCGTGATGTCGTCAAGTGGTATAAAGAGAACCAAATCACTTTCATTGATAAGAACTATCAATCCACCAAAGTGTCCGGATTTTCGTTACATCGCAGTTTGGGCAATTCTCAAAGACAAACTGAAGAAATGTGACAGAACCATCAAAATCCGGATCAAATCGAAAAGTGGTGGAACAAGACAGCAGATACTGTTACCAGCAGTACTGTGCAGAAAATTCAACCACCCACACGAAAAACTCGAAAATTCATCCGAACAGCTGACGAGTAATTTTCATATTTTTTCCCCTTCAACTAGGAAAGTTATGAGTATTGTCAAGCAGAACCTTCATTTCAATTTTACCATGAAATGTGTTTCAACCCATTTTATGAAAAAAAAACCAAAAATCCATCTCTTTCGCATTGTCTCTTCGTCGTCTAAATATTCGTTGTAGAGTACAAAGCACGTAGCTCTAAGAATATTTAATTATTTGGTTTTATTCCTTGATTTTATTCATCTAAGAAAGTTCTTCAACAATACTGTTTTTTTTTGCTTACCTGTCCCGTTTTTAATCGTGAACTGTTCGATCAGCCTAGTCATAGGTGCAATCAAACCAACAGTTATTCAATCCATGCCACATTTTTTGATGTCCTGTTTTTTAGAGCAAAATTTGTACTAAGTTGAAATGGTATTTACGTAATGCAGATTTACAAATTGAGTTGTTATAGTATCAAACAAATAAACCTTTCGTTTTTGTTCCATCCCCCTTTATTTTTTTTCAAATTTTCTCTACCAAAAATACCGAATTCTTCAAAGTACGTTTGTACCCTTGATTGGGTTTGGGATTGAGACGACCGTTTTTTGGAGAATTTCGCTCGATCAACGTGTTATTACTACTGCCATTTTTTTCTCTTTGAGGATTGTCTAAAAATAGCTTTGAATTGATTCATTTTTTGGACTGTTACATTCATATCTCATGCCATATGATGAATAGTCGCTACCATAGTTTATGATTTATTACAACTTCTGTGTTTTATTCGAACGAAATTATCAGTCTTTTTTGAAGCAAAATTTATTGCCAATATATGCTTTCATACAAAACTGCTGATATAACTTGTTTTGTCCGGGACAAATCTCGATACGAAAATACACCCATTTATTCACATATTCCATTACTTACCCAGTTTTATCGCATCCACAGAGTTCATCTACATCACAGATCGACCGATACTCCACCGTCACGTAATCACGGCTTCATACATACGCATATTTTCCCAAACACACGAGGGGATACCATGCAGCCAATAAGTATTATGATTTAGCGTGCATACATTAGCTATGGGTAAACAGAAGAAAGTGGAGTCGAGAACATTTTCCGTCACCCCCTTCATTTTCCACCGCCTGGGCCAACATTTTGTGGTGGTGCGTGACGGAGAAGGCTTCGTGGCGTCTTGTGATTGCCTTCCCGATTGCCGCCCCGTGAGGAGAATCCTTCTGTAGTTTGGTCTTTTTTATTCACTCTGTTTTCGCGAAACAGGGATAACGACCGGAATTACATTAAATATGCCTGTAATCTTATTTTGTTGGTTTTTCCTTAGTTGGCAGGTTAGCGTTCCAATCCAGAAGGTAACGGTTTGGAGTTTGGAAGCTGAAGCGGAGAAAGTATGCGATCGTTGTGCGGTTATGTTGCTTTTAACTGCTGTTCTGTATCAAACGAACATCGTTAAATAGTATTAAATTGAGTCATGCAAACGTCCGTCGTGTCTCGTTTTTTTTTAATAAAATTCAATCATATTTATGAGATGCTCGCGTTCCACACATTTCGGAAGGTTGTCTTCCATATTATTAATCAATTATTCATACCCGCACTCTCGACTGAAGAGTCTTTTCAGAAGGTGAGGGGAACCGGGAGTAGGAAATTTTGGCAACCCAAGTTGAAAATCCACTTTAAAATATTTGGGAAAAAATCCAATGTGTGGAAAGTAGCTGCAATCGTTTGAAGCAATAATTTGCGGGGAAAAACAATTTTATCCAGTTTAAACTAAGCCAACCGGGAACTCACAGGAGACAGATTAAAGGGCGAATCGAAGCGTATCAGTGTCGAGTTTTCCAGGAAAACTCTGCAAAAACTAATACGCCTGTGGCTCACAGCGCACAGAGCCTGAACACGAACACGTGTTTTTCTTGAAACGTGTTTATCTCAGGAAGAATGTGAATCTAATTGTGAGTATGTCATTTGAATTTTCTCAATTACGAAGAATTTTCGTGTTCCCGCCACGTATGCAAACATGTTCTATGAAAATTCGTTCATTCACTGAGGTGGAAAATGCGTTGTCTTATGCCACGACAACGAAGTGTGCAAATCGGAAGTGGATTCCGTGGAAACGATCAATTCGTTGCCATTAGAAGAATTAATATGAAAATTTCCTCCATTTTTACTAATCTCGAGAAAAACTCGAGAAATTGAGCCGTGCTTTGTAATATTTATTTACGAAATTAACTCATTTGCCCGAAAGCACCCGGCAGATGTTGATAAAATTCCGGCTAACAAAACTGTTCTGTTGAGTCGTCAACTGTAACATAAAATTACTTTTTATGTAACTGTATCGCCTCGAACGCTTCATAAATTCCCTGGCGAATAACATTTTTCATGACAATCTACATCCATTATACACACTTTTTTCCCGTTCGTTAGTTACTACACTCCTTCTCTCGGAATCACAAACAGCATTACACTCTTATCAATTTAATGTCATCTTTTTAACGACTTACAAACAAGTTCTTATTTTCATCGTCCCATCGCTGTGTTTTCTTTTTTTTATTTTCATTCTGTCCCTCTCGCTTTAAAGTCGCTCTCATCTCAAACGGCACACGACTCGACGAGACGATGTTTCTGTTATATATATATATTTTTTTTTTTTGCTGCCCACCATTAAATGGTGATTTGCACTTGTGATCCGTTTATTTTTATTTCGCTTTGGGACGCAGCAGGAGTCACAACAAACAAACAATGACCCCCACCCACCACCACCGACCCGAAATGGAGAAGAGCTTTTATGATCTGATGCCCGTAAAAATCCCACCCATGGAAGGGTTATTTCTAATTTCATCTCATCTATAGGCGGTTCGTGGGGAGGTCTATTCGGTGGACAGTGAGATCCTCGGTTTTCCAATCGGAGAGCGGTTATCAAGTGTTATGAGATGCCATTCGATGAGAGTTGTAAAAAGGCACAGAGATTGCAAATTGATACCAGTTATCGGAAATGGGGAACTTGAATTTGATGGATTGTTATAGTGAACAACTACTTACTAAATATATCCACTCAAAGTATATATCGAGCAAACATTCCCGTCTGGACTCGATGCGATGATGGGGATAAGCAGAAGCGGAAGGAACAATTCGATTACTTTTACGCTTGGGCTAAATTGTAAGTAAGCACGAAGGGCGCGAGCAAATGGACGCCTATTTTGGGTTTAAATTGACGCCGGAAGGAAGCTTCAGGATTTGGGTGTTTCTCCTTTCTACTCCCTTCATTTGATTCGACGGGGTTTCCTCGCGCGCTGTCCGTGTTTGTACGTGTTTAGTTTGATTACGTTGATTGTGTTTGTTGTGATAGGCAAATTGTTTTCAGCGGATGTAACGGCCAATCGCGTTTGAAGATGAATTGGATTGGAGATGACGATGAGAAATTATTCAATTTCGTGGAAGTGATTTAAAGTGGGAATGCCTTCGCTAAGGCTTGTGACTATTTTGAATTTCGAAACGTAGAATCAAAGCAAGACCGCTTAGCTATAACGTTGGGTAGTTCCCTTACCACCATTTTAATGGTGGTATTAACCATGACAATATGAAACCTAAGGGAACCATTAAAACAATTTTGAAATTTGATTAGGAATTTTTTTTTCAACTTTAGATAACCAATCGCACTCAAAATTGTCAACAATATTAAATATAGATGTTGTCGAATTTCATGCCAACTCGTCTTAGGAGTTGCAGCACCATCTCAGATAGAAGTGAAACGTTGTGGGTGTAAGACATGGGTCTTTTAAGCAACTTTGCATACTTGAAATATTTGAAAAAGGAATTAGACTACTTTTTGGAAAAAGACATTTTTTTTCTTAATTTTTAATTAAATTAAAATTTAATTAAAAAACAAATTTAATTTAAAAACTATGATATCTACAAAATTCGTGTGAAAGGACGGAATGTAGAAAATTGTTCAAATTTTCACAATAAAAAATCCAAAATTTTTTTGATAAAACAATCTCGCTGACGAAAAATTATTTTAAAAATTAAAATTCATTTTTCTCAGAAACGCATTTTTTCAAGGATCCCACAAAAAAAAATTATATATATATATATATATATATATATATATATATATATATATATATATATATATATATATATATATATATATATATATATATATATATATATACTAGCTAACCCGGCAAACTTCGTCCCGCCCATTTACTTGATTAATTCTCGAGTAATGCAGAAATTTGTGTTTTATTTCTATGGCAGCCACCCCTAAGAGAGGGGGGAGGGGTATCTAATTGGTTTAATTTGCTTGATTAATTCTCGGGTAATGCAAAAATTTGTGTTTCATTTGTACGGCAGCCCCCTCTAAGACAAGGGGAAGGAGTATCTTAACACCATAGAAACATTTATTGCATCCTAAAACCTCCACATGCCAAATTTGGTTTCATTTGCTTGATTAATTCTCGAGTAATGCAGAAATTTGTGTTTCATTTGTATGGCAGCCCCCCCTTTGAGTGGGGGAAGGACTGTCTAACCATCATAGAAACATTTATTGCACCCTAAAACTTTCACATGCCAACTTTGGTTTTGTTTGAATGATTAATTTCCGAGTAATGCAAAAAATTGTGTTTCATTTGTATGGCAGCCCCCTCTAAGAGAGGGGGAAGGAGTATCTTAACACCATAGAAACATTTATTGCATCCTAAAACCTCCACATGCCAAATTTGGTTTCATTTGCTTGATTAATTCTCGAGTAATGCAGAAATTTGTGTTTCATTTGTATGGCAGCCCCCCTTTGAGTGGGGGAAGGACTGTCTAACCATCATAGAAACATTTATTGTACCCTAAAACTTTCACATGCCAACTTAGGTTTCGTTTGCTTGGTTAATTTCCGAGTAATGCAGAAATTTGTGTTTCATTTGTATGGCAGCCCCCCTTAGAGAGGGGGGAGGGGTCTCAAAATATCACGAAAACCTTCCCCGGCCCCAAAAACCCCTACATACCAATTTTCATGTCGATCGGTTCAGTAGTTTCCGAGTCTATAAGAATCAGACAGACAGACAGACATCACTCCATTTATATATATATATATATATACGTTTGACATGTTCTTCACATGTTTCTAAATAGAGAAAAGTTAGCAGGGCATGTAAATGGCGATAATTTATACATAAAAATGTTACGAATTAAAAATTAATATTTTTTTTTCAAATAAAAAAATTCAAAAGTTGTTGTTTGAAAAACTTTTGTATGTATGGAAAACTTGTTGAAAATTTTAAGGACTATTTACATCTATTTTCTCAGAATTTTAAAAGCAAATGTTTTCGAGAAAAATGAATTTAAATTTTCAAAATATTTTTTTCAATGAATTTTTTTCCAAAAAATTCTTTGATAATTATTAATGAAAACCAAAATAATTTCCTACATTCCATTCTTTGAATAAAATTTTGTAGGTCTTTTTCCAAAAATTAGTTTATTTATTTTTCGAATATTTCAAGTATGCAAAGTTGCTTAAATGACCCATGTCTTCACACCCACAACGTTTCACTGCTCTCTGAGATGGTGCTGCCAACGCCAGTTGAGTTGGCATGAAATTCGTCTGTTAGCGTCACACATTATCATGCCGGTGGATCGGGTTCGATTCCCGTTCTGGCCGGGGGATTTTTCGTCAACGAAATTTCTTCCGACTTGCACTGAGGTCACGCGTATTCTAGAGCTTGCCACTCCAGAATACATTCAAGGCGTGTTTTTCGGCATAGAATTTTCGCAACAACACTGGTATAGAAATTGTCAATGACATATTCTATACCCTCGCCCGATGCGGTGTTCAAGGGCGGTGCTTAGATTCTGAATATTTCTTTGATGTTGATAAAAGAACTCCGAAGCAAATGATTTGAACGTGATTGTGATTGGCAAAAATTAACAAAATACTTTGGCTACGAACGAATTTTGATGATGTTCATACCAGTCTAAATCTAAATTCGCTAAGATTTGTTTAATATACTATACACTATGGTTCATAAGTCCGAATATGTTTTAAATTAACGGAAACTTTGACAGACTGGATGTACTCCCATTTTCCCATACATTTGTTCTGGCCATTTTTATAAGGTGCGAACACGAAATTATTGCGACACCGAAAATGTAATGCCAATTTTCTTATAATGTTTAGAAACAAACCAAAATTTTTGGGTAGTTTTATACATATATTTACTTCAAAAATCAAAAGAAAAGTTAATCGATGGAGCCTTGAGTGTAAAATTGAACGCATTTTCGCTTGATGCCCTCCATCAAAGTATTTACTGTGTCATCCGGTACCAGTTTCTCAGTGTTTTTTTTCCATTTTCTTAACATGTCCTTCTCGTCTTTGACTGTCTTCTTGCTCTTCCGAAGTTCCCGCTTCATTATTGCCCAGTACTGCTCCACCGGGCGCAGCTCCGGACAGTTTGGCGGGTTCATGTCCTTTGGAACAAAATGGACAGAATTGACCTCATACCACTCCAGGACACTTTTAGAATAGTGGCATGATGCCAAATCTGGCCAAAATAGCGGAGATTCGTCGGGCTGCTGCAAGAACGGCAAAAGGCGCTTCTCGAGGCACTCAGATTTGTAGATCTCGCCATTTACTGTGCCCTTTGTCACGAAAGGCTCACTCCTCAGTCCGCAAGAGCAAATGGCCTGCCAAACGAGATATTTGAAGGCGAACTTCGACATTTTCTTCTTCTTAAATTTGTCGTCCACTTCGAACTTGCTCTTGCCGGAGAAAAACTCCAACCCCGGAATTTGCTTAAAATCAGCTTTTAGATACGTATCGTCGTCCATCACACAGCAGCCATATTTTGTCAGCATCTTCTCGTAGAGCTTCCGTGCCCGAGTTTAAGCCGTCGATTGTTGCCGCTCATCGCGGTTTGGGAAGTTCTGTACTTTGTATGTATGTAGTCCAGCTCTCTTCTTTGCATTCTGGACGTAGCTCTGCGACATGCCGATCTTTTTAGCCAAATCACGGCTTGAGACGTTGGGATTTGCTTTAATCATCCGCTTTACCTTTCCCTCCGTCTTTTTGTTCTCCGGTCCCGGTTTTCTTCCAGCTCCTTTGCCGTGGTCCAACGTCAACCGCTCCTGGAACCGCTTCAACACCCTGGAGACGGTTGAATAGTGAATGTTCAACATTTTTCTCAACTGCCGGTGCGACAGGTCAGGAAATTCCAGGTGTTTGGAAAGAATTTGTTCTCTCGACTCGCGTTGGTTCACCTCCATTTTCGTTGAATCGAAAAACACGACTTCGAGTTTGACAGCATGTTGACAATACACATCAATGAGAAAGTGTGCAAAATTTGGTTGATTTTTACCCAATGGTAAAAAAGTTATGCCCTGTTGAATGTGTCGCAATAATTTCGTGTTCGCCCTTTACTTACTTATTCATGCCGTCAATAACTAATAATAATATGCCGTCAATAACTAAAGATAATATAAAGAACGAAAATATATTGCAAATAACTCATCGACATCATGGCATGACACCTTATTATACAGGGAATAATCAAGCTGAAGCATCGACGTCCGGCTCACGGTGGAAATTTTACGCGCGTAATATTTGATTTTTTTTATTGGAAACACCACTCACAAAACTGTCACCGTGAGGGATGACTTTCACGCTATTCTGGAGCACATGGAAGCAATTCAAAACTGCAACCATACAATTTATATATGTGAACATTTGATGTTACGTTCCTGCTCACCGCCATCGGGGAACTTAACACGGTTGATTTAGTCTTTAGAAACACTGTTTTGAATAATACATCAAAGATCACTTTTGTTATCTTATTCACTAACTGAAACTGGAACAAAATTCAATTTTTGTGTCACATACGTAATTCGTTTCCCCTAGTTGCATATTCAAGCCCATGCGTGTAGCATGTGTTTAAAGGAAATCCATTGTGGTAACATTTTGGTTCGTCATGTCTACCAGGAATACTAAATGATTTTCTCGAATACCTTTCACAACAAAAATTAGTGATTCATGATTTTATCATCAAACATTGATTAAAAAATCATACAAAATTTATTCTGATTTTCACTGTTACGTAATACAAATAGCAATCAGATTTCCATTGTTTTTTTTGTGTTTATATCGCTTCGTTTGCGTGGTTATTACTTTGGGGCCCCTTTCTGAGTGCTTATGTACATTTATTTTATCGTGCAACCCAAGAGACAGAGCTAACTTTTTACTAAAGATTTGATATTCAATTTTGTTTCACTCTGAAATAATATGCGAATAATCCTTTCAAGCAAATTTACTGAAACAATCTAGGAGGTCTTCGTAGCCATATTGCACAATGGTCCAGGAGATGTATTTTAGTGGAAATTAGCATTTAGAGCTCGATAGTTATTCTCTAGACAAAAACTGTCTTCAACAAAGTTGTTACATACGATAGAACGCTCATTTGTATGTTATCAACAATAGGGTGACCAAAATATTCGATGAAATAAAAAATCTAACTTTCTTATCTTTATAGATAGAGATAAACATAGTTCAACAATGTTGTAGCCCCAGTTATTTTAAACAACTTTGTAGAACAAAGCTTTTTTCTATCTTTTAATTTAATCGATTTAGCGCTTTTTTCTTTTCTTTTTTCTGCATTAGGGTGACCATGAAAAAACGGTTTTTTAAGCTTTCACTTTTGAATTTCAAACTCTACAACCAAACTGTCTTCGTATGCCTTTTAGAGCTTATCAATTCCAACGTTTTGCGATGCAGAACTTGTCAAAGTTTGTTCTACAAAGATGTCTCAAATAATTGGGACTACAACATTGTCGAACTATATTCATCTCTATCTATAAAGTTAAAAAAGTTATATGTTCTATTTCGTCGACAATTTTAGTCACCCTATTGTTGATAACATAAAAATGAACGTTCTATCGTATGTAACAACTTTGTCGAAGACAGTTTTTGTCTAGAGAATAACTGTCGAACTCTAAATGCTAATTTCCACTGAATTGCATCTCCTGGACCATTGTGCATTGGTTGCGCGTTCGCTTAGTAAGCGATCGATCGTGGGTTTAAAACTCAGGGCCCTTAATTTACCATCTTTGTGTTGTTACAGAATAACTACGTCCACGCAACAATCATCAGCGATGGAGATCGATCCAAGGTCGAAATAGGATCGATTCATCCATATAACTGCTCTGCTTTGCAAGAAACATCGGTACATCAATGATCATATCGACTGTCTCCGCTGTCCAGTGGTCTAACTGAACAATGGAAGAACAGAGGGAATACTCTTACGCCTAAATGGCTACTGTGTAATGTGCTATTTATAGATACGACGAAAACATTGGACATGTACACTATTAAAATCCGGCTCTGTTACAGCTAAAATGCTAATGAGCTTAAATAAATAAACAAATGAGATGAAAGAAAAATCATACTCCGTAATCAACAATGAGTTCGTGCCTGAGGAACAACCCTCATTTTTAGTACTTACTTGAGAATTATATACCAACTAGCTGACCCGGCAAACGTTGTTCTGCCATATAATGTATTTCTAGAGAATATTTTGGTTGGTAAAAATAACGGATATACTTCAAGAGAATTTGTATGTTATCGTTCAGATCTGTAAAACTGATCTTAAGGATGATTTTCACGGCGAAACATACATATGCGTACCGCTTATTTTCGAATTTTCCCTTTTTATTTTAAATATCATTCTTATACATGAAGATATACATAGTCAATTTTCGAATTTTTCCAATCATCTCACATATTTTCCAAAGTACTCTATCATTCTAATTTATATGACGACTTAGATCTGATCAGCCGTTCTCCCGTGATGATGAGTTATACGTACGTGGGAAAAACTCTCTATTATATATAAAGATAATACGCCTCGACTGTGTTGTGAGTGGAAAATTCGAGAATACCCGTGCACCAGTGCAAGTCGGAAGAAATTTCTGTGATAATGAGTCTTTCGGTTAGAGCTATAATCGAACCCGCAACCGTCGACATGGTGTGCATGAAGTAAACCACAGGGGCATGGAAGCCACAAAAAACACACACACAAAAAACCAAACAAGTAACAAACATGTTTTTTTTTCAAAATCTCTGTAGACTGAAAGAGTTATTTCCATTCATGTCAAAAACAAAAACAATTTACCTAATGACCACGTTGAGCCCCGAACTGTTCTACGCTACGTAATTGTGCTACGTCTTCCATTCAGTCCGTGTCAAGAGCATTTGCACAATATCAGTGTCGGTCGCAACTCCCTATGATATATATTAAATAAAATGAAAATAGTACGAAATTCGGTTGAATAATTTATTGCAGAAATTTGATTGAATAAAAAAAATCAAAGCTAAACATATTCCAAAATGTACCAGAGGTACAGAACATTAAATGCATCCTTGGAATGAACGATTGGTAACTTCCGTTTTCATTAGTAGATAAATTAGAAAACAGGCTTTTGATTTTTCAAAGATATCGATCTCTGGTATCAATTTAATGAGTAAATCAATCTATACGCCGTTTAGTAAATTGATTCGTCAAGATCGATCTTATCATAAAGATCGACCAAACCTACTACGCAGTTTCACAAATAAAAAAAGCGAAGCTCAGATGTCTCAGTTATAATGATGATAATTAAAATAATTAAAATAAATTTCAGATAAGTTTTTATTCCCTTATACCGAATAAAAACTCAACAAGAATAATTGATTATTTTATAATTTCATGAACACGTCATGTTGACTTCTATAAAACTTAAAATATTTTTTTTTTGGTTTCCATGGGTCTGACTGAAGATGTCCTCAGCTAATTATATTTTTACGGAAAGTTCAGATAGTTCAGAAAGTTTATTTTTTCATTTTTGTGACACAGTTTTTTTATGTCTCGACTCAAACCTACTGGCTACGTTCCATTATTGGTTCTGACCATAAGCGGATCCCTCGCCTCGATGTTGGTAGCTCAGGATTCAAGAGCTCTGGCCTTGAAGAAGACCGCTTGGATTTATACAATTGAAAAAAAACGAGGAAATAAAAACACTTGGAATACTTCTAAACATTCTATGGATTTATTTAAGATCAAGCACGGGTAAAGGTTGCAATTGGAATGGAATGACATTGTGAGGAATCAATTCGTATGCACTTATTTGTTCGTAAGCGTTTCGTTTTATGTGGTGCGTCGAGGTATGCTGCTGTCTGTTTTTTGTGTTATTCACCACAAGATCAACACAAAAAAGATCTTAAGGATCTGACCGTGGTAACCGAGTCGGTAGAGAAAAGACACGTGTTGAGGAAATGCCAAAAAATAAAAAAGATTCTGATTTTTCGTGGAGGAACGTTAAATGAAATGTGTTCGGGAGCTCAGGGCAGTCAATATCATTTCGTACCTCGTGAAAAACGAATGAGCGTTGTACTTTCTGTTCTTTATTTCTTCAATAGCTCATTTATTATTGTAACATAACTAACTTAATGAACACGATGTTCTTTGAAGGGTTGGCCAATGAAGCTGTTAAATTGGTTTTCAGTGTACCTGCAAAAAGCTTGTAGATGTCTTGAACTGTTACAGGCAAAATTTTGTTATCATTATTATTTCAAATCTTAGTACTTGAAGTCTACTTGCCACCTAAGTTCTATTTCACGAGACAGAGCAATGATGCAACACATCAAGTTAGTTGCAGTAAACCGATGTTTAATAAAGTCATGCTGGCTATCAGAAATAGTCATAGATTGAACTCCGTAATGCAATGCCACGATAATCGATGGCAGCTTCCGGGTGTATGGAGACAAGAGAGGCACGTGTCCATACATAATCATTCTTGAGAAGCAAGAGAAAAATTCCATCCGCACTCAATATTTTCTTGATGACTAGATCATCAAGAGCTATCGATACATGTAGATTGAGGAATTGGCAGAGTTTTTAAAATTATTTTTCTTTCTACTTTACTTCTCGATTTAAGAAAGTAACCAAAGGAACAAAAGAAATTTTACGGCCGCTTACGAAATATGTTCCCTTTCTATCTGCCCATTTCATAGACCTATGTGTCAATATTTCGATAAAAACTCTGAATGCATTGTCATTCATCAAAGGTTTCAAGAAAAAAATGATAGATCAAAAGTACAATAAAATGACCGTACCCGTTCCTAAATTTAACTAATACGGTATTGAAACCGAGCGCAATAATCGAAAACCTCTCAAATTAGCCTAAATAAATGGTTCATTTAAATTGTGTTGAAAACACTACTCTTAACATTGTGTCCGTTTTGGCTATTTTATCTTTTTTTTAAATCCCATCTGTTTATTTTATTAGGCTCATTTAGCAATTCAGCTGTAACAGAGCCGAATTTATTCGTGTTCATTTTTATCTGACGATACTTATGTTGTACACTACACAGTAGCCAGTTCTGGCGTAAGAGTATTCCCATCTTATCGATACACATGTCGCCTTTTTCGGCGTAAGAGTATTGCTATTATTTGACAGTTCACAGTTGGACCATACACAGTGGTACTGTTGACATGAGGCTTCCATTGTTGTGTTATCATTAGTACCAATTACCGATGCAGTAGACCATAATGTGAGCGGTAGCAGACTGGGATTACCGTCACATGATGATTGTTGCGAGGACTACTAAAATATACACAAAGATGGTTAGTTGAGGGCGTTATGAGCTCATGATCGTTCGCTTAGTAGCGAACATGACACCAATTAGGCTACGAAGCCCCCTAGTATTTTATCTTCACCTCATATTAGTTTCTGAACCAATGTTTCAACCTAGTTTTGAAAAGCCACTTCATTGCAAACTGTACCGTAGGTACAATTAACTAGGTATACCCTTGGAATGAACATTATTTTTATGAACAGAATCGTATATGAGTCATTAATACAATTTATCAATAGTATTCATACAAAACACATTTTCGCTTATTCCTTTCAATCCATATGAATCAATTCACGACAATGTGTCTTTTTGGTATTTTACGAGACAAGAGGATACTTATTTATCATTCACATTCTGTCAGCATTCAGCAAAACATTTTCTATAAAAATTCCGTGTACGAGAAGCTCTTGGATGGCACAAATGTTCCATTGAATATATTCTAGAGAGACGAGCTCTAGAATACACGTCACCATAGTGCAAGTCGGAATAAATTTCTTTGACGAAGAATCTTTCGGCCAGAACGGGAATCGAACCCGATCCCTAGCATGAAAAACTATGACGCTAACCACTCGGCCACGGGAGCAATCCGTGTACGAGAAGCAATGAAATTGATTTCGTCTGAACCATGTGAGAACTTGAGCTTGCTATGAGAAATAGTAACTACCAAGTGAGAAAATTTACAAAAACAAAATTAAAATATGACGCTGAGACTTCCGTTGTTTGACACGTGGAAAAATGTGATAGCAAAAGCTAACATCCAATTCGATAACACAGAGAAGTCTGCTACCTTGATGATGCATCTATAATTGAACAAATTAAATTTATTCACGACACTACATCCATTTCGTTCCGTTGTCGGTGGCACCGAAGCGTATATTTCCTATTAACATAAATCTCTGCACAAAAGCAATCAGTTAAGTGTTCCCTTACAGGCTAGAAGTAAACATAAAAGCGCTTCCTTCCGGACGCAGCATCACTGATCCGAGAAGAGGATTATTTTTCCTCGACAGTCGTGTATTTTTTATTTACATCTGTGTCCGCCACACGGCACCACCGGATTCCTATAATCTTTCACTTAAGAGCACCAGTCACGGTGCTCTGCATTCCGTGCACGGTCACAGTCAATGCAGCAGTGAATCGTCGTAGCGTGGGAAAATTAACAATTTTCATTACGACGATAAACCACCCCCGCACCATCGTATTCTCAAGAAAGTCACTCGGTTTCGCTACTGTTGGCCACTCAGCATGATCTACGACAACCTGTTTCCTACCATTACAAGCACTTCTCTCAACACTCGAGGCGGAAACAGGACAATCACTGGATAACGACAATGGCTGATCATTTCGCTGACATCCACATTTACTCCGTCGTCGTGTCCCCGCCGCCCGGGCAGAAGGAACGCTAGCAGGGGGGCAGGAAGGACCAAAACAACCGACCGAGCGAACGAACGCCATGAAAGCGAGATTGCTAAATGATAAAACACGATGGCCCTTCGTTTACCGTTAGCGTGGGACGATTAATGCTTCCGGATTCTAGGTCCCAGTATAGCTGCACTACTTTTTATATATTCACATTGTCCCCAAGTCTGTATACACAAACACGCACCCACACTCACACACGAGTTCACACACGTGCCCGTAAGCAAGCGATAGAGGCAATGTTCCGAGCCAAGGAAACCCGGATGCGAGAGCACGGAAAAATACGCATTTTACCATTAGTGCGGACTTTTGGCGCCCTTCGCTAACTGTAACCGTAACTGATGCGAGCGGGGCGAATACAATGTTGTTAGATTTTGTTTCATTTCATTATGTATGAATAATACAAATCCAAATAAAAACTAAAGGAATAATAATTTCGCACGAGCACATTTGCCGACCAACCAAAGGGCAGCGAGGAAATCGAAACCAGCAACGGAAAAACACACAACTCCGCTCAATCCGTGGTATTAATATTAATAAATCTGGCGATTCCACCGCCCCGGAAACCAGATGCTGCCACCGTGTTTCGCTGAGAAGAATGATGATTGTGTCGGCAGCAGAGCGTCGGCAGGAGCAACATGACAAGAAAAATATCGCCCGAGGTCTAGGGTCTAGGGCCCAGACCTGGAGAGGTTGGGGTGGGGGCAAACTGTAGGTTATTTGGATTCACAAGTTTTGCTTACCTGGAATGTATCCGCAATAACGACAGCCTTCATGCCACCCTGCGACGAATAGAAGATGCAGACGAAGTAGATCAGAACAACAGCCACGTGCGTATCCAGACCTGTTGCTTTGGAGAGAGCGATCGCGGGCGCCAGGACTGCCACCGACGTGTAGAACGACATCTGTAACAATGGAGTATGGAAAGGGAGATGTGAGCAGGTGATAACAAAAAAACAACGTGTATTACACCGGATTTGAACCACATCCAACGAGGTGCCGATGCGGTGTGAGTGAGATAAGTCTAACGAAAAGGCTTACGTCGTTTAAGCGTCGTGATTACACAGTGTATCGAAGTATATCACATTGTTTAAATTTACAGCCCTATTCAATCAACGCATGAGTTGGTTATTATGATCATCAATCTACGGTAGAGTGAAAGTTATCGAAGAATTCAAAAAAGTATGAATTGAAACATTTCATTTCTCATTTATATGCTTAGATTTCTCTTCCATCGATCGATCCCTCAACATATCCATAAAATTAGCAATTTTACGCAGCATGATTAATTACCCGGTGCAACTATAAAGTTCAAGTTGGGGAAGTTGCCTTCTTGTTATCGTTATAGTGCTTTTCGTTTGCGTTTCGTACTATTTATGAGCAGTCAATCAACTGGGTTGCATCACCTTTTCTAATCGAAAAGGCGACAGACGAGTTACACATCGTTCAGATAGTTACTGTCATCACCTTGAAATCAAAGCGAAATTGGGTATTACATTTCTTCTTCTTATTAAATAACACTTATGTTCTCAGAAAAACTCAGTTCTTTCAGAACACAATTAATAACATGGTATTATTTTTTTGTCCAAACTTGTTGATGGCAATATCGCAATGATGCTGAGTACAGATGATTGTGTGGATGGTTTCATGACCTTTGGGCAATTCTGCAGAACCCAAGATGTCGGTCTTGTGGCTGTGTACTTCGAATCATTGTCCTGAAAGAAGTTGAAGGTTCTAAGCGCTGACATTTTAGTTCTTCTTCAGAATATTCAAATATATGTACGTTTTGAGTGAAGATTGCATTAACGAAATACAAGCTGTAGAAATACAACCTTCAGCATGTTTGACGGTTACTCCAAGGTTCTTTTGTTTCAGTTCTTCCTTTGGATTCCACCGCACAGAAACCTTTCCGGTCCAACCAAAAACGTTAAACTTGCTTGCATACATAAACATGGCAGGTTTCCTGAAGGCAAAATCCATCTCTGCAAACCTGTGCGAACTCTGATCGACTCTTGATGTTCTTTGCTAAAAAATAGCTATATAGCTTTATAGCCGAAAATAATTTTTTTTTTATGATTCGTTTATTTCTACAGGCTCAGTTACATAGGTTTAAAAAAGCCAAACTCTCAACTATACTTTTACTTTTAACATGTTTTCTTAATTCTACGGTTAATGAAATAGGAAACCGATTACTCGCGGTCGACTCGAGTTTAGAAGGGTGACACATTTTCCTTAGGAAAAGGATGGGATGTAAGGAGATTGTAACCATGTTCACACTCACACTCACACTCACTTTCACATTCATACTCACACATCACACTGAATTCTTAAACTATCCTCACATCTAATATGTATTAACAGTTTAACTTATTCTAATGTTAGGGAACCGATAGCTCGCGAAGGACGAAAAGGAGGAGAAAATGGGGGGAAAGGATGTAAGAACAATCACACTCGAAGATCGATATCTTTAAGGAAAACATATATTTGGGACATGTAATCGAGGTCTAACCGAGCTAACACATCTCTCACCGGCACATTGGGCTGTCTTCCTCGGGCCCGAAGGGAGTTTTCTACATTCGATCTGGCGACAAGATATAGCTCGCACGACCAAACAACGTGTTCGATGTCGTGGTAACCATGGCCACAAACGAAGAGATTGCTGTCGGCAAGCTTGAAACGAAAAAGTAGCGCATCTAAAGAACAGTGATTGGACATGAGTCGGGAGAAGGTCCGAATAAAGTCCCGACTCAAGTCCAGACTTTTGAACCATGGTTTGAGGCTAACCTTAGGGATAATCGAGTGGAACCACCGGCCCAATTCATATTCGTTCCACTTGCGTTGCCAGTTAGCGATGGTATTTTTACGAACTAAAGAATAAAATTCATTGAAGGCGATTTGACGCTGATAAATATCGCCTTCAATTGCACCTACCTTTGCTAATGAGTCAGCCCTCTCATTACCCGAAATGGAGCAATGTGAAGGGACCCAGACAAAGGTAATGACATAACAGCGTCTGGATAAAGCACTCAAAATTTCTCGTATTCTCTCAAGGAAGTACGGCGAGTGCTTTTCCGGCCTCACTGAACGGATAGCTTCGACATAGCTAAGACTATCCGTTACAATGTAATAGTGTTCAACAGGTCGTGAGGCGACGCTGTTCAGCGCCCAATGAATTGCTACCAACTCAGCAATATACACTGACCAAGGATTATGAAGACTGTGGGAGGTGCTGAAAATTTCGTTGAACACTCCAAATCCTGTGGACTCATTCATTGAGGACCCATCTGTATAGTACATATTATCATAATTGACACGCCCATACTTTGCATTGAAGATCGTAGGAACGATCCTCGATCGAAGATAATCTGGAATTTCATGGATTTTCTCCTTCATGAACAGATAAAAATGCACAGAGGAATTGATGTAGTTAGGAAAACAACCACGGTTGGGAATATACGAAGAAGGATCAACCTGCATGGTGATGAATTCATGATATGAGCTCATGAATCCAGAATGAGAATTTAGCTCTATAAGCTGCTCAAAATTTCCGATCACCAATGGGTTCATAACCTTACACCGGATGAGGAACCGAAGAGATAATAAATTGAAGCGATCTTCTAGTGGGAGTAGGCCTGCCAAAACCTCGAGACTCATGGTATGCGTTGAGGGCATACATCCCAACGCAATACGGAGACAAAGATACTGAATTCGCTCGAGTTTAGTGAGGTGTGTTTTGGCAGCTGATTGAAAACAGAAACTGCCATACTCCATCACTGAGAGAATAGTTGTTCGATACAACATTATAAGATCTTCGGGATGGGCTCCCCACCAGGTGCCGGTAATTGTACGGAGAAAGTTTATTCTTTGTTGACATTTTTTACTCAGATACCTAATATGGGCCCCCAAGTACATTTGGAGTCGAACCAGACCCCGAGATACTTGAATGACATAGCATGAGTGATCGGTTTACCCAAAAGTTGAAGCTTTGGTTTTGCTGGTCTATGCTTCCTAGAAAAAACCACCATCTCTGTTTTCTCCGTAGATAATTCGATCCCTAGCCCAATGGCCCAGGTTGAAAAATTGTTCAAAGTATCTTGTAAGGGTTCTTGCAGGTCGGATTAATTTGATCCTACGACAGACACCACTCCATCATCTGCAAGTTGTCTTAGGCTGCAATTTTGTGTAAGGCAATTGTCGATGTCGCTTACATGGAAGTTGTACAAAAGGGGGCTTAAACATGAGCCCTGAGGGAGGCCCCTGTAAGAGATCCGACTCACTGCCGAATCTCCATGAGAAAAATTGAAATGTTTCTCACAAAGCAAGTTATATAACATATTATTCAATAGAGGCGGCAGACCCCGAGAGTGTAATTTGTCTGACAGGACCTCTATTGAAACTAAATCAAACGCCCCCTTTATGTCCAAGAATACTGAAGCCATTTGTTTTTTTTCGGCGTAAGCCATTTGAATTTCTGAAGAAAGCAACGCAAGACAATCATTCGTCCCCTTGCCCCTGCGGAACCCATATTGTGTATCTGAGAGTAAGCCATTCGTTTCAACCCATCGATCAAGGCGAAACAAGATCATTTTCTCCAACAATTTCCGTATACAAGACAGCATTGCTATTGGGCGGTACGAATTGAAGTCGAACGCGGGCTTTCCAGGTTTTTGAATAGCTATAACTCGTACTTGTCTCCAATCATCCGGAACAATATTATGCTCCATAAACCGATTGAATAAATTCAACAAGCGATGTTTCGCCACACCAGGGAGGTTTTTCAACAAGTTGAACTTAATTCGATCCGATCCTGGAGCAGAATTGTTACAAGAAAGGAGAGCAAAAGAGAATTCTACCATCGAAAACTCGGAATCAAGATCGCACCTATCTTGTGGTATATCTCGAACTATTTTTTGCACAGGAGCGGAATCAGGACAAACCTTCCGTGCAAAATTAAAAATCCATCGATGTGAATATTCTTCGCTTTCATTCGTTGAAGAGCGATTTCGCATGTTTCGAGCCACTTTCCATAATTTTTTCATTGACGTTTCTCGTGACAAACCTCCCACGAAATTTCGCCAATAAGCACGTTTTTTCTCTTTGATCCTGAAAATTATTTGTTATTCCTAACTCATTCTTCAAACATAGAAACGCTTAAAAAATAAGTCTATTTTTTACAATTTAGAATCAGTTCGTAAATGTAAATTCGATCTATGAGGCTTTTTGGGTTACCTCGTGAGCATCGAGCTTCTTTTTGTATTCGGCCTCAAATGGCATCGATTCAATTATTTAAAAAAAACTAACTTTCAAAAATTCACATTTGTTTGGAAAAGAACAAATTTCGTACAGATCGGCACAGATGTTTTGAGTTTTAAAATTAGATTAGATTTGGATAAAAGCAAATAGAACTAAACGATGCTGAGATGGATGCATTTAAAATGTGACAACTGACTAATTTTTTTAATTTTTGGGTGAAACTCAAACTATTTTCAATATGCGTTTGGGTGAAATTCAAAACTATTTTCAATATGCTTTGGATTGTCCAATTTGGGGAAAATATACACCGTTTTGTTGGAAAATTCGTGGAAAATTCGTTGCTATTCTAAAGGTAGCTTCAAATTGTCTCTATCATAGAGGTCTTGGTCCTTATTGACGAAAAACCATAGCAATGGATTTCTATAATGTTCTCTTGATCCCAAAAAAAGTGAAATCGTTTGGTGCCAGGTTCGAACTATATGATGGATGCATAAAAACATCCCAATCAAGCTCTCGGAGTTGTGTGGCCTTGCTTTGTCCTGATGAAACACAACATCTCTTCTGTTGGCCAATTCTGAACGTTTCTGTTCAATCGCCAGCTTCAAACGGTGCATTTGTTGACAGTAGAGATCTTAATTTAGCGCATTGCGCTTTTGGCATATATAAAATAAATGTAATGTAATTTTCTCTTCGTTGACCTCCATTGTTAACACCTTGTAAGTCACAACTGAATAGGACAAACGAAAACAACAAAAGATTTTTTTTAGTGTGAAATGCCACCTTTACAACGAGACTAATTAATAAATTGTGTGATCGATATTACGCGAGATATTGATCACTAAAGCCAGCCAACGAGAAAATAATGCATAACTTTTTCCCCAACCTAATATTTTGTCTCAGATCAACAAAATGAATCGTTTGTTCCAGGCTGAAAACCTTAAGTTTACCATGCTACATGAAGAGCTGAAGACTTTTATCTGATAATTCTTACTTTTATCTGCGGGAAATCTAATGAATGTTTAATGCAAGAATTTTTATGTTGACAGTAGATGAATCGATAGCCAGATAATTTTCAACAATATCTGTCGCAATTTTTCGTGGACTTGGTCGAACAGATGTGAAGGAGATTCGATTTCAGTAATCCAACTCTCACGGCTGCTGCCAAGTTCAATCCCAGAAACTTTCCCAATCTAACAAGCCTCAATATAGTACTGGAAGTGCTTTCAGGTTTCTACCATTTACAAGGGATAATGAGCGAATTCCGTGCACGAAAATTTCTCAGCAGATAAACCACTTTTAAAAAAATGAAAACGAAAAAAGCAAACGCAAGATCGATGAACAAATATCAGATGCCTACAAAGAATTGATGATTTACTCGCAATACCGGCACCTGAATGTATTATTATGAATATTTGGCAACTGTCAAGCTTGTTTTTTTTAGATCATAACAATGACAGATCTATGCTTCGTAATCGGCTTAGCAGCATTACGTTGAACACAAACATTTGGATAAACAGTGGGCAGCACGAAGCTTTCATTTACCACTATCAGTAGCAGTCTATTTTTGACAAGAGCATTCCCAAAAATAAATGTACAGATGGGAAAAAATAACCCATCTAGTACAAATGAGTTTGAGGCAACAGTGGCTGGAAGACGCCTCATACCTAAAAGAAAAAGTTAACTGACTAACCAAACGTACCGTTTTGAACGGGACAGTACCGTGTTTTATCTGTACCGTATTTTGAGTATAAAGAATAAAATATTTATTTCTTTGTAATTATTTCCAATAAATTTCTTCAACTGAATATTTGATTTGAATTTAAATTTCAATTTAACTCAGAGAGAGAATTCTTGTCCCACACTTTCATTGCTGAGCTCGGTTAGTAACCTTTAATCATTTATGTGTTTTGTTTACATATTTTTTAAAATAACTTTGATAATTTTATCAAAATTCTTCAGCATGGAAGAGAAGATGTATTTTTGACTAGTACTAGTTTTCTATTTTTCACATGCTAAGGATATTTTCAAGCGAAACCCTAAGCAATTGTCGAAAGAAGGCAAATGTTTTGCAATCCTTTGTCAAAAAAGAAAGGCTGGATTAACATGTATTGTCCCGGATCGGAGTGCAAAGCAAAATTTGGCAAATTAACAAATTTTATGATGAAATTTCCGAAAATCTAAATCATAATCTATCTTCTAAATATTCCTTCGTTGTAGAGTACGATGTTTAGATTGATTTTACCAATCTCTGATCACTTTTGATTACGTCTCGGGCGGGAGAGTCTTGTCACGGTCGCCATATAATGTGCACTTTCGGAAGGTCGTAGATGAGGAAAAGGAAATGTTTATAATTGCTGCAACTGTATATTTTAGTTCTCAGCTTTGGGTTATTATGTAATGTGGGGAAAATATTATATGTTTTTGCTTCCGCGCCCCGTTTTTATTTCTGAACTATTTGGTCAGCCTACCTTTGGAGCTGTTCTTTACACGTGAGAAAAGTGCACCCGGTATCTCTTGATATCGACAAAAAAAGTCGAAACGATGTCAACGGGAATCAACCTAGGCCGGCTAGGATGTAAGGTTGTTTTACACGACCGCGCTATCCACTTACCCACTGGAGGTGTTGCATGAATGCGTGATAATATTACACCACATTATAAAATGATAATATTCACATCGACGGATTTTAAATTTTGCACGGAAGGTATGTCCCGATTCCGTTCCTGTACAAAAAATTGTTCGAGATATTTCACAAGATAGGTGCGATCTTGATTCCGAGTTTTCGATGGTAGAATTCTCTCTTGCTCTCCTTTCATGTAACAATTCTGCTCCGGGATCGGATAGAATTAAGTTCAACTTGCTGAAAAACCTCCCTGATGTGGCGAAACATCGCTTGTTGAATTTATTCAATCGATTTATGGAGCATAATATTGTTCCGGATGATTGGAGACAAGTACGAGTTATAGCTATTCAAAAACCCGGAAAGCCCGCGTCCGACTTCAATTCGTACCGCCCAATAGCAATGCAGTCTTGTATACGGAAATTGTTGGAGAAAATGATCTTGTTTCGCCTTGATCGTTGGGTTGAAACGAATGGCTTACTCTCAGATACACAATATGGGTTCCGCAGGGGCAAGGGGACGAATGATTGTCTTGCGTTGCTTTCTTCAGAAATTCAAATGGCTTACGCCGGAAAAAAACAAATGGCTTCAGTATTCTTGGACATAAAGGGGGCCTTTGATTCTGTTTCAATAGAGGTTTTGTCAGACAAATTACACTCTCGGGGTCTGCCGCCTCTATTGAATAATATGTTATATAACTTGCTTTGTGAGAAACATTTGAACTTTTCTCACGGAGATTCGGCAGTAAGTCGGTTCTCTTACATGGGACTCCCCCAGGGCTCATGTTTAAGCCCCCTTTTGTACAACTTCTATGTAAGCGACATCGACAATTGCCTTACACAAAATTGCAGCCTAAGACAACTTGCAGATGATGGAGTGGTGTCTGTCGTAGGATCAAACGAATCCGACCTGCAAGAACCCTTACAAGATACCTTGAACAATTTTTCAACCTGGGCCATTGGGCTAGGGATCGAATTCTCCACGGAGAAAACAGAGATTGTGGTTTTTTCTAGGAAGCATAGACCAGCAAAACCAAAGCTTCAACTTTTGGGTAAACCGATGTCATTCAAGTATCTTGGGGTATGGTTCGACTCCAAATGTACTTGGGGGGCCCATATTAGGTATCTGATTAAAAAATGTCAACAAAGAATAAACTTTCTCCGTACAATTACCGGCACCTGGTGGGGAGCCCATCCCGAAGATCTTATAATGTTGTATCGAACAACTATTCTCTCAGTGATGGAGTGTGGCAGTTTCTGTTTTCAATCAGCTGCCAAAACACACCTCATTAAACTCGAGCGAATTCAGTATCTTTGTCTCCGTATTGCGTTGGGATGTATGCCCTCAACGCATACCATGAGTCTCGAGGTTTTGGCAGGCCTACTCCCACTAAAAGATCGCTTCAATTTATTATCTCTTCGGTTCCTCATCCGGTGTAAGGTTATGAACCCATTGGTGATCGGAAATTTTGAGCAGCTGATCGAGCTAAATTTTCATTCTGGATTCATGAGCTCATATCATGAATTCGTCTCCATGCAGGTTAATCCTTCTTCGTATATTCCCAACCGTGGTTGTTTTCCTAACTACATCAATTCCTCTGTGCATTTTGATCTGTCCATGAAGCAGGATATCCATGGAATTCCAGATTATCATCGATCGGGGATCGTTCCTACGATTTTCGAAGCAAAGTATGGGCGTGTCAATTGTGATAATATGTACTTTACTGATGGGTCCTCTATGAATGAGTCCACAGGATTTGGAGTGTTCAACGAAATTTTCAGCACCTCCCACAGTCTTCACAATCCTTGGTCAGTGTATATTGCTGAGTTGGTAGCAATTCATTGGGCGCTGAACAGCGTCGCCTCACGACCTGTTGAACACTATTACATTGTAACGGATAGTCTGAGCTCTGTCGAAGCTATCCGTTCAGTGAGGCCGGAAAAGCACTCGCCGTACTTCCTTGAGAGAATACGAGAAATTTTGAGTGCTTTAACCAGACGCTGTTATGTCATTACCTTTGTCTGGGTCCCTTCACATTGCTCAATTCCGGGTAATGAGAGGGCTGACTCATTAGCGAAGGTAGGTGCAATTGAAGGCGAAATTTATCAGCGTCAAATCGCCTTCAATGAATTTTATTCTTTAGTTCGTAAAAATACCATCGTTAACTGGCAACGCAAATGGAACGAAGATGAATTGGGCCGGTGGCTCCACTCAATTATCCCTAAGGTTAGCCTCAAACCATGGTTCAAAAGTCTGGACTTGAGTCGGGACTTTATTCGCACCTTCTCCCGACTCATGTCCAATCACTGTTCGTTAAACGCGCTACTCTTTCGTTTTGATCTTGCCGACAGCAATATCTGTGCCTGCGGCCAAGGTTACCACGACGTCGAACACGTTGTTTGGTCGTGCGAGGAGTATCTTGTTGCCAGATCGAATTTAGAAAACTCTCTTCGGGCTAGAGGAAGGCAGCCCAATGTGCCGGTGAGAGATGTGTTGGCTGGTTTAGACCTTGATTACATGTCCCAAATATATGTCTTCCTAAAAGTTATCGATCTTCGTGTCTGATTATCCTTATATCCTTATATTCTCCTTTTCCTTTTTCTTCGCGAGAAATCAATTCCCTTCTTATTAACAATAGAATATTAAAATATTAAATAATATTAAACAGAGCTAAGTCTGATTAAAATCTCGTAGCTGAAAAAAAACAGAAAAAGACACTGAACATAAACAGAAAGAAATGTGAGTTTAGCATTCAACATATTCAGAGAGACGAAATGAAAATCATGATTCGTCTTGTCAAGTGTTGTAATAACAAAAAGGCGGTAGAGAGGCACCTTTGAATGATAATCTGTTTCTCTGGTTATCATGGAAATGACAAATGTGACTCACTGCACAGAAATCGTAATAGCAAATGGAGCGAGCGCAGTACCCATACTCGTGATGATATTCCGGATGAAATACTTCTGCTTTACCCAATTTTTGGCGCACTGGACCACGTTGATTTCAAGTATCTCTTCACAGATTGGACGACCTGCGTCATCCTGAGTACAGATGAAAAATATTTTTCACTCTTTTCACCCTTTTAACTCTGGTACAGATGAAATTGTGGCAACACTGGTTACAGGAATGAAACGCAGCTCGAATGCCTTTTTTCGGCCTTCGGTTTTCGACCTTCTCCATTGATTTACTTCAGGAATCCAGTTTCGTTATTTCCATTTTAGTTGAAAAAAAAACAATTTTGCTCTCGTTGGTTTGCGAATGCGACCCACGATTTGTGAGGAAAGGGCTTACAAATGTTTGTTTACAAATCGTGTTAGGTTCTTTTCTATTGTCGATTCAGAACAGCACTGTCTTTTCAACTCAACTAGTGAACTATTTCTGTATTTGACTGAAAATAATGTGTTTTGACATCTACTGTTCGGAATTTAAGTCATCCGTCAAAACATGATTCATATTACAAACACTACTTTAATACAAATTTCAATGAAGATTTCATAATTAAATATCACTTGTTCATCCATTTATATTAAATTCTTACCTTAAACTTAAACTGAAATAGCAATCATAATAGTGAAAACAATTTCAAAAACTGAAAAATTATTGATTTTTTGGTTTTTTGTCTGGTTTTAACACCACTTTTTTTTTGCAAATAATTTGTTATACGAAAATGTGTACCCCAAAGATAGTCGGGGTTTTCATCATTCAATTTTTTATAACATTAAAGTTCAGTAAATTTACAATTTAACATGAAGTGTTCGGAATATGAATCAAAACGGTATTTTTGCATGCCATCAAAGAAAAAAAACAGATTTAAAAAATTATAGGAGGTTGTGTCCAAGATACGACCGCATTGTTGACGTAGAGCTACGCTGTTATTTTATATAAGTCGCTTGTTTATACCTTTGGATATAATTCTATAATGTTGTGAAATTTTCGAAACAACTGCTTAGTAGAATAATCTTTGAAATGGTTTTTCATTGTAGAATCAGTTGACGATAATTGATTGATGATTCATTCTTGCCTTCGCAAAACGATACACTAGCTGATCGTATGTCGCAATTTATTGCATGTCAATGAATTGAAAATTTACCTCGAACGCCTTTTTCGCAATTGACATAGACTCGGCTACAGTGGATGATATACATGTTACACCAGCACCATTATTCCACATCTCATAACTACATCAATATATGTTTGGTACCGAATGGAAACAACAACAATGACAACACTTGCAAGTATCAAATATCATGCTACATGTTGTTCAGTAGTGCCTCAAAGGAATCGCACCTCTAGATATCGTTCGTACGAACTAAGCGTAAACCAAGCGCCAAACAAGCGTTCACCATAGCATGCATACAGAGCCATACATTGGTGGCTTGTAACTACTAGCAATATAAACATTTCTCATCATTTTGCGCTATTCTCAAAAGAAACGCTTCTGTTAATATTACTGGCCTCGAAAAGAGTTGCATTACTTTCTCATGCTCGAGAGAAGCGCAGCAGTCACCCTCAGTGGAGGAAGTTTTGCTATTGGCAAGCAAAAGCTAATCACATACCAAATTCCAGAACATTTACTTTCTTGATGACTAAACAAGAGAAATAAACTCTTTTTGTTAATAACAACCTCGAAAACAGTAGCAATGCTTCCTTTTGATCAATATTAGCGCAAATGCAATCCTAGTTGAAGGGAGTTTTGCGACTGGCACGCGAACCCAAATAACTTATAACATTCCAGTAAGACATTCAAGATGCTTGGTATTCCCAAATAATTTTTTGGTGCACAACCTTAACGTCTGCTTCGTCATAAAGTCAGTTTAATGCATTGATGCATTCTCAAAGGCACCAACGAAGCCCTTATGAAGACGGAAAATAAACAATGTTAACTGCTTGGAAAAAGACTGAATTATGCCACACAGCTTGTACTCTGCTGTAACACCCATCGATGCGAATTCGCTGATTGGTTTGTCAAGAGCGACCGCCTTCACCACCAGCGGGGGGAGCTTGATTTTGGTTGCTGTCTGGGCGTTTACATTTTCGACCGACGCGCCGAAATCGCCAACTTCACTGTTGTTCGGTGCGGTGTCACATTCGCGAAGGCTCAGTTCAGTGCGAGCGCTTTTCACTGCACCAACACCGCGTGCATCATTAGATGACGCTTACCTCGAATTTTTATTGCCCCTGACAATGCGTTCGTTTTTTGCAGGGCTCGCACACTACGCGAAGCGTCCAATTTATGACGTGGAAAGAAGAACACACGATACGAATAACGCGAAAAACAGAAAAACAGAAACAGAAAAACCAAACGACGATATCCAAGTTGGATAACCACTGGTGGGGTCCAATCTTAGATCGAAGCGCAGCGAAAGCAAAGTGAACTGGATTACTCAACAGTCCGATGCCGAATGAAAGTTTGCCTCAGCGAGATCCACTGTTTATACTCTAGGCAAGTATTACCCTTCATTCTTCTTCATTTCCTTTGTTCACGGAGACTTTAAATCCTACGATTTCCCCTCCGTTGATCGTCGATAAGTTGCTCGTTATTGATATCTCTGTTCGGGAAAGCACTCAAATGGACAGAACAAATGTATGGGATAATAGAAACACTTAAAGTTTTCATGAATTTTAACCATTTACTAACCAGGGGATTCTAATGTATAGCATATGAAACAAATCTTACGGAATTTCCGATTCGTTTAGTATGTAAATCGCCAAAATCCGTTCGCGGCAAAAATAGTTATTAACGTTAACTTTATTTCATAAAAACGTGACCTGTTTTCTGATTTGACATCCTTAATGAAAGACGTAGTTCTACGTCAAAAAAAATGTATGAAAATAAGATTATGGACAGTGAAAATTTCAAATTTTACATTCATACTAGTTAAGGTACATCAAACGAACTGAAAAACCCATTAGTTTTCAGACAATAAATAGATGTCTAAGAACCGATTTGAAATTAGGTTTTATATTATAGCAGAATCATGTGACCAAATTTAAAAGGAAAATTGTTTTATATTTCATACACCTTCGCATTCTAAACTTGAATCTACTGCTAAATTGAGATGGTCATATCGCCTCGTGAAAAAATCTACTTCAACAAAAAACTGTAAACTCTCCTTCTTCTAATTAATTGACGACCATACAGACTGAGCCGTAAACCGATTAGACTCGCATGCCATCAACCCCTCGCCATCTTGGGAGCAATCCTATTTGTTCAGCCATTCCATTATTCACCAAAACAAACAGCAAAACCCGCTTAGTAATCCGCCTAATCAATCATCAAAAATCTCCCCAACCTGGAACGCAAAAACCACTTCACTTTGCCTTCACACAAAGCCTCTGAGAGAGCATTCCTCGATTTAGTCAGACACAAGAGGAATAAGCCGGCGAATGGCTTTCCACCGAAGAGGCCTACCGAAATTAAATTTCGACTCGTCTCGCTTCATCTGCCCATGGCAACGGTTCGTTCCCAAATATGCATAATTTTCATCATATTCTTTCGGTATACTCTCAGAGTTTCCGAGAGCCCGGGCCTGAAGCCGAAGGCCTAATACCTTCCACATCTTGAACAACGAATTGTTTGTCCCCATCAGAGCTAATCCAGCTTCTATCGCCAGCAAAGAACAGGAAAAGATATCCATACCCGGAACGAGACGGAAATGCTCTACTCTACCGGATCCCTATTGAATCCACAGTTCGGTTGCCGTCGAGACGACGAGCCGAGCGACTCTGAACCACAACACGATTCGGAAAGTATGTTTGCGATTGTTATTCAATAAACCCTCCGAGATGGGATGTCCTCTTTTTGTAAGTTTGCTGCAACTAATTGTGCTCCTGCTGTGTGTGTGTGTGTGTGTTTATCTGAATAAATCCGAGAGATAGATTCATCAAAACCCAAACTTAGGCAACACACGAAATTACTTCAAGAAAGTTGATTAATTGCTGGATCTTTGTGGGATTGGCTGATTGAATTCAAAAGTTAATTTATACCACTGTCGCAATCAATCAGTTCGGTGAACCCCATGGAAAAGGGTATGTAAGCGTAGCTTTCCCACCGAAAGGGCTTTGTAATTAGATTTCGAGATTTTGGTGTGGTGTGAAAATTAATTAATGGGATAAACTCACCTGCAAAATATACAAAACCGCTCCGAAAACTCTAAGTTTGTTATCGAACCGCACTCCAAGATACTCGTAACAGCTGGTGAGGTTCATCTTGTAGTAGATGGGGAAGAAGATTTTGGTGGCGACGGGGATGACCAGCAGCGCGGAGATTACTAGAAAACAAAATGACATTCAATTATTTTTATTCGTTCTTATTTTTTCCACGGGTGTGGGGAGGCTTCGACATACCAATCAGAGCATATTGAGTTCCGCTGAAAAACATTTCCGATGGATTTCCCAGCAATTCGATGGCGGTAATAAAACTGGTGGTGAGGCTGAGCGTTACCGGGAAAACCGTCATGCCAGAGCCGAGCAGAAAGTCGTTTGAATTGGGATCGGCATCATCCTTTTTGGGCTTCACGAAATAGCCGTAGAAAACGCCTGAAAAGAAGCGGTTTATTCAGCTTAAGTTTTTCAGTTTGTTATTCATAAGCGATATTAGAGCATGATTGGCTCTGCTACGGATACAGGCCGTTTGGTTTAAATTAATGGTGTTGACACCTATTTCTCGGAATTGATTATTTGTAGCATGCCAGTTGGTTGCCAAACAGGCATGATCGTGTGGGGCTACACCCAACACGATCGATCGACAGTGATTGAAAAACGTTGCGGCAGCAATTGAGGAATTAATTGGAAACAGTATAGTTGAATTGATATTCCATTGGATATCAGTCATTCTATTATTGCCTTCAATCTCGCGTTGCAATTGGTATTTGTCGCTTTCGGATCGATGATTTTCGCGTACGGGATCTTCAGTGAGAATTCGTCGTACGAATGTAAATATCATATCGATTATGTAATTTCAATTAGTTTCTCGATCAATTTTGTTTTGAGTGGACATAAATTCGTGAAAACTGGAAAAAACAGAGCATTTTAAAACTAGAAGTGAGAGATTTTAGAGATTTTCCTACAAGATTTTTTCGGGATATTTTAATATTTGAAATATATATATATATATATATATATATATATATATATATATATATATATATATATATATATATATATATATATATATATATATATATTATTTTGGGATATTCAATTTGTAAAAAAAAACTTTAATGGTTTTTATCAGGAGAACATCAAGTATACTAGAGTGCATATGCGAGCCTCGTCACTCCTACGAACCGCGTCATTATCTTGGTGGAAAAAAAGTTGTTTGGAGTTACTGTTCAAAAACGGATTAGGAATTGTCTGGGGTATTGTTGTGTACTGGGAGTTAGGGCAAGCTAACTCTAGTACATCATAGGCAGAAATGGCTCCCAAAACCATCAGAAATTCATCTATCTTTAAATAAAAGTCCTAATTTAGACATAGAACTCGCCCTAGCAAATACGAAAATCAGAGTCGAAACGAATGAAGCACTTGTTTCATAGACAACATGAATCAAATGTAAACCTTTTTTTCTTCACTCAAATACAATTGATGTCAATCATCCTTTTTGTTTTATTATATATTTGGTAGTTTGAAGCTTGATATAGTTATTAAACGTCACTGATTGGGAGAAAATAAGTGTAATGTAATAAGAGTGTGCAATGTGACTTTTTTCATTTAGACCGTATTGGGTTAAAAATATTAGGCAATTTGCTTAGGCGCTTAGGCTAGCAGAACTTGTTCAATGTACCATATTTAGAACAAAATAAATAGTGTACAACACCTAGATTTTTTTTTAATCACGTTCAACTTTATTAATTTAGTCTGTAGTATGATAAATTTGATGATGCTTAACAAAGTTTTATAAATTTTGGAAATAGTATTAGTTGTTGAGCACAACACTCAATATTTTGAACTTCTGTGCTTTTCCAATATTCTATCAGTAGGGCCGATTTTGCTTGATTCGCGAACACTTTCATTATTCTTAACACGGCATTTTGAAAAAATCCTGTTTTTTCTCGGTCGAAATACTTTTGAAAATTTCCATACATTTTACAAAAAGGTGTTTTGTTTTTTGACAAATTTATCTCGAAGTGCACGTCTCCACTTACGTTCAATCTGAGCATTTTTCTCAGCAGTTCCAACCGAAGAATCTGATAGGAGTTTTCAGAATTGGCTGAAAATAATAATTTCCTAATCCGTTCAATCCCAAAGTCGCTTAACCGGAAGAAATTGATTTGGCGGATTCATGAAGCGCCTAAAATGTCAAATTCAATAATTATGGTCACCAAATATCTAGGGTATACGACATGTTGGGTAACGACATAATTTTTTTTGCTGAAAAATTAATTACATGGTTTCAATGCAATTTTTCTGTTGGCTTCTGGCCAAGACACCTGATATCGATCCTAAAACACTATTACTGATTGTAATATTACCCTGAAAAACTTTACATAAACATGAGTTTGTTTTTTTCGATGAAATGCGCACATTACCAAATCAGTCCAAATAAAATTTTAATGTTCAAAAATCATCTCTTTTATTTTATTATATATTTGGTAGTTTGAAGCTTGATATAATGATTAAACATCATTGATTGAGAGAAACTAAGTGTAGATGAGTGTGCAATATGACTTTTTTCATTTAGACCGTATTGGTTTAGAAATATTAAGCGATTTGCCTAGGCGTTCCAAATTACCCCCACATACCTTACCATAGTAAGCTTGTAATTTCTGGTACAAAAAACGGTTTTGAAATCACTACGAATCATTGTGCAGTTAGTATGTGCAGTATTAACAGAATAATCTGTATTTCTACAATTTTTTACAAATTTTTAAACCAAAAATTTTTATTTTGTTTCCAAAATATATATATTTTTAATATATATTTTTAAGGCTCATATGGCGTTAGTTCGACGGGGCTGGGAGTTCAATATTTCGACATTTTTTGCCATTTTACCAACATAGTTGTATGTTAGTATGTATGTGACCGATTAATCGCGGTTGGCTGGAGGTTAGTATTCTCTTATTTGGGATGATGCAGTCTCCAATGCTATGTACAAAAAAAATTTCACCCTTTCACCCTTCAGTACTCAAAAAAGCATTTTTCGTGCCGAAGATGAAATTTTTCTGCCAACGCTAGTGTGGGTGTACCAAAACGCCATTATATTTCTGCTAAAGATAATAAATGCACCTCGATGTAACTGAGAAATATAATACTCTACTTGAATATATCATTTTATGAAGAATTAATTCTATTGAAACATAAGAAGGCCTATTTCCTTCAAACATTATCCGCATGCATTTGTATGGACTCTAACATGGACTAACAAAGCAGGCATTCTGACGTTATCGTCACTGACGATGCGAGGAATTTCGATGTCTGGGGCTACCAAAAGCTTGTACTAAGAATTACTCAAATCTAATCAATTCTTAAATTTCTGTAATGTACTTCATGGACAATAATTTCTTGGTCCTATGTTAACAATGTGGTAATGTCTTGCACTTAAAAAACTATAGGAGGTTGTGTTCAAGACACGACCGCATTGTTGACGTAGAACTACGCTGTAGTTTAATTCAAGTCGCTTGTTTATAACTACGGGTATTATTTTATAATACTACGAATTTTGATATAACCATTCTACCAGTTTGGTCGCCCTGAAATGTTTTTTTTATTGTAGAATTAATTGACGATGATTGTGTGATGATTCGTTCTTTTTCTCGCAGAACAATACATGCTCGAGATAAGCTGTTAGCTGTTATCCTTAGTGGAGAAAGTTTTGCTACTGGCTACTGGCTACTGGCAACATACAAAATTTTAGAACGACATTTACTTTCTTGATGACTAAATAAACGAAATAAACTCTGTCTATTAATCTCAACAACCTCGAAAAGAGTAGCACTGCTTCATTATGATCAAGATTTGCGCAAATGTAATCTTAGCTGAAAGCAGTTTTGCGACTGGTACGCGAGCCCAAATAAATTAATAACTTAATATAATTTATTGAATAACTTGGTATTCCCCAAATATTTTTTGGAGCACAACCTTAACACCTGCTTCACCATAGCGTCAGCTCAATGCATTGATAACAGGGAACAAACAATGTTAACTGCTTGGAAAAAGGCTGAATATTTGCCTCAGCAGAGATTCACTACCATTACACTAGCGTAAATATTTCCCTCCCGCTATCTCCCCTCCTTGTTCTAATTCATCATTACGGCTGCATAATGTGCACCACCAATGTATACGGGAGCAGATACAAATGGGGTTCCAGCGTAGCGAAGATGTACTATTTTTACGTACGGGTTATGAAGCACGCACGTACACATACACAAATACACATATATCGATGGCTTGAAGCAATTAAATATACACACACTTATCTCTGTTTTGCGCTCTTCTCAACAGAAGCCCTTTCTGTTAATATTACCGGTCTAGATCAGCTTAGCTGTCATCCTTTGTGGGGAGAGTTTTGCTACAGTCATGCGAAAATAAAATAACAGACAAAATTCCAGAACATTTATTTTCTTGGTTGCACTTTAATGCAATGGCGTCAGTTTGATGCAATGATTGCAATGCCAGAGACATCAGCGAGTGAGTAATTTGGTCGCGTCCACAGCTCAATCCGAGACATATGATGACACAAAACAAGGAAGAACAAGCGATATTCATTGCTTTGAACACAGAACGATACTGAAAGTTTGCCTTCCTTCCTTGCTTGAGACTTTAAACTTCTTCAGTTCATTCGTCTCTAACCTCCAAAAAGGCTCTTGGAAAACTTTTCTTTATCCATCATATTATTTCTTCACCCCCATTGCCTTGAGAAAGGCATTCGATCCCTCGCCGTTCAGCTCGCCCAGCAACGATGTTGTTCAGTCGATTTCCTCACGAAGAATGAAAGTTTGCCTACGCGAGATCCACTGTTTATAGCCTAGGCAAACATTCCCCTTCGTTCTTCTTCTTTTCCTTTGTTCACGGAGACTTTACGTTTTACGATTTCCCCTTCGTTGCTTGTCGAGAAGTTGCTCGTTATGGACAGCTCTGTTCGGGAAAGCACACAAATGGACAGAACAAATTTATGAGTAAATGGGAATGCTTCCAATATTCATCAATTTAAACCATATACAGACTATGGGATTATAATGTATAGCATATCAAACAAATCATAGGGAATTTCCGGTTCGTTTGGTATGTAAATCGCCGAAATCCGTTCGCGGCAAGAATAGTTATTAACGTTAACTTTATTTCATATAAATGTGACCTGTTTTCTGATTTGGCACCCTTAATGAAAGTCGTAGTTCTACGTCAAAAAAACAACCCGATTCTACAGCCATACACAAAAATATATCGAACCGTGATTTTTAGTGGGTGCATTGGTGGCTCGAGATGTTGCAGATGACGCCGCAAAGATCACGATTTCAGAGCGTGATTCATTGCATAGCCATAGAGTGTGTGGTTAGACCGCATCACTGAGCTTCCCCCGTGTAAATAACGAAGAACGGGTGAAATCCCACATAGATCATTTATAACGAAGGCCAGAAGAAACCCCGAAGAGCACGCTTCGAGTGCAAAAAAGAAGGAGAAAGAAAAAGGATATTTGCGCCTACGTGCGATTATTTAAACCAAGTTTAAATAATTATTTTGACGTAGGACTACGTCTAACCGGAAGATATAGGGGGTGAAATGGAAATCTAGGCACTGAACAAGTAGGAAAAAATGCAAGATTTGGAACGCTTATAACTCGAGCATTTCTCAATAGATCGCAAAGGTTTTTGCATCAATTGATAGGAAATATATCTACGCATCTATCATAACGAATAACATTTCATTTTTCATGAGATATATAATTGAATAATTGTGAAATATCAAGCATTGTCAAAATGCCCTGTGCCCTTTTGCCCTTTTGATTGGTCCATTTTGTGCTCCTCAAATCGTACCGACCAAAACGGGCAACCAGAGCAGCAGCGAAATAGAATGGAGCACGATTGGAAAGGAAAAAGAAAAAAATGAACGAAACATTGGTCGCAGTCTCACACATGCGTAATTCTCGAGCCAGCCAGTCAGCTTAAAAATCCCCGCTCCGCTGCCGTAACGATCATTCTCATTCAAACCGTACACCACATCGGTTCGCATTACAACACATCAACAAACCAACCCAAGCAGCCATGTCTGGACATGGTAAAGGAGGAAAAGTGAAGGGAAAGGCAAAATCCCGCTCGAACCGTGTTGATCTGGAGTTCCCCGCAAGGGTAGCTAGGCCGAGCGCGTTAGTACCAGTGCACCAGTCCACCTAGCCGGCGTTATATAGTTTCGGCCGCCGAAGTGATCGAGTTGGCTGGTAGAGCTGCTCGCGACGATAAGAAAAACCGCATTCAGAACAGAACACATCAAGACAACAACAGGCAGTTGCAGCGAGTGGCGAGTGGCAAACGCAATCGCAAAACGGCAGCTGGTAGCAGAAGAAAAAAGTTTGTTCTTTATACAATCTGCTTTGGTGGCAAATCCAGAACAAGGCGGCATCGAGGGCGTTCGAAATGGTTTTTTCAAAACCTCGAGTACTAAGTTTTCTAAATTGGAACCATTCCATAAAACAAGGCGCTTTTCAGGGCCATTAAACCTTCCAAAAAAGAGTTTAGGAAATACAGTTCAATGCTTTCTTAAACATTATCCAAAATAATAATAAAACACAAATTGATTTTTTCATAATTTGTTTGCCAGGATCTGATGAGTATGTGAATTTGGCAGTTGTTCTGAGTATATTGATAGTTGGGGACTTTCCTGATTATTCAATTTTCACCAATTCTTAAATTGTTTCCAGATTGAAAGTACAGTAATTTACAATTAGTTCGACATTTAGCTAATTGGACGGACCTGTAATGCGACTTATTTAGTTGGACATTTTTGTAAACATAGAGATACAAATTATGACCCCACATTGAAAGTCGACACTGTACCACTGTCATCGCAAATGTTCAATTACAGGTTAAAATCGCCTCCAATGCGGCACTGAGTGGCGCTTCGGCACGTCGCATTGAATGTAATTTACTGTACAACATGTCACAAAGCTGGATGGAAAGAAATTTTCCAACTGTGAAAGCTGTGGCGAGTGGCAAACGCAATCGCTAAACAGGAAGGTTTAGCCGAACAAGATGGGGATATCGAGTGATAACAAAACAATAAACTCTTTAGATTGAAGATAATTTTGTGATCCTGAAAAGGACCCTTTTTAGCCTGCATGTGAATCCAACGAGCGAACAAATCGTAATGAATGTATTTTTTTGCCATCGCTCCCTTTTAACGCTCATTCGTTCGTCTCGTTGGACTCGCCCCTCTGGCTGAGTCTGCCGATTTGTCTCTATCCTGTGAGTGTGTACCGCTAGAGTATAAAACACGCGGACCCCAAAAAAAATATCTTATTTTCTTTCAAACCGTAAACCCGTGTGGTTGTACGGCATCGGCATCGTGGACGTAACAAAGGAGGACAAGTTAAGGGAAAGGCAAAGTCTCACTCGAACCGTGCAGGTCTCCAGTTCCCTGTTGGTCGCATTCACTGATTGCTCCGCAAGGGTAACTAGGCCAAACGGATTGGTGCCGGAGCACCAGTATACCTAACAGCGATTATAGAGTTTCGGCCGTCGGAGTGCTCGAGTTGGCTTGCAAAGCTGCTCACGACAATCAGAAAACCCGCATCAAGAACAGAGCAGCTTCGGTTCGGCGCTCATCAAGGCAACAATTAGCTTCAGTGAGTGGCAAAGTGTTTCTCCGGCACGTCGGATTAAATGTAATTTACTGAGCAATATGTCACAAGCTGGATGGGAAGAAATTTTCCAACTGTGAAAGCTGTGGCGAGTGGCAAACGCAATAGCTAAACAGGAAGGTTTAACCGAACAAGATGGGAATATCGAGTGATAACAAAAACACAACACCCAAGGTTCTTTTCAGAACCATCAACATATTCATAAAGAGTAAACAGTAAATTAATCCATTTTTTAGGTAGATAGGTAGGTATTCACGTAGTAGAAGAAAATAAAACAATATATTTAAAATATATATTTAACAAAAACTGTCCCCTTTGTATAGTCACATAGTACGTCACTCCGGTTATGTCCCCGACATTACCCACCCGTCTTTTTTCCGTCTCTTTAGCTACGCGCTTCTGGCGTGAATTAAGGAAGGCCCATCCCAAGAAGTAATATAGTAACATTCGCTTGTATAAAAGACTTGTATTATTACTGAATAAAAGAAATCTTGATCGGGCCACGAACGCAGAAGCGTCCCGCAAACGATCCAGAAAGAAGGACCTGGGCTACTAGTGAGTATAGAAGAACCGAATTCTAATTCCGTAAGGAATCCGAAATTCTCCTATTCCTCCCTTTTCCTTCACTATCTGGCTCCGCCCGAAAACGTGGAACCACCGGAATGCATCGGTAGACTCATCCCCTCAGTTGTGCGCTCTACGTGACCTGCCTTACCGCAAGCGTCTGATAAAGGGCCGCATCATCGCGTAATCAGCTCACCCGCGGAGCCATATTTGGTAGCTCTCGAGAGGACAATAGAGCTAAGCTAGAAACAAAGAGGACTAGCTAAGCTAGGAGCCACATTTGGTGGCTCCAGAGAGGAACCTTCCTCGAGCTGAACTAGGAGCCACAGTGAAAAAAAAATGATTGACACAGATTGGGAAATCAAAACAAAATATAACGAAAGAACGAATATTTGAATGTAAGAGAAGGTTCGCAATTTCTTCAAAACTAAAACTGGTTTTTTTCTTTTTTTTCTGCAATGAGCAAAAAACTTTATTTTGACTATCTCTTCGACTTCCCTTTCTAGTTTCAGATTCTAGATTTCTAGATTTTATGAACAATAGCAACAGTATATCTCATATTAGGAATAAAACAAGCAGAAAATGCAGCTTATTTTCAAACCCGAAGAAACTTTCGATTAAATTATTATTTGTGTTTGTGTAAGATTAAATCTCTGAACCCAGTTTTTGCGTTGGTCAATACTTCTGATACTTCAGTTCCTGCCTCCAGGTCCAACAATCAAGAAACTTTTCCATTAACATCCCACGAGGGACAAAATCTGCTGGATTTGCAACCCATATGATTCACCTGGGATCTGAGGTTTCTCGGTTTGGTAAGGTGGTACGGTGGTTTCTTCCCGGACGAAATCATCCATATGAAAATAGCGCTTCATGCAATTTACATCATGAAGGCATGAATTACCTCTCACTTCAGCCAGTTGGTGAAGCCTTTTTGACAGATCACGAGTGATTCGTGTCATTTGTCAAAGTTAAAGTTATTTAGTTTTCAATGCCTTTTTGTTATGGAAAAAATTACAAACGTTTACAAATCATTGAATTTTATTATCAAATTGAACGCTCTGTAAAAGATGTCTTTTTTTGTTTTGTTTTTGAACAGCGACTTGCCATATGTGGTCCGATGAGCAGCCACAGGCAATATAAGATTTGTCGATGTATTCCGAAATATGTAGGGGAGGTGGGGATAAAACGGACATGTTAAAAAGAACTTCAATTATACCTTTGGAGACTCAAGTTTCCCAAAACTTTGAGTCAGTTTCTTGCAATTCAATATACTGTTTCCCTACCTAATCAAATTTTTCAATATTTTATAAAAAGTGTCGTGGAGGCGATCTGGCGTAGAGGTAACATCCATACCTCTCACGCAGAGATCACGAGTTCAATTCTCACTCCCGACATTCTTCCAAAAATGGAAGTAAAAGTGACGAACCAACCGAAATGTGTTGAAAGTCACTATAATATAGAAAGAAAAAAAAAAGAAAAAAGTGTTTTACAATGTTTTTTTCTGAAATTAAAACAGACCGAAAAGATCAACTTTTTTTTTTGATGCGGGTAATATGGACATATAGTGGGGGTAATATGGACAGGTTTGTAATATATGAAGCGTAGAGGTTTATCGATCGCGAGATTTTATTCAACCAAGGTCTGAACTCATCACGAATATCCGTCAAATGATGAAAAAATCGTATTAATCCACCTAGAAGTGATATCGTGCATTTTTGCAGTATAAACGGACAGAACCTCAACTATTTTGCTTTCGGTTCCAGCCAGCTTCTAAACAGTCCACATTTGGCGATTTGATTTCCATTTATAGACGCAGGGCATTCCTAAGGAATATATTAAACAGACTTTTCACAGTCCATCTCACTCCCACTAGCAACTGTTCGTTTCAGTACAATTATTTCAATAATTTTCAAAAATCAATTTACTTTTTTGTACATACATAAAATTGCTTCTCTGATAACTCACCAACCGAAATATAACCATCAGCGAATTGAATTTTGGTATTAAACCACTCAAAATGCTTAATATCGAAGCAGCTAAAATTACATCCACACGCGGAATCATGTATGATTTTCGGTTTTTGTTTCCCTGTTCCACTTTTGATTAGTATTCATTGCCATAGGGTGACTTAAATATTATAGAATAACATGCAGAAGGTGTCCTCATTAACAGAAGTTTGAAATTCAAAATCTATGTACACCCAGGTTTTTTTTACGCGATTTTTTTTGCGCGGTTTTTTTACGAGGTTTTTTTTACGCGGATTTTCCAATTAACGCTGTTCTTTCACGCGGATTTTCCAATTGACGCGGTTTTTTTAAGCCGTACCCGCGTAAAAAAAGACCAGTTCAATATCACATCTCCCCCTCAGCTCACATTTTCTCTCATGTTCCCTCAGAGCAAATTACGGTAATTAGTGCTTGTAACGATGTTTAGCGCTTAGTGCGGCACCTTATCACGATTCTTACGTGGAGTTTAGGTGTTGGGTAACGGGAAGCTCGCCGGGCGGTAGAACGGGACGGGGTTTTTACGGGCAGCTATTCGTGAATGTCTTTCCCTGTCTACTTAGCTCTGGACGGTCCAACAGTGGTACTGCACGTGCATCGGCAGAAGAGTGTTCAAATTACTAGGGAATCTTCAGCAGATGACCTCATTCGTAAGGAAAACCGAACTATAGCTACCAATAACCAACGAAATTGCAGGAAAAAACTACGGGTTTTCGGAAGCGAGCAACACTCAACTTTTTACTTCCGTTCTACGTAAAGATAGTCCCATTTGATATCTATCATTAGGTGACATGGTTTTCTTTTCACGCGGATTTTCCAATTAACGCGGTTTTTTTTACGCGGATTTTCCAATTAACGTGGTTTTTTTTACGCGGATTTTCCAATTAACGTGGTTTTTTTTACAAGGTACGTATCCCCCGCGTAAAAAAAACCTGGGTGTACATAAAAATGGGTTTCTGTCTGTCTGTCTGTCTGATTCTTATGGACTCGGAAACTACTGAACCGATCAACATAAAAATTGGTATGTAGGGGTTTTTGGAACCGGGGAAGGTTTTCGTGATAGTTTGAGACCCCTCCCCCCTCTCTAAGGGGGGGCTGTCATACAAATTAAACACAAATTTCTATATTACTGGGGAATTTATCAAGCAAATAAAACAAAATTTGGCATATTGAGATTTTAGGGTGCAATAAATATTTCTATGGTGGTCAGATATTCCTCCCACTTTCTAAGGGGGGGGTCTGCCATAGAAATGAAACACAGATTTCTACATTACTCGAGAATTAATCAAGCAAATCACACGAAATTTGGCATATTGAGATTTTGGGGTGCAATAAATATTCCTATGGTGGTTAGACTCTACACCCCCCTCTCTAAGGGGGGGGAGGTGCCATACAAATAAAACTCAAAATTCTGCATTACTCGAGAGTTAATCTAGCAAATGGAACCAAATCAGGCATATGGAGGTTTTAGGGTATAATAAATGTTTCTATGGTGGTTAGACACTCCACCCCCCTCTCTAAGGAGGAGCTACCACACAAAATTAAACGGGGTCGATTATAAGATCAATCAATGAACAGTTCTGCGATTGTACCCATGAACTTGCTCATAGTAAGAAACGTGAATGTTTGAAGATATTGATAACAAAAAACAAATTTTGGGCGGGACGAAGTTTGCCGGGTCAGCTAGTGTAACTATAAAAATTAACCACCTGTCCATTTTACCCCCACTGTCCGTATTACCCGCGGTTCCCCTACAGGTTGGTGCGGTTTGTGGTCCAAAGGACTTCTTTCAAGAACGTTACTGTTACTGTCAAATCTCTTGATGATGCTGATAAACCAGGATCGATTGAGGGATTAGAAGACACCATCACGGGTGTTTTCTTTGCTCGAAATGCACGAAAATTCCATTTCGTATACCATTTCGTTCAGGACTTGTGATGAAATATGATTCACCGTAGATCCCAAAAAGTATAGTGTTTCTTCTTTCCTATCTTAGTAAATCTGACAGATGTGTTTTAAAGTACGTCTACGAAGTAATTCTGTCCTGAAGCTGTATCCTGGAGTCCTGAAACAGTTACTACTAGCACTTGTACACCCAAAATTGATTTGATTTTATTACATTAAATGAGCCTAAACATAACAGAAAATGTCATGACTCTCAAATACTAAGCATAAGCTTTTGTATAATATATATGGTACAGTAATATAAGATTATTACGATCGAGCGAAACAAAAGATAAAGAAGCTTTCCGCATACTTTGCCTCATACACGGCCCAGACCGAGATAGATATTGCTCTCCTTCAGGTTCTCCTTTTTACTCTTAGAAAACACTTTCCAACTTCATTTTATAATCAGGTGCAATATTATCACGCATTTACTCAACAGCATCATTAGCTATGTGGATAGCGTGGTCGTGTAAAACAGTCTTGCATTTCAGCCGGCCTTGGTTCGATCCCCGTTGACGTCGTTTGGACAATTTTTTGGGTGCAATCCCAAAAAAATTGAGAGAAAAAAAAAGAAAGAATTGTCTGCTCCCATACATACAAACATTTTAAAGCGTTGGGGGACAGATGATTGTATTTGCCCATTTGACGCTTCAAGGCAACAAATCATATCATGTTTTCTGTCGAAAATGAAATGCTTTTTGACAACGCTAGTTTGGATTCACTAAATTCAATTTATCATTCATATGCATTTTGTCAAGCACACGCCATTTGACCAGTAAGTTAATAGATGAAACCAAATACATCAAAATAAACTACTGATAACTGATTAAAATCTGCACAACGTTTCAACAAAACTAACTTCAAATAAATAAATGAGTTTATTCACAAATTATATCTTCTCAATTTCGCCGAAGTGGCTACAATTTAATCATTTCGCCCATGCGGGCTCCGCCACACCGACAGAGGATTCCGTCGCAAAACAAATTTTGTATTAATTGGTTTTAGCGTCTCCTTGACAGATAAAACGGAGTGACTCCTACATGTCACCAATGGTGTGCCTAATTGTTCATAATTTCCACCAATTATAGCCGAGAAGCGGCAGCAGTCCCAACTTGTACCCAGAAGCCCAGAAGATTACTCTGGACGACCTTTTGGCGCTTCCAAGAACGCATTAATAAATGGTCTGATTGGAAGAAATGATATCCCACGCTCGCCGACACATATTTTTCTTTTGTTTGAGACTAATGTTGAATCAATGATGCGCATTAATAAAACAGTTATAGCCCCAATTCAACAAAAGTCAAAACATTCACACTTCAATGAATGCCACGTAGCGCCTACATTCGTCCAACAGTTTGCCTTCGAGGCACTTTAAGTGCCTCACTGAAATGAGAAATGAATGAGCCGAAAAGAAAATATCAAGACGTGAGAGCAGAGCTCACACACTTGACTTTCGGGGTTTAATGAACACAGAAAATTGTTTTGTAAGGAGTTTTGCCAAATTCATTGTCGCCCAGTCCCGGATTTCATACCGAGAAGGGTATTCACTCATTTGAATGTTCAAAGGTAAACAACACACATACGCTTTCTGACGCACAAGTGCTGTTTCAATCGAATTTACGCTATCAAAGGTTTGACACCTTTCCAAGACAAGAATTGCTCGTTGTACACTGAATATTGACATTTCTTATTAAGATAACTGTTGGGAATTTAACGTTCTCAACCAAATGGATTGTACTCACCGATTCCAAGCGAAACTGCCAACATGAACCCAACGGCTGAATAATCGTACGGTGAAAAGCTACCGCGATGCAGAATCTCCTCACTTCCACATTCTGGCCACTCATTGTGGCCCTGATTGTCCACCGTAGAAGCCGCCGCCCACCCGGAGAGGGTGATGATCAATATAACTATTTTTATCATTTTTTTTTTCGCTTTCCTTCGGAGAAATCTCACACTACTAACTAGCAAAAGTTTGTTTTTTGGTATCGATCGGTAGTACTATATTTAACTGTATAGCTTCTATCACTTTCTTAAAACACGTTCACACACACAGATTTTGGGCTTATCTAATACTGTCAATAAGGATTAATATGGCTTCTCAATTGCTCCTCCACGGCGTTTGATTTACATTTCCGTTTCCGCACCGCGTGTCAGTTGATTTAGGGAGGGGAGCCAGCAATCGAGCGATCGATCTTGTGGTGCGTTTTAGTTGGTATCGTTCTGCTGACACCCAGAACCTTCCCAGATGGCAGCAGGTTTATCTGAAAAAAATGGACAGAAAAGAAAGAAAAAAAAATGGTGTGATTACAAATTAGTCTCGTTAACTGGTTCGCCAATGCGGAGGTGCTAATTGCTGAAAGTAGGCGTGAATTGGCGTGTGAAGCGAAATATGCTAATCATGTGGCAAATATTGCCGAAAAAAATTGTGCTATAGCGTAACAGGCCCCGACAAGCCCCGCAAGACAAGCTGACGCCGAGCGAGGTTTATTTATTGGTTTTGCGAGAGACGGAAACCCATTATAAGAACAGATGCGATGAGGAATTCAGATTTATTCATCTATATTAGACAGACTTTCTGCGCTCAATCTATTCAACACGAATTTGAATTCAGATAATAAACTTAATTCTAATTCGTTTTGGATAGAATATCACAAAATATTTTCATTTCGATTTCATCAGAACATCTACAAAGGGAATATATGCTATGTGCATTGTTGTTAATCAATATACAGTAAAACCCGCATTATTCGCCAGTAGATGATCCGCGGTGCGGATTATTCACAACAGCGAGTTCCGTAGTATATCTACAGTCCTTCGCGTAATTTGTCAGTGAACGGTAGACTCATGCTCTTTTTTTGGCCATGGCTCTAACATTATTTGGCCTTTGGTGTTTAATGATTTAACTATTGATAAAACATCATTCTTCATGCTGAAATATTTTTTTCATGTTTGCACCTCATTTTTAGTTCTATATTGCGTTATCCACGATTTCCGTTATCCGCAGTGAGCTTGCCCAACTGTTCCGCGAATAATCGGGGCTCTACTGTATATTCAAAAACCCTCTTTGAACTTTTTATAACTGGTATTAGCCGGTTAGCTTTTGCAAGTTCTTAAAAACAATCATTGAACATAAAAATGTACCCAAAAAGAAGCTCAAAATACTCTTATTCTGATGACATTCTTTTACTGCAAATAAAAAGTTCACTAAGTATGATGTGTAAATACATCAAACTTTGAAAAATTATTTTACAATAACTATTTGTACTACAGTTGAGTATCATACATTGAAAGTAGTGAAAATATGTCTCCTACTAAAGCTTTCAAAAATATTCGCAATCTTTGTCAAGATATTATTACTAATAGTAAGTTCCTCCGTTTTGACCCAATCTCACCCCCATCGACGGTATCTGCCATTAAAGTTGCTGTTAATTTCGATGATTTAATTAGAATTCCTCCAAATGAAAGGGAAAAAGTATTTTCTAATTGTTAGGAGCGAAGTGTTCTAAAGAAATATAGAGGATTGTATCCAAGAAAAGACCGCGTTGTTGACGTAGGACTACTTATTTTATTGAAGCCGTTTATTTATCACTTCTGCTGGAGATGAGGTAGAAGGGCCGGTGCCATGACGTCTTGAGATTCCTTTTCCAATCACCATAAGAGCCCCCGCAGACTGCAGACTTTTTATCGGCCGATACTTTGGTCGAGTTGGCATGCTAGCTCAGAAATCGACCTCACTAAATCGGTGTAATGTGCGCATACGCATACCTATACGTACTGATTAAGAACCAAACTATCGGCCGACAAGAAGTCTGCAGGTGCTTTCATAGTTTGGTCAGGTGAAAATCGGGCCTTTTATGAAAATAATCAGTAATTGTGAAACGAAGAGGCCTCAGTCGACATTGTGACATTGCCCGCACAGAACCGGTCCCCGATTCTTAAAGCAATTCGAATGGATTTAAACTGTGTGATTGCCACAGGAAGCACAATTCTGACGGCACAATTGAAAGAACAACTGAAAATATGGAACGACTAAAAGTTTCAATTGAGCAGCGCAAAAACAGTTTGTACACAGATATGTAGTAATCCAACTCTACAAAAAGCATATTAACTCAAGAATTTTATGTGATCATGTCAGTCGCAAAATGCTTTGTGAAGAAATGCTCCAGACAATCCTTCAGTTTTTTTAAATAGTGATGAGAATCGCTTCCATCTGGGGGGAGGGGTGTTTGGACAAGCAGAACTTTCTGTATTGGATGACTGCCAATACACTCTCCAAAGGTTACAGTATATAGATTTTGAACCGTTTAAGCATCTGAAACCGCTTCAGCGCGGGGAACGATTTCACTTTTGAAGTTTTAAATGAGACTGCTGACTGCTCGCTAGTTGGAGCGAGACTGACTACTAGAAATTGCGACTGGCAATAAGTTATAAATGGACGGGTTCAATTTGCAATGTCTCCCCGCTCCACAGTGTCCGTACCAACGAGCGTTGCATTTACATTCCTAGCGAGCGATTTACGCACGGCTTATTCGCAGAGGTAAGCTACACCGGGGCAAGTTAAAACAATTTTTTCGAAGTTCAACTTGAAAGTTATCTTAATAAATCACTAAATCACTAAATTCAAATCGGTTTGCGGCATATACAAGGTATGACAGATGACTTTCGATATAAAATCTAGATTCACACTGGATGTTTCGAAAAATTTCAATGTTCAAAATGTAAATAAAGCGAAGAGTATTTTTACGATCCATTATACCATTATTTGTTCATCTATCTTTTAACAATAAAACATAAATTAAACGGAGAGAAAATATTCAACACTAGAATAGTTACAAGCTGATGAAATGAGGGTGTTCAAAAAAAGTTGTGCCATGGCGTTCCCGATTCCAACCCTTCTGGTTATCTGAAACGAAATAATCGAACAGATTCTAAATCAGTAAAGATGCCGCTATCGCATGAACCTCGGACGAGTCAAAAACATCTTTTTTGACAAAATGGCGGCCGGTGGAAAAATAAAATGCGGTTAAAATGGTTTTTTCTTACGTTTTCAGATTTTTTAAAAATAGTAAAATTTAAAAAAAAATATTTTTAGAGATTCATGCGATAGAGAAATGCATACAGATTGTATTCATACATATTTGATATGAATCGGTTGCACGCGCACCGAGCGGGGTTTTTTTTCTTTCCGAACGAAATAACACAACCGTTCTACTCGGTTACTCAATCCAGACTCCCTGTTTATTTTAACCTTTTTATTTTCCTCATTACTAAGGATGAGGAATCTAATTTCGTAACTACCTACTCCTACTCATCGCCGCCTGAACTGCGGAGGCGGAGTTTTCCCTTGTCTGCTTCCTACTGTTTATTATTTTTTTCGTATTCTACTCATTAACTGTGAATGTGGGAGGTACCACATTGATCTATAAACGTCGAAATTCTTATATAATTCTAATAGGATTTTTCCTATTATATATATTTTTGAATTTACAATATTGATTCCTAAGAGGAGCGCTTCAGGTGCAGTACAGCTTGAGTTCTCGTGTACGCCAGTTTAAAAAAAAACTAGTTTCGAGAAAAACGCGTTTGAAGTTCATTGTTATGGCCGTACCAAGTTAAATACCGCATCACTAGAATGGCGCTAACTCGGTTTATAATGGGATTTTCGATAATATCCTTAGGGTATATTCTTGGATACCTAAACTACAAAAATATGGAGGAAATTTATTTTTTTTTCAAATTTGTGAACTAGAATACTGATTTAAAGTAGCATAAGAAAAAAAAATCTAGTTCATAAACTCTCTCTCTCTCTCTCTCTCTCTCTCTCAAAAAAGGCGGTGTAGAAAAACAAAAAAAAACTCAACTGAGCCTTGTCGTTAGCTTTACGGAGCCGAGACTTCAATATATTGACTGTAAGTCTTATGAATGTTGGTAATATGTAACCGATTACACGCGTTTTCTCCAGATATGGCCCCGCGCGCCTTTTTGACGTAGGACTACGTCTAACCGGAAGATATAGGGGGTGAAATGAAAATCTAGGCACTGAACAAGTAGGAAAAAATGCAAGATTTGGAACGCTTATAACTCGAGCATTTCTCAATAGATCGAAAAGGTGTTTGCATCAATTGATAGGAAATATATCTACGCATCTATCATAACGAATAACATTTCATTTTTCTTGAGATAAACAATTGAATAATTGTGAAATAAAAAGCAAGCAAATTCACTATGTGCCCATTTTTGATTGGTCCATTTTGTGCTCCTCAAATCGTACCGACCAAAACGGGCAACCACAGCAGCAGCGAAATCCATTGAAGCACGATTGGAAAGGAAAAAGAAAAAAATGAACGAAACATTGGTCGCAGTCTCACACATGCGTAATTCTCGAGCGAGCCAGACGATCATTCTCATCCAAACCGTACACCACATCGTTTCGCATCACATCACATCAACAAACTAACGCAAGCAGCCATGTTGGACATGGCAAAGGAGGAAAAGTGAAGGGAAAGGCAAAATCCCGCTCGAACCGTGTTGGACTGCAGTTTCCCGTAGGTGTATTCGCCAATTGCTCCGCAAGGGTAGCTAGGCCGAGCGCGTTAGTACCAGTGCACCAGTCCACCTAGCCGCCGTTATAGAGTTTCGGCTGCCGAAGTGATCCATAAAACACGGCGCTTATCAGGGCCATTAAACCTTTCAAAAAAGAGTTTACGAAATACAGTTCAATGCGTTCTAAAACAATATCCAAAATAATAACAAAACACAAATTGATTTTTTGAATGAGGAGCTCATTGCCACCACGGAGGCCTACTTTGCAGACCTCGAGAAAACATATTTTTCAGATGGATCAAAGAAGTTGGAGCACCGCTGGGTCAACTGTATCGAGCTAAAAGGAGACTATGTTGAGAAATTAATCGCCACTTTCCCAAAATTTTTGTTTTTCTTCTGTAGGCCCAAAATTGATTTTTAGCTACTGTTTTGTCATCCCGATTTATTGCATTAAATGAGCGTAAAAATAATAGAAAATGTCATGACTCTCAAATACTTGTATGCATTTGTATAATATAAAGGTACGACAATATAAGATTAATACGAGCGAGCGAAACAAGAGACACGTTTCAAATAAGCACGCATTACTTTGCCACATATGTACACGGCCCAGATCGAGATGGATATATATCTCCTTTAAGCTGGAAAGTGTTTTTTAAGAATAAAATTAGAAAACTCTTTCCAACTTCAATTTGTAATGAGATACAATACTATCACGTTTTTGCGCAACAGCATCATTAGCTATGTGGATAGCGTGGTCGTGTAAAACAGACGTTCCAGTCAGCCTTGGTTCGATCCCCGTTGACGTCGTTTGGACTTATTTTTTAGGCGCAATCCCAAAAAAGATACATACAAACATTTTAAAGCGTTGGGGGACAGATGACATTATTTGCTCATTTGACGCTACAAGACATGGAAACACATGGTTTCTGCCGAAAATGAAATGCTTTCTAGCTACGCTAGTTGGGGTGTAAGTACTTATCGGACTGCCCTCGTATGTCTGATATATCCGCTCGGACATGAAACATTATGTAGTATAATATGCCTTCATTTAATGACAGCATTCAAATCAACAAAAAACTCATCCAACTTCAAAATAAGATAATGTAAACGACAAAATTTACGCCAAAGAATTGTCCATACTGGCAAAGAAATGAATACAAAAAACCAAATCAGTACTTGGTGTGAGTGTCTTTCGCTGCGATTACGCTCTGAAGACGTCTTATCACCGAATATACTATTTTTTAGGTATTCACCGAAGAGTTCTTCTGCCTTTCTTCCATCAGAGCCACTTTCATTATTAGATCCAGGTCCCAATTTCACTGCACTGTTTTTTGCGTCCATCATGAACACCTAACTTTATATTCAACAGGTCGCAGAACTCATTGTAATACAAAAGAATACATTTTTTCAATTCGATACCCAGAGAAATAAAACGATCGGCAACAATGGCAGAGTTTAAGAGATTGTGTGTTTATCACGTGTAATCTGTCCTGTAAAAAGATTTTTGTGAATTTTAAGAATTTATTTTACTTTCAATTGAAATAAGAACATTTATTTGCCGATATCTGCGCGTTAGGTGGGCCTAGACTAATGTGAATAATGAACACTGGCAGCAAACTGACACTTTTATGTGCGATCTGATATTTTTTGTGCTGTCTGAAGCGGAAACTGGAATTGAGATGGACCAAATGGTAATGTAGAGTATTTCTGGATTGTAGCAGATCTCTTTTATGTGTTCAATTCCCAATCAGTCAACAATCTTACCGGGTTGGATTTTTTATTTGACATGCCTTGGAAAAAGCTTTGGGCCTTTGGGCCTGAAACTTTGATTATCTCTATGTCAATATGGATAAGAACATTGTTTTTCACGGTTTTTGTCTATTTATGATGTTCAATGAACAGAAATTTATGCCATAAATATTATCTATAAGATAAATCGTCTAGTTCAAACCTTTGTAGGGGTATGAAATGGGCCATCACCGTGATCTATCAGAAGTATCCAAAAACTTAATTTTACGATTTCATTCGAATTTGAGCACCCTGCTCTCGTGCTGATAACCTAATACATATACGAGAAAAATTTATGACCATTGATATTAAATATGAACCTCACTAGAGGCATTTTTTTTCGTCGAAAAATTGCAACTCCGTAGGGTAACAGGGGGTAAAATGCCCACCTTAAGCAAATAAGGCTCAAACATGTATTTTTACTACATTTTTCGTTGTTTTTTCACATCAAAAACGTAGCCACGTCTGTTTTCTTTGTAATCATGTGTACTAAAAATATTACGAATAGGGAAAACAAATAAAAATGATGAAAATTCCACAAGATTATATTGTATGCATTTCTAAAACAGACGGGGTAAGATGATCTATATGGTGTCCAAAACGCACCACAACGACGAGTCGAAATGTCAAACGACTTCGAAGCATATTTTTTGGTTAAATCTTCATTCGCTGTATATACCCAGCTTCGGATAAGTTTCTCGCCTACTAGGAACGTCAGATGCTCACGTATTTTCGAGCCTTTTTTTGTTGTCGAACCAGAGACTGCGAGGAATTTTCATTCCAATGTTTTATGTTTACAAATGTAGGAATACGTGCCGCTGTTCACAAAAATATCTCTACGTACCGCTGTACATGAAAGTGCTGGCAGACTTCAGGTCTTTAAAGCATGAGTTTTTATTGTGATTCTAAGGTTTAGGTTATTGGATGAATTTTAGTAGTGCGAAACATTGTAATAATTTTGTTCATTCCAATTTTTTATTACATGAGACAAGAACAGTTATGAGAAAACATTTATATGCACATAAGATTTGGAGAAAAAATTCTGTGTTATTTGGTAACACTGACAGTGAACTAGCTATTCGTAGTGGGGCGATTTGCCCCATCATGACTTGGTTAAGAAAATCGCATTGCAAATATGAATTGAATATGAATTGAAGCAGAACTTCGAAAAATGCGGAATATTGTGTTGTGTGCTGCCTGTCAATTTCTCGCTCCCAAATTGATGACATTATCTCCGGGCAGCCTTCGGAGTGAGAGCGGAGCTGCCAACCAGCGCCACACCTCTTCACTCCAAGATCTAGAAACGACGCCGCAATCATCATCATCATTATATTGTAACGTTCGTTCCAAAATATGTATGACAGCGAGTTAACACAACACTCCAAACAGCGGAGACAACGCCAGTAGTGCCTTCCTTAACCGTTTCCAGTGTCAACAGCGGCCGCAACAGCAGCTTCAGCCTCAACCGCTTGCCGATGATGGATCGCAAGCGACAAAGGCAGGCAGGCAGGCAGGAAAAAGTAGCTCTAACCGGTGTGATCTCACACGTGCCAGTTCGATCTGCACCGATCTAAGAGAGTGAGGCGCAAAAAAGCCACGTCCCATTGGCTGCTGGTGGAATGGCAGCCAGAAGATATTTCGTTCGTTCCCAGCGCAAGTGGAATGCCTCGTTGCGAATGTTCGACAAAGTGTTGAGTGAGGGCGGGACGGCAAGATGGAAATTGGAGGCTTATAGGCTTATAGCATCACTATATAGGCGCACTCGGCTGCTCAAGTCCGATGACCCGCTGAGGAGGTTCCCCAGCGATCCGACTGTGGTTTGGGCGATCTTTCATAAGCTTCCGAGGTTTGTTGACTGTGTTCTGGTGTCTCGTGCCATTATTGGGTGGCGGCCCTCAAGGAGAGCAAGGTAAAATTAGCCACGAACCGGCACGAGCTACGAATAGCAAAAAAAAAATGGTTGCAATTGATCCGTTGATCAAACGGTTTGACGCGGAGGCGCCTCGTTCATTTCATGTTTTTTTCAAGCGACTTTGATTGGGCGTATTTTGGGTGCGCGTGATCGCGCGCACAATTAATGACGGCAATTATTTCTACAATTGGAGTAAATTGAATAATTCGTTTCCTATCACATAGTATTTCATGGGGAAGATCTTTTCCCACATGGGTTTTTTTTATGAATTATTTGTCATTGAAAATATATTTATCGCAAGATCTATATAAGAGAGTACTTGAACTAGACATTCAATTAAAAACAAAGCAATTAAAAATTGTTTTTTTTTTTAGCAGAAATGACCTCAACTATTCAAAGGGTTAGGAAAATTAACTTACATCTTATACCTTATATGGAATACCGATCGTCATCCAATATACCTTACATATTATAGTTGGTTCGTATTTGTATCCGTATTCAACTATCATTTCGGTCAAGCGATTGCATAACGAATCTAGGGTAGTAATAAAAGTGGCAAAATGAAACAAGTTTCGAATGCCATTCGAAAGGAGTAAGTGATATGAAGTGTTTATAGGATAGATATTTTTTTAGGGAGTTCATTAATATTCTCTAGTTTTTTCAACATGTTATGAATCAAAGATTATCTGTTGTATATAAAAAAATATATTCAATCGCACCAGCGAAAAGAAGAAGTGTTTGTTCAAGATAAGTGGCATCCACGTTTTCGTTGGACATTGCGGGTAATCCGCCGAAACACTAAATTTTTGAAAGGTTTCACCTAGAAGGAGTGTTCAATGTTTTTTTTCCACTTGAATTAAATAATTTGCACTGTCCGGCGTTTTAATAGTTTTCTGATGTTTACTCCAGAAATGTTGATTTAAAAAAAATACTAATCAAGTCGGGTAAGACGCACACTCCCCCGAAGGGAACGATATACATTTTGTTTTGAAAACAATTTGATTATCTACTCCTTCTTATTTTTAACAGATGCCCACTAACTACGTTTGCAAGAGCAACCAGATCCTGGAGCAGAACGGAATCTGTCATTCCAAATGCCAGAAGCTATTTTAGACATGAATATGACAGACATAACACGAAATAAGAAAAACTACAAACCCTCCAAGATGATTTTACTCAAGCCTTTTTGTTCGACCATTTTTGAGGCTTGCTTGTAGCCCTCCAAAATTACATAAGTTGAATTACATAAGCTTGAATTTCCAGTTAGAACTCTTTGTTATTTTTTCAAAGATGCCGGACACATTAAATTTGCAAATCAATTTTTATTGAAGAAAGAAACCTACACTATCGATTCGTGGTGGGATAGCTGTATATTTTTTGTGGAATTTACGAAAGAAACCAACGAAAAAAAAAAACATCCTACTTAAGGTGTCCGTCTTTATCAACCTTCTTACCCTACATTTTTACATGCTAAAAAAATTCAGTCTAATTGGTCATAAAGATTGATTACTGGTGTACACGGTGATTCGTAAATGAAAGAAGCGCAGAGAAAAAAGTACAAAGTCATATATAAATAAATGTTTGCACGTGAAAAATTGCCCAAATGAAAAAAGGGTTCCCGAAGTAAAAAATCCTCATGGGTATAAATGCGTTCACAAAAAAAAGCGCCTTGTTTTTTTATCAATCTCACATTTGCAAAAATAGTCAAATGTCCAAACCAAAATAACGGGATTCTACTGTATCTCATATTTAGTTTTTCAGATACCTAATTCACATTGTTCCTGACAATCCGAGTTCCAGGTATAATACGGGAACTTGATTTTTCTTGATTTTCTAGAATGGCAAGCTGCAGGTTCCAAATTCCAAATCTAAAATCCCAAGTTTCAAGATTCACTCATCAGTTTCCGTATTCAAGCATATAATCAAATTTTCAGCGCCAAACTATTACGGATGATGACCTTGAATGGGAATGGTTTTGATTCCCTCAACCAGCTGTTGGATGACCCGAAATGATTCCGGAAAATGTATGAAAGAACTGGCTGGGACCGAAATCCTTGGCAGCGGTCGTTATTACCCTGTTAAAGGTCTCTAAGTATAGAACTGAAATTTGAAAATATGGAGATGAGGCGTTGTTTTTGCTGCCATATATAAAAGAGTGTTTCCTTAATCATGACTTAGGCCTTGCGGCGAAAGAGTGTACCAAAACCAAAAGATAGTTTGAGTAAATACTGATTCTTCTTTGAAATATGTCTTAGCGTTGATCGTGATACCAAAGTTTGGTTTGGATAAGTCTGATATAAGAAGTAAAAGAGTACATGAAATTGAGATTTATAGAAAAGTTGATGACAAATGCCTTAAAATTGCACAAAACGTCGAGATTTACTGTTTTCATAAAAAAAAATATAAAAAAATGGCTTCTCCGTCTAAAAAGTCGATTTTTGACTTTTTTTTTTGATGACATAAATACTCCATTTTTAAACCACATTTTGGAAACATTTGACATATTTTTTTAAATGCCCGATTTCATGTATTCCTCCTTTGTGATTTTACGATTTTCAAAAAAAAACTCAAAATTTGACCTCATTATGGCATAAAGTCCGATTGTGCTGAAATTTTGCATAGGGGATTTTTTCGCGTGTTTTGTTTCAGCCCTCATTCGTTGCAATTTCCACATGTCCCCATTCCAATATTAATGAATGGGGCTGAAACAAAACACGCTAAAAAGCTGGTGGGCCTGAGCCTAGGGGCACGGACGGGATCTTGACATAGGACTGTGATTGTGTGTAGTAATAGCATTTAAATTGAGTTTTTCATTGTTCAAATTCAGTGTTTTTTCTCTTTTGACACATCAAATGGATGCCCTGGAAAACCCGTTTCCTGTTTGTACTTGTATCCTTTAAACGGGTTAGATGACATAACGTGGTGGAATTCGGTACCGCATTCTGTTCAAAAATGTACACAAAAATACGATTAAAGCCATTACTACCCTTTTCTTTCTTCATGCAGAAGAAGACAAAGAGTCATCATGTATCATTTTTAAACACAAGTCTAAATAGTCTAAACCTACATAAATATAAGCCTAAGTCAAATCAATCCGTGACTACAAAATATATTATAGATAAAAATAGCATTATCTTCTTCGTTACCACGTTGTCCGGAACATTGTTTGTAATAACTTTATAGCCCTGTAAGATCGCGACTACTCAAGCTGTCATAATCTGATTTACGAGGGTATACCCTTTCGATCTTCTAAATCAGCAGCCATTTAAATTCATTTATTGCATTTTTACATAACCAAACAACATACTCGATATTATGATATCCTGGACCACAATTACACAAATTATTAGTAGTGAGACATATACGATAAAAACATGAATTGAGCACAAATTGATTGGACAACATACAATATAATATAGAATTAATGCCTATTATCGGTAAATGGAGAATAATTCATTTTACGCATCAACTCATATTATGAGCTAACGAATTTAGGCAAAAAGATTGATCGTTGCGTCGGGGAGGAAGCGAGTGGATAGTGCAATCGAAAGAAAACATACCCAATTAAATCATCAAATTGTTAACTTTTTTTACTATATCCGCTGTTCATGTTTCAAGCAAAAAAATATATGGATAAATTTCCTGTCTAATGGTATGTAACACAATATTGTCGTAATAACCATTTTGAGTAATATGCGTTTGAAAACTCTTAATAAATCGTTACATTTTTCGTAAAGTAACCCTCTTATATAGAAATCAAAGACATAGTCCTATGTCAAAAACTTCAAATATTCGCACCTGCAAAATTGAGCAAAATATAAAGGGTATAAATGCGTACCCAGAAAAAAGCACAATGTTTTTTCTCAAACGTGGAAATAGCCAAATGTACGAACCAAAATAACTAATATTGTGGAAATTCCTTCAGATGATGGTACAATAGATACGAATTAGATCCTACTATTTAAAATACTAATTTTAATGAATTGCTGAAATCTTCAATAAAATTAGTATTCTAATAGTGTTCGGAATATGAATCAAGTTTTGACGCATGATTAAAATTCCGAACAGTAGATGTTTAAACACACTATTTTCAGGCAAACACAACAATAGTTCACAAATTGGGGTACAAGTACAGTCCAACAATATAAAAAATACCTAACACCATTCGCAATCAAATGTTTGTAAGTTGTTTCCTTACAAAACGTAGGTCGCAGGCGCAAATCAACGAGAGTAAAATTGATTTTCTTGGTTAGTTCTCCTTTATTCTATCCAGAATAAGGGAACTCACGAAGAATGTTGGTCTCTTACTTCGAGAACATAAAAGGGTGTCGTCATAAAGAGAAATCTTCTCTTAAATCTTGCTCGGAAAATCAACCACCAGCATGCTGCACGCGCACCAAATGGCTGAATAGACCAGCTAGATTCAGCTTTCCATACTTATCACGTTACCCCATCCAATGGAGTGGATCGCTTGCCCAGAAACCAGAGCTCAGGCCAATTCAGCCAACCCGGAGGACACCACACAATATCACACACATCCACACAAATTAATAGGAGTACCAGTAAGTTTCATCGTTTGTTTTTTAAAAATTAATGCTTTATTCTGCAAAAATGGTTACAAATTTAATATTCAAAGTATTGCCCATCGCTAGTCAAAACTTTTTCCCATCTTTCTGACAATTCACGGATCCCTTTGCGGAAATAATCGGCTGGTTTCGGCTAACCACGAATCGATCCGATTTTTGACTTCATCAAAATTGGAGAATTGCTGGTCAACCAGGCCATGTTGCATCGATCGAGAAAGGTAGTAATCGGACGGAGCAATGTCTGGAGAATACGGCGGGTGGGATAGGACCTCCCCTTCAACGTTTCCAAGTATGTTTTGACCGGTTTCGCGACATGCGGCCGAGCATTGTCTTGCTGCAAAATAGCTTTATCGTGTGAACTGGTGTGTTTTAGCAGCTCATAGTGCACCACATCCAGCTGATCCCACCAAATAGACAGTATAACCTGTAGCAATAACGTATAACCTAACCTTCTGATCATTCCCATTGCCTTCGAACGATCGGATATGGTTTGCTGAGCTACTCCAAGTGCATCTGCAATTTCTTGTTGCGTTTGTGACAGATCTTGATCGAGTGAAGCCTCCAATTCTTCATCTTCAAACTTTTTTGGCGGTCCGGAACTTCGTCTTCCAAGACACCATAAACTTCCACCAAAATGCGATGACTTTCCGCAGCTTTTTTGTTCATATTGAAGTAATGAATTAACACTCCTCTCAAAAACACTCTCGTTGGTACGAAATTCGACATATTCGAAGTGGCAAAATACCATGTCGTTTTGTGCGCTTCAACTTTTTGACATATACTGAAAAAGACGTGCAATGACAGTAGCTTTCCAACGAATGTCTGGAAATTCGATTCACTGGAATAATAATCAAGTTACGCCATCTGTTGTAAAACCGAAGAAACTTACCGATACACCTAATACATGAAATACACTAATAACATGTAAGTAGAATGTAAAATCGTTTGCTCAATCATAAAGTAATGCTCCGATTACCGTTTTGTGTGAAAGTCGTTAGCGGTTCATCAGACTTCGGATCTGGACGTCGTATTTTAGAAGGCACTTGGGTCGAGTGATAAAGGCATCAACCCTCATCCTGTTAAACTGTCACCTAGTATATGTAGACAGCACCTTTTATGGACCTTAACTTCCAAGATACGACGAACATATCATTTGCATTTTTGCAGTTCGGAATTTGAGACAAAAGTGTTTTGAATTTGAGTCAGTGACATATATTTAGTTTTTCAACATGAATATGTATTTGTAAATCAATTTTATTGTTGTCAAGTAAAAGAAAAGGCTTTATTATATCCAAAAATCAAATAAATTTCTTGAAAAGTACCATTTTGAGTAATGAGACACTGTTTAATGGTCAACAAAGCTTAAGTGTTCGGAATTCGAAACAGAACGGAACACCAGTGGTTAAATATTGTGAAAGTCTTGACTAAGCAAAAGAGCAAGAGCCAAGATTTTCACAAGTCACCCATACATCGGAAGATGGGCACTGTTACAGGAAACTAACAAAAACTTTGCATGGTGATTCCTGAAAACAATAATGTAATGAGTAAAACCATAATATTTTGAGAGTAAAGTTTTCGTCTTCGACAAACGTTCATATTTCAATAAGATCGTAAACTTTTAGAAATACACGGTTTTACACTATCTTGACTTCAAACCAAAAAAAATCAACTTATAAAAAAACATAAAAAAGTTGTTGTTTGAAAAACTCTTTTCCTGCAAAAGTGCCAATCTTCCGATGGATGTGGTTATTCATATAATTTTTGATCAGAACTTTTAGAAATACAAAATGTTTAAAATTTTATACCCTCAGATTCAAACAAACAAATTTTATGTTGTTTACACATTTTTGTCGGATTTTGTGGAAGATAATATTGCTGTTTTACACTTGTCACGTAGCGTTCCATCACAAGATGCACAAATCTTCGCTTACAGCTTACTTTTTCGTCTCAATTTGTTACAAGATTATCTTACATCGAGATGGAAAATATAAGGTGAGGAAGATTTTCAAATCTGTGGCGTCACAGATTTTGTTTATGTATGTGTTTATGTGTGTCCACTAAATAGTAAAAGTATTGTTATCAAAAATAAAAATAATGAGATCAAATGAGCGAACTAGTTTTACTCTAGAATTATATTAATTCAACTTTTCCTTTAATTAAAACAGCCAAAAATACAAATTCCACAAATAATAAATACTGTAGTTATTTCCACAAGATTTTGTGGAAAAATTTTGTGCCACAAGATCAATGCATGAGACTTAAATGAACATTTTGGCACTTTGTTTTTCTCATTTTCTGAGGATTTTCAGAATTCAATTTCTTTTTATAAAGAAAAAAACTATTCAAATTGTGGCAGTTATGTATATCTATTGAAACCGACAATGAATTTCACTACTTCGAATAAACATTTCCTGAATTTTCGATATCTTCGTCTTTCAGTTGCGTGCACCAAGAATCTAACGTCACAAAGTAATGCAATAATTTTGCAGAATGATAATCTGGTTCGACCAGAAACGTAAATGAACAAAGTCCTAGTCACAGAATCGTTTGTTCCTTTAACGGAGAAACATTTGACTGTGCATGGGAAAAAAGGTTGCAAGTTTCTTTCATGTAAAATGCACATGAAAAATAAATCTGATTTACTCCGTTTAACCTAGATTGTGACGAAGTTTTCCGCTTGCGTCTTAGTTTTAGATGAACCCCAATTGTGAGAAAAGTAATTACAATTGCTGACAAGAGATAATCTCCCATGAAGTTTCTCTAAAAATCCAAGAATAGTAGACATTAGAATACTAATTCTTATGGACTGCGTTTCACAACTATAGAACCACTATTTTTTCTGAGTTTCCAGAGATATGTAAGAAGTCGGTTGAATTGATGTATATAGTGTAGGATATAATAACTATCTTTATTTAAAAGACTTTTCATTTTAATTTAAAAGACATTTGAACTTTATTGTTGTGTTTAGGCGCGAAACATTCAAAAAACAAAAATTCCAATGTTTCATAACTATAGAACCAGATGGGAAAGCTCACACTCCTTTACAAAATTAACGTCAATTTCACATGAATTACCATAGGTTTCTAATTCATAGGTCATCTTTACTTCTCAATCAGTTCAAATTACCCATTCGGGGTGGGTTTGACCAAGCTGCGCCATGTAGTAGTGTGTCTCTCGTGCTACGCAGGATACTGCTTGTTTAAGCTCATCAAATCACTCATACTGCTTGTAAGCTGCATCTACTATTCGTACGGTCACTACTCATAAGTTCTTGATAGGGCTTCGATCTGGTGAACAAGCTGACCAGTCCAGAATCTGAAGTCCCTATTCAATAAGCCATGCTTTGACTTTCCGGATGTTATGAACTGATGCCAAATTACCGAATTATCACGGTGTTTTTGATGCAAAAACCGAAGTAAATTATTCTGAAGTACTTCATTGCACTTCTGACTGTACATTGGTGTTTATGAAAAGCTATCTGAACCAGGCCGTTTTGAAAATATTTTAATCAATCCATCAAACGTTGTTCGTGGACAAATTCAATTTTGTACCATTTGAGTAACTGACCATTTGGTAAGCCTGGTATGAAATTTGATTCTATTTAATTCAATTAAATTTAAACTATGTTAAATATATTTTCAGGTGATAAAAAAAAAGTTCTTCCTTTTTACCCATTTTACGGCAAGCGTTCAAAAAATCGAAGAGCAACTTTGACAATTTTTCATGTCTTCAGAAACATATGTAATAGATAAATATATTAATTTATTAGCTACCACTTGCCATCAATTTCATTAAATTTTGTATAACTTTATTTAGCGATAAATTCGGTTCAAAGCAAGTATGTCTGGAAAGTGTTTTTAATTGGAGGAAATCATCAACACGTGAAACGATGATTCTAATGCGATTGCTGGTGTGAATATTTTTGTGGCGGATCCGGTGAGCGATCTCATCGATGAGAAAAACATAAATGATGATTCTATTCATCAGAAAAATAACTTCCCAGCCCTCTATGCCCAACCCCTCGTTTTTTCGCAAAGTATTTGTATTTTGCAGGTTTTGTAAAATGTTCGATTGTTCGGGAAATGGATAATTTATTTATTTATTAATATATACTTGCAGAGTAAGGACTTCTCCTTTTCAAATTCTGCGGAAAGAATCGGATTCTATACAACCACATCTTAAATTTTGGATCAGAATTTAATGAATAACTATTTTATATTAAATTTCTAGTTTCTAATTTCTTCCTTCTAGCCAATCTATACCTTCTCGATTGAACCGGCCGCGTGAACTAATGGTTTTTATTTCAGCTGGAAGCTGGTTCCACAGAATAATTGCTCGCACGAAGAATGAGTCTCTAAAATAAGAAGTATTAACTTGTGGCAGAACAAAGTTTCGGGTTCGCGTGCCTCTAAAAGAAGTAAGTTTATCGAAAAGATATAGTGGACCATGATGGGTTATTCCAAATATAAAAAGAATGTAACGTATTTTAAGAAAATTCTGGAAAGAACATCCCAGTAACCGATGATGAATGACGATGATGTTTCTCATCACTCGGGAAAATGTATTTATACCGAATATCCATCTAACACACCCACTTAGCGCAATTCTCAATCTCTCGAGAGCAACTGCAGAGGCATTCGATGTTAGTTCCAAGCCATAAGTGAAGTGAGGAAGCAGGAGAGACTTGAATAATTTCATTTTAACTATAGCAGACAGCATACTTGTAGTAAGTCTCAAGTGGCGTAGGCCTGCATAAATTTTTGAGCATTGCGTATTAATATGAGCATCCCATTCAAGATCGTACTGAAAAACAATTTCTAAGTTGGAAACTCTGTCAACATAATCAAGAACATCATTGTTGAGAAGGATACTCGGCAAAGAAGGTGGTCTCTGACGCCTACTTATAAACATAACTTTTATTTTGGAAGTATTAACAGGGTTACGTTTTGACCAACGACTGATATTCTCAAGATTAAAGTTAATTAACTGAGCCATTTCTTCGACCGCGGTATTGAAAGAACAAATGTATAGCTGAACATCATCAGCAAATATGTGCATCATACAATGTCTGAGAACAGTGGGCAAATCATTTATAAATAATGAGAAAAGTAATGGCCCAATCACTGACCCTTGTGGCACACCTGACATTATACAGACCGAATTTGATAGAGTTCCTTGAGTTTGAACTACTTGGGTGCGCTGACAAAGATACGACCCAATAAGGTAAACAAAGGTAAAAACGCGGGTTTCAGCCAATGTTCGATTTTTCGAACAGTAATTTCCTGGGAAACGTAAAATGGGAAAAAATATTCTTGAACATTGGTGTTTCAATATTCAAAATCACACAAATTTACATTACAATGGCTTTCGTCGAAAAATTGTTTTTACGGCTTGGTCGTTAATATTAGGCTGTCAAAAAAGTCCTGCGGTATTTCCGCGAGGTGTCGTTGTAAGCGCGTAGTTCTAGTTGTATTCATAGTATCGAGTCATGCTATAGCTTGTTGGAAAGGTATTTTTGCGCGCTATAATATAGTGTTTTGTTTGGTTAAGTCGTTCGTGAGTTATAGTGTCGCAAATATGGAGCAAAATAAAGAGAAAATCCGACATATTTTACAGTACTACTATGACAAAGGCAAAAATGCATCTCAAGCTGCCAATAAAATTTTTGCAGTTTATGGACCCGATACAGTTTCCATTTCCACCGCACAACGATGGTTTCAACGTTTTCGTTCTGGTGTAGAGGTCGTCGAAGATGCGCCACGCTCCGGAAGGCCTGTCGTCGAAAATTGCGACAAAATCGCTGAATTAGCCGAGAAAGACCGGCATAGTAGCAGCCGTAGCATCGGCCAAGAGCTGGAGATAAGTCATCAAACCGTTATTAACCATTTGAAGAAGCTTGGATTCACAAAGAAGCTCGATGTATGGGTGCCACACACGTTGACGCAAAAAAACATCTTTGACCGTATCGACGCATGTGAATCGCTGCTGAATCGCAACAAAATCGACCCGTTTCTGAAGCGGATGGTGACTGGCGATGAAAAGTTGGTCACTTACGACAACGTGAAGCGCAAACGGTCGTGGTCGAAGCCCGCTGAAGCGGCTGAGACGGTGGACAAGCCCTCATTAACGGCCAGGAAGGTTCTGCTGTGTTTTTGGTGGGATTGTCAAGGAATAATCTATTCTGAGCTGCTTCCCTATGGCCAAACGCTCAACTCGGACCTGTACTGCCAACAACTGGACCGCTTGAAGGTAGCACTCATGAAGAAGAGGCCATCTTTGATAAACAGAGGCCGCATTGTCTTCCATCAGGACAACGCCAGGCCACACACTTCTTTGGTGACGCGCCAGAAGCTTCGGGAGCTCGGATGGGAGGTTCTTTTGCATCCGCCGTATAGTCCGGACCTTGCACCAAGTGACTACCACCTGTTTTTGTCCATGGCGAACGAGCTAGGTAGGCAGAAGTTAGCCACAAAAGAGGCCTGTGAAAATTGGCTATCCGAGTTTTTTTGCCAATAAGGAAGCGAGCTTCTATAACAGGGGTATTATGAAGTTGGCATCCCGTTGGGAACAAGTCATCGAACAAAACGGCGCATATTTGACTTAAAACAGATGATTGTAACTAATTTTATGAACAAATGAAAATTCAAAAAAAATACCGCAGGACTTTTTTGACAGCCTAATAATTTAAACGGAAATAGGAACTAATGCTATGTCAGTTTTTTTAATACTACTTTGAATATTGCATCAAAAACACAAGCTTTCATATTGCTGGGATATTTATTTATGATTTGATTATTTCGATCATGACTGTTTGATCTAAGAAAATTATTTCGAGTGTTCCTCGAAAAAAAAAAAAAAAAGGTGACCAAAACATCTTCCGTCACTTCATTCATATCTATAGATTGTATAGATTAATAAAATCCTACGAAATTTCCAACGAGAATATCTAACGAATGCTGCTGAAATATATTTTATGTAGGGGAAGGTGTCCCTGACCCGCCCCTCTTTTTTGCAACGGCAATTCATTACATAAAATTTCCAATTTTTGGCGGCTCCAGCATTGAAATAAATACTATAACTCTTAAACTAGGTTGTATACTGGTCGGTGGGAGTCACGAGTGATAAAAAGAGGGAAACAGAGGCCAAATCGGAAGTCCCTTTTTTCGACACCTTCAAAAATGGTGGTCCATAGCCATAAAAAAAAAAGTCTTAGATCGTAATGACGGTAGTGAAAGAACTCTTGACAAACAGAGGCGTAAACGGAAACGGAAACGGAAACAAATGCAACGACAATGCTTAACGCTTAACGATCAACTGTCAATACGTAAACACAAACGCTCACACATAGAACAAAAACAACGGGTTGGATTAGGACCACCCTAACTTTTTTCAGTTAACGGCATGCAGTGTACTTCAGACAACAGGTATATTCAATTTATATAGCTTGTTTTGAAGAACAGACCATAAGCAAACTAAATTGTCTAGTATTGTAATTTTTCGACATCTACAAGAGCATTTAACTCATTTTCCGTACAGGTCAAAAATCTATCTTTTCCTGTTTTAACCCTTTCGTCGCCTCGTCACCCAGATATGGGTGACACTTTCCTTATTCAAATTGAATAGGTTTTTTAACAGGAATTTGATAGAATAGGCATCAAAATGTAACTATAGGATATGTAGAAAAATAATAAAATCATAACCATATTGTTATGATGTTTATACTATACTTTTCATTAGTTTATAGTACGGATGGTTTGTACTGCAGTTTTTCGCGAAACTCATATAATATGACTTTTGAATGTGTGATTGTTGTCAATTCGTCTTCAAATTCTAATAAATTTTGCAAGATAATGTAAAAGTTGTATACAAACTATGTTTGAGTTTGATTTAATGATTTATCCGTAAGTTGTGCCACACAAGAAACTCAAAAACGTCGCATTGGGCGACGAACGTATTAAGCATGGAAAACACAAAATGGCGTCGAAAAGCTATAATTGAGGGGGGATAAAAATGGAAACAACCAAATTGTCGGCATAGTAACACCTTTCATATGAAATTACCGAAAATTCGGTAGGTTGCACCATTCCCGAGATCCAAGTGATGGTTGGTTCAGGGCCACCGGTCGGATTAGGGCAACCTTCCATTGTTCTATGTGAAATGCTTGGCTTATGTTATGTATTGCGTTTTCTGACAAGTCTGATTTTCGGCAAAATTCGAAAGTGTCATATTTTGTCGTAGACATGTATTCATTCAATTATTTGTACATCATTTTGTATCACAGTCCTTGGCCATTTATCACGCATCTTGAAAATTTCATTCTTCCTGAACCTGTTTAGCTCCTCATCAAATGAGTGATGAAGATGTTTTTATGCAGTCCAGTCAATAAAAATTCTTGCCAAAAAAGGAATTTTGCAGGTACAAATTTGAAATCGAATTTGTGCTCAATGGGGAATTGGCCTACGCTTATTCTTGAAGACATTTATTACTCGCCGGATAGAATTTAGGATAGATTCCTGAGTTTTTGCATTTAATTATTGAAATGTTATCTTATTTCCTCAAGTTATCTTATTTTGAAAATATATGGGAGGATTGTCTTAAATCGACCACCTCGTCTGGATCTCAACAATGCCACTTCATTCTTGTACAGTAATGTCAGAGGAAAGGTGTCACAACATTGACATTGACAATTTTGTTTTATGGTGAGATGTTTCCTACCATCTTCACGCTAGAGACTTAGCGCCAGTTTGTGTTTTCAACGCTGGTTTCACCGAACCGTCGGATCTCTTTCTATGATTTTTCGCTTGAATTAATATCCCAACACATTATGGACCTCAAAATATACTCAAACTAAATGATTCGATAAACCACAAAACATGCAATATAAACATATTCAACATGACACGATACTGAAACAGGCATCGATGCGGAAACGGTAACAGCAACAAATAAAGTAATGATAAAAAGTTTGCTAAAATCTATTTTCATGAACAATGATAATAACACGGAATAAATGTATCTTTAATGCATCCTAAAAACATCAACGACATTTCCCGTGATGATCCACACATTGTAAATTACCCTGAAGAGTACAGAAATAATGACCCCATTAAACCTTAACCATGTTCCATTGTCGTATGAATTGTAACGACATATAGTGAGAGAAAAAAAGCTGTTTCGCCCAATCGTACAACCATTTTAATTCATGAGTGCCGATGACAGAAAATTGTAATTCGGCTTCTCAATTATCCAAACCTTGCAAATGACTGATAAACGCACAACGCAAAATTGTTTCCACTTAATCAACATGTTCCGCGCTCGGAATGCGCAGATTCATTCGGAACACCCATTTTCATCTCGTCGCTTAAACTCTTGATTCTTGTTTTTCAATGACAGTGCATTCCCTAGTATACACTTCCTGTAGATGCAGGACTTTATTTATAGCGTCATCCGATGCACGAGCCTTCGAAAATACTTTTAATGATTATGTCAGTGAGTCACTTAAATTATGCGCCGACCGCGAAAACCTGATTTTGAAATGTTGCTATTTTCGCCATGTTGTTTACGTTTTTCAGAACACGCGTAGCAAATATGACGCCACAGAGGGTAACAGAGGAAAAAAAACTTTCCAAAAAAGGTACACTCGCGCAAAGCTGCCACAAACCAGGCCACTTACCTCCGCCGAAGCCTCGCTTCCGGTGAGGACTTTCTTTGATCTGGAGGAACGTTCTGAACTGGATCTGCACAATGAGCCCGAGACTGTTTTTGTATTTCATTCGCTTAAGGTACGAATGCCGGAGTACATCAGCCCGAAATTTCCGCTTCTTGGTATCCAATTTCGAAGTTTTCCTTGCAATTATCAGCCGAGAAGAAAGTAGCGCTTCACTTCACTTAGAGCTCAGGAGGAAGGGAAAACTATCAAACGAAAACTACACCACTTTTATCTCGTCAGTTACACTTCGGTACCACGTTATCGGTAAGGCTGCTAAAGCTCGCCACAATCATCACAAAACCGTTTGCTGGAGCGCGTGCGTCGCGGATGAAAAGTCGATACTTAGTAAGTCCGCTCGCGTGAAATGCATATTATTTATAAACTGCCGCGGAAAGCTCCTGCCGCGAAGCGATCCGCCGCAAGTTGTACCACCCATACAGACACGCGCCTCGGAGGGATGAAGGCATACACACACATGTCGCATGTTGCAGGCGTCCAAGCGTTTCGCGCGGTTGTTCGCACTGTCCCGGAACACATTTATGGATATACGAGTCGCAGCGACCAACGGTCAGCTTTTGTTGCATCGCAGGCGCGCGCAGCTTTTGCGAGTCGCGAATCCATGCGCGATGGATACAAACAACGAGATGGATACGCAGCAGGTCGTTGCAGTGCTGGAAGATAATACGGTTGTACAAGGATAAACCGTTCTTATAGCTACTGTGAAATAGCGGAAACTACTAACATGTAGACCAGGGATGACCATTACAAAAGCGACAAATATCATCTTGTGCTAAACCTATGTTTTTAAGATGGTATTTACTCGGGCAGTGTCCTGTTACAAGACCAGTGAATGTACTGAAGTTTTCTTATTAAGGCTTAGTAGCTGTTGAGTAATTTTAATACTCGGCGTAATAAATTTTTTCGCCTGTTTAAGTTTTGCAGCCATCCAATTGGCTGTCACTTCCCGGACTTTTCCCGGACCCATTTATTCAACCCACTTTTCAACACTCAGTCAGAAAGTCCACAGAATGGTTCTGGACCAGTGAATGGTGAGTTTGAGCCGTTCCTGGCAAGTTGATCTGCTCGCTCGTTGCCCTCTAAAGCGCAATGGCCAGGAATCCGGTACAATTGTACCGAACTTATCTGACTTAATTGCCGTAAAAGGGAAATGCATTCCCAGACAATTTTTGAAGAGCATTCAAAAGTATTTAGAGCTATAAGTGCCGCTTGACTGTCTGAGAATTAGTTAGCATGTAACGTCTATATTTGCTTTTAGGGCAGACATTTGAACATTCTATTATTGCAGTTATTTCTGCCTGAGAAACTGTTGGCCAGTTTCTCATAGCCAAAGAGATTTTTGTTCTGGGACCATACACACCGGCACCTGTTCTGATTCCCATTTTAGACCCATCCGTGTAGAACATGATTGAACCATTACGAACGTTGGGGCCACCGTCATCCCATACTGAGCGAGAATGTTCGATCACTCTGTATGGAATGTTGAGGGTGTACTTCGCATTGGTCCAGTAATTGCAACGCATGCTAGTCGTTGGAGTTTGTTTAGCTTTCTTGTAGCTACAGTCTCCTTAGTCTTTGGCCATCATACAAGTGAGGCATAGGTTATCCTAGGCCGCACAACATAACCATTTTTGGTTTAAAGCCCCATGTTCTTCCTATCATTTTAGAGCATGCCCATAGGACTGAGGTGGTCTTGCTGATTATTGGATCTAAGTGCGCGTTCCAGTTTAGTTTGGCATCTAAGATAATACATAGATATTTCACTGAAGCGCTGCTTTTTATTTGCTCTCCCTCAACATGTAAAGAGTGCAGATGCTGTTTTATTTTCTTTTTGGTGAAAGGAATAATTCTCGCCTAACTTTTGAAAAGGTCCTATGTAACAAAAGTAAACAAATCGAGTTAATGGATGCACGCTCTTAGTTTTCAATCATTGAATGCATTACAAAAACAATCGTTCATGTATCTATCTTCTTCATCTTTTTATCGCCGATACAAAAAATATCCAATGTGCAGATTCGTATTTTAAGCACTCGGCTGTTACTTCGGACGCCACTTTCCTCCGACGCTCGGAACGTCCGAAGTAACAAAGCAGTCATAACAACACGAAGTCGTACTTCGGTCGTTTTGGGTTTTTGTTTCTTACAGGCGTTGTTAGCGATTTCAGTGCAATTCAACGAGTGATAACAACAATAATTTGTCTTTAGAACGAAATGCTGATATTTGAATTGCTGTTTAGTAGTTAGTTTCAGATTCGCATCGTGCAACATAATATGTCCAATGTGCAAACGCGGCAGTCAAAACGTCCAATGTAACATTTTTCGTTCCTAGTTCGTTCCTTTCGTTCAAATTTGAGCTCAAATCACTGAACAACAGTTACGATTGGTTTTTCAGAGTTATTCTTGACTGCTAGTGGTGAAAGTAGCGATAGAGATCGATACCTTTCAATACAATTCGCAGATTAATGTTCGGGTCTTCAACTTCGTTTTTCTTGAGTTGACGAAAATGTTTCATTGGACCTTTTCAAAAGTTACGCGAGAATTGTTGTTTTTGAGGGATTTATGCTCTGACCTTCTGTGATACACCAAGATTGTGAAAAAGTTTAAGGCCATCTGCATTCTGCTCGATAATATGTTGTCGAACTTGCCACGTACCATTATGACTAGATCATCGGCAAAGCCCACAATCTCGAATCCTTTCGCCTCAAAACTTATCAGAAGGTCGTCAACTACAAGTGACCAAAGGAGGGGTTATAAAACCCCACCTTGTGGGCAACCTGTCGTTGCAATCACAAATGTAGACGACCTGTCCAGCTCCGAGGTGATTCGTCTATGTGTGAGCATGCCCTGGATCCATTGGACTACGCAGTTATCGAAGTGTCTTTTTCTCATAGCTTGTGCCATTGATAGATAAGAAGCATTAACAAAGGCACCTTCGATGTCAAGAAACGCGCATAGAGAGGTTGGCGTGTGGATTTGCCTGATTGGTAGGCAAACTGGTATTTAGATAATGGGCATTTGGATATGAGTACAGACTTCATGTCTTCATATAATATTTTTTCCATAGATTTTAGCAATATTGATGATAAACTAATTGGTCTGAATGCCTTTGGGAGTGATTTGTCACGTTTACCCGCTTTTGCAATGAAAACTACTTTAACAATTCTCCATATCAAAGGAATGTGCTCTAGTATCAGACTTGCCTTAAAAATCTCGGTTAGAGGTGGAATTAGTTTTGATTCTCCATTTTGAATCAGGGCTGGAAAAATCCCATCTGCACCTGTGGATTTGTAAGGTAGAAAGGATCTCACCACGTTTACTACTCTGGCCCTCGTGAAGACTAACCCAGCAACTATGTTAACGACATCCTTTGCACTTTCAGGTGTTATGAGGTACCTTCGGGAACTTTTTGTGTCGCCATTATAGCCAGGATTTGTATTCGAGTAGACAGATGTAGATCTCGGGAAGTGAGTCTTCATCAGTAAATCTAGTACTTCTGAGCGAGTTTTTGTAAGCGAACCGTCGTCCTTTTTAAGGGAACGTAGCCCGTTCGAATGGTCTTTTGCCAGAGTCTCATTGAGTCTAGCAACGATTGTAGTATTTTGAATGCTTTCGCAGTTATATGCCCAGGATTTTCGTTTGGATCGTCTCAGTTCTCTGCTGTACTCAGTTAGAGCCGTTTTGTATTAAGACCAGTCCGAAGTAATTTTTGCTCTGTTGAGCAGTTTCCGCGCAGTTTTGCGAAGCTGTTCAAGCCTTTTATCCCACCAAGGAACATTTCTTGTTGAATAAACTCTTCTTAGTGGTCATTTGCTGTTGTAGGCAGAGACTATCGTTTCGTTTAATTCTTTTGGAGCTGATTCAAGCTGCTGAATCTTATTTTTTAACCTTATTTTTGAGTTCAGAGTTTTTGACTCGAGTTCAAGGGAATACCGATCCCAGTTGGTTTTTTTGGGATCTCGGTATTCTCTCTGAACTGTCATGCCACCATCCCATTTAAAAATAATGTGTCTATGATCAGACAAAGACACCTCTTCGGAAACGTGTCAGTTATGAATCTTGTCAATAATAACCGGGCTACACAGCATTAGGTCTAAGACTTCTTGTGTGATTGCGTTTATGAATGTTGGTTCATTTCCTTTGGTAGCAATATCTATGATGTTTGACGAGAGAAATTTCCGTTTGAATATTTTCTTTAAAGACGAACGCGAGTTTTAATGAAGTCAGTTATTTTGATTGAGTTTTGAAATAATGTGAATTAATTGTGCAGATTTCTTTCAAGAAATATAGTCATGAATAGAACAGTGATGCATGAGAATTTAGAAACGTCTAAAATTAAATATTGGGCCCTATTATGTAATCCTAATTAAACAGAATTTTGCTCGTTGGCGCTATTTTGCTGTTATAGACACAGTCGGGTGGAAGCTGTAGGCATAATTTTTCGAGCTGTTTGGTTTGCTCGTTGCAAAACATTTCGGCAAAATTTCAAAATAAGCAAATTCGTCGACGTTCGAGAAAGAACCTTGTTTCGAAAAGATTCTATACAAAATACGAACATTTGGTCAGTGTGATAGTTATAGGGATCGAATCGACCGTACGATTTCATAAAAAGTGCATTATTTTCGATAAATAGGTATTATACCTCTAGGTAATTGAGGAATATAATAATCATCTTGGGTGTATTTTTATGAAATTGAAATGCTTTGTATATTCATAAATGACAATTTGTTTTAAAAATCAACGGTATTGATTGATGAGACTTTACAGAAAATAAAGTATTACTTACTCAACGAGAGAACTTCTTTGTTCGGTTTGCTTTCACAAATTTTTAAAGTGTAATTTCATGTTTTGTAAAGCTGTGTTTTAAAACGTGCCATTTTATCTTTCTTTTGTTTTGTAGATTTGGACAACTTTCTCTTGTTCGCTCGAATAGTCTCTGCTAAGGTACTTCTTTTTGATAGAAGCTCGTGAAAAAAATATCGGTGAATATATTCCTTCCGCACCCTGTAAATGGTTCATTGAGTGTGAGAACAACAAATTCACTGGGTGGTGTTGTTGATGATGATCTCTGCTCATCTTTATTCAAATATGGAAAACCATTTACAATATAAATTATCTAGTATTCAAACCAGACTTCATGAGTGACCGTTTTCAACTGATTTTATTGTTCAATTTATTTCTTCGCGCACCAATGGTTAGCGATCGTTGCTTATCTTAGTAAGCTAAACAAAAGATAGCATGCTAACGCGGATTCCGCATTTGTTATTGTTACAGATCGTATTTCGATCTCGGTCTGACCGTTCTATTGCGGATGTTTGTAATGCTTTTATGTTAGCTACCGTAGGGTGGCGTTATATTGATATTCGGTACATTATAATTTGTAAATACAAATCTAAAGATGTATGTGTGTGATATACAGTGTGGGGATTCATATGTATGTGTAATCTATAGGTGTGTGTGTGTTTACTCTCAATGTCTGATCCAGAATTTGATTCCATACTTATCGGGTTTATTGGCCATACATTGAGTAAATCTGCATCTTGTTTTTGTCACAAGTAGCTGTTCGTCAACGGTTATATTTCCACCTTCGACATGAGAGCGTAAATTTTTTTGTCGACGGTGTTTCTAAAATTTTTATTTTCCATCAACTTAGTCAAACGTCATATTTTAATCCTACATCTAGCTAGGTTTTTTTGACGTAGGACTACGTCTAACCGGAAGATATAGGGGGTGAAATGAAAATCTAGGCACTGAACAAGTAGGAAAAAATGCAAGATTTGGAACGCTTATAACTCGAGCATTTCTCAATAGATCGAAAAGGTGTTTGCATCAATTGATAGGAAATATATCTACGCATCTATCATAACGAATAACATTCCATTTTTCTTGAGATAAACAATTGAATAATTGTGAAATAAAAAGCAAGCAAATTCACTATGTGCCCATTTTTGATTGGTCCATTTTGTGCTCCTCAAATCGTACCGACCAAAACGGGCAACCACAGCAGCAGCGAAATCCAATGAAGCACGATTGGAAAGGAAAAAGAAAAAAATGAACGAAACATTGGTCGCAGTCTCACACATGCGTAATTCTCGAGCGAGCCAGACGATCATTCTCATCCAAACCGTACACCACATCGTTTCGCATCACATCACATCAACAAACTAACGCAAGCAGCCATGTCTGGACATGGCAAAGGAGGAAAAGTGAAGGGAAAGGCAAAATCCCGCTCGAACCGTGTTGGACTGCAGTTTCCCGTAGGTGTATTCGCCAATTGCTCCGCAAGGGTAGCTAGGCCGAGCGCGTTAGTACCAGTGCACCAGTCCACCTAGCCGCCGTTATAGAGTTTCGGCTGCCGAAGTGATCCATAAAACACGGCGCTTATCAGGGCCATTAAACCTTTCAAAAATGAGTTTACGAAATACAGTTCAATGCTTTCTAAAACAATATCCAAAATAATAACAAAACACAAATTGATTTTTTCATAATTTGTTTTCCAGGATATGATGAGTATGAAATTTGGCAGTTGTTCTGAGCTTATTGATGGTTGGGGACTTTCCCGATTATTTAATTTTCACCAATTCTTAAATTGTTTCCAGATTGAAAGTACAGTAATTTACATTTAGTTCGACATTTAGCTAATTGGACGGTCATGTAATGCGACATATTTGGTTGGACATTTTTGTAAACATGAAGTTCGGGGTCCATATTATGACCCCACATTGAAAGTCGACACTGTACCACTGTCATTGCAAATGTTCAATTACAGTTTAAAATCGCCTCCAATGCGACACTGAGCGGTGCTTGTGAATCCAACGAGCGAACAAATCGTAATGAATGTATTATTTTGCTATCGCTGCCTTTTAACGCTCATTCGTTCGTCTCGTTGGACTCGCCCCTTTGACTGAGTCTGCCGATTTGTCTCTATCCTGTGAGCGTGTGCCGCTAAAGTACAAAATGCGCGGATCCGCTGCAAAATATATCATTCTCTTTCAAACCGTAAATCAGTGTGGTTGTATGGCATCGTTTCACATCACATCGCATCAACGGATTGGTGCCGGAGCACCAGTATACCTAATAGCGGTTATTTCAGCCGCCGGAGTGCTCAAGTTGGCTTGCAAAGCTGCTCACGACAATAAGAAAACCCGCCTATAGAACAGAGCATATTCGGTTCGTTTTCTAGCGAGTAGCAAACGCAATCGCAAAACGGCAGCAGGTAGAAGAAGGAAAAAGTTTTTTTATACAGACTGCTTTGGTGGCAAAACCAGCCACCGTAAAACACGGCGCTTTTCAGGGCCATTAAACCTTTCAAAGAAGATTTATGAAAAGTTTTTCACAATACCAATTCATTCTAAAGCATTCTAATATGACATATAATATAAACTGATTTATTTTGTTTATGCTTGTTCTTGAACTTATTGGTGGTTGGGGTCTTTTAAATTGATCATTCAGTTTTTACAAACCCATGCATGGTTTCCGAATTAAAAGTGGCTTCAAATTACAACACATTGTATAGTCCTACGTCACTCCGGTTATGTCCCCGACATTACCCACCCGTCTTTTTTTAAAGAAAGATCATTGATTTAAAAGTTTGTTAAAAAGTCGTAATTCAAATTTGTAATGCGATTATGAAAATTGTGATTTTGAACAGCTTCCATCATAAGTACCAAATTTAGAAAAAAAATTGCTGTTATGATCGGTCATCTGAATCGGTCAAGTGGTTCCAAAGCTATGAATTTTAGAAGAAAGTATTTTTTAGAAATAAGAGGAAAATGTTGATTTTCGGACCACTCTAAACTGGAAATGGGCACCCAAATGAAAAAAATGAATGCGAAAATGAACAAAATGAAGAATACAAAGATGAAGTTCGCCGGGTCAGCTGCTACATAATAAACGGTCGCATTCGGTAGTTTTGTTTTAATATGGTCATAATTTACTTGAGTGACTTCTTCTCTTGGATACACTGTAATGACTTTGATAATTTTTATACCTCATTGCTATTAGCATATTTTTTAGCTGAGCAGGGATTCATACTGTGCATCAAAATAGAATTCTAGATATAAAATAACCAGAACGAAAGAATTTAATAAAAATAAGTCAGCTCTCAGAGGTAAAAATGAAGAGAGTTTGGGATCTAGATAGTGTTGATATGAGTTATGTAGCATGGAAAGATAATAAGGTTGTAACCTTGATATACACATATGCTGGAGACAGAGATGAACCAGCCTTCGGCTGAAAATCTATTCATTCAAGAAAGAAAAAATAAATAAAGAAAGAAAGAAAAAAAAGAAAATAAAAATTTGCACCAAAACGACAAACAGTGCTCCATGGCCACTTTATTTTGCAATTCGTTACTCAACCTGATACATATAATGAATGATGCAACATATCATCCATATATATGAACATTTGAAACATTATATCACAATGTTTGGGCATGAAAAGATCTTCATTGTATAGAAAGAAAATACTCGGAAATTCGACTAGAAAGTATTACCATATCGTAAAACATCCGAAAACAAATCATATCCTTTTTTATTTCCTTATTTTGTAACTATCAGTCCCAGTGATCAATGTTTCTCTAACGAATAGCTGAATGTCCCTAGCGACCTACACGGGGCTCAACGTGTGAATAATACGGTACTATTGTTAAAACACACATTTTATGTGATATTTACGGAATCTAAATTTAATGTAATTAAACCAGTCGATTTTCATCTATGTACTTTGTCTTATCTTAATTTTTTTTATGATTATAATAACAGTTTGATATTGGGGTAACTTTTTCTAACTAAAACGAGCACGTTTGATGGACATAATTTGCATCAAGCTTCTTAAACTTGTTTTATTCCAACGAGGATGTTGACTGTTAACTGGAATGCACCCAAAAAAAAAACAAAATTCTACAGCAATTATTTGTTTTGATCACTTCTTAATACGTCATAAGGAAATCAATGGTCATACTCAACAGTCGATGACCGTTAACGGAAGCGCCTTCACACATCATATACAAGAAGAAATTCACAAATATAACTGAATTATTGTGAAGATAACCAGTTGACGCAACAAAACAAAGTTATTTATCATCATAATCAGCCGCGCCTCCGACACACGTGGTTTTGCTCTGTGCGCTTCCGCAAACAAGCAAAAAACATTTGTTGTTCAGCTGTTTACGCGTTGATAGCGATCATAAAAAATCTATTCCATTCATTCATCCAAATTTACCGATACAAAAAAAACCAAGCATATCAACATCGAGCTGGCAGCCCTTTTTTCCCCGCAGCGTAATCGTCGCATCCGATCGCGCGATCGCGAATATTCGTGAACAAATCTATGCTTCACGGGCTTGGGAGTATTTGTGTATCATATCACATATCACAAGTATAACGCGCTAAGAAGCATGGACTCGAAAAAGCTCCGCTTGCGCCCGGTCTGTGCGTGCCGTCATGCGCTATGTTGAAATGCGCAACGGAAAACCCCCAAAATCATAACCTGCTAACGGCGGCTTCCATCGCTTCTGCTTCTGCTGTTTGCAAACAACCAGAACCTGCATACCTATTCAAATTAGTTTGTACATTGTAACCCTACGCTTCATCACCGAGCCGCGGCTCTCTCCGTTACAACAACACTGGATCAGTTTGGTTCAAAGAAGATCGATCTAGTTTGAGACCCCAGAAAATGTTGCGCACGAGGCAAAGTCTCTTGTCGACACTCGGCTCTCTCATCCGACCAACTCGATCGGGTTGGAGTCTATCTGTGTATCTCTCATTTCGCTTCGTTGACATCCACGCGACGGACGAATCCCGCGCTTCATGGGATTGGAGCAAGAAAACAACAGCGCTCTCATTCATCTTCGCGCGAAAGCATCGCTGTTGATTTATCTAAAGCTTTGCGAAGGCTTTCACGAAGGTTCTCGACAGATTAATTTAGGTCTGCGACGTTTGAAGCGAATGTGATATAAGTGTTTAAGTCATAACGATACGTCGAGGACAGTTCTTTTGAACACTTGGAGAAATGTTCAAATTTTCTAGCAAAGTCATAAAAATGTCACTTGCGACTGAGTTTACTTAACTCTTGTCGTCTTCGTTTGCAAAACGTCCGCCCGCATCATCCCGCATCCCGCATGCCATTTAATTAGTAGATAATGGCCTTTCCTTGAACGAATAGCTTTTCATCTCCGCCGAAGATTGGTTTGGAAGTGACATATTTTACAATTAAAGTGAACATCCCCCCACCGATAACGATCCGCTCCGATAACGGGGTGATATATAATGCTCTTATTTCACTTAATGTTTCGCGGTAGGAAACAACAAAACCGAGCTGTCATCGGATGCGCAAATAATGATTGAAGTGAAAACAATTGACGCCTGTTTCAGATAATGTATTTGTTTTCGGTTAGCGAAATCGACAGCGGGTCCACACAGGAGGATGGGCCGGCCACAGATGACTAACTGATCGATGAAAGTAAAGTGAGTTCGTCTTCTGATTGAGGAATGCACTTCCGAAGCATTCAAAATCGATTTGAAATATTATTCTTATAAATTGATTTTTGACGTAGGATTACGTCTTTCAGGAACATATTGGGGTACAAATTGATAATCGAAAATCGAACGCAAAAATTGTCCAATTTCAAACATAACAATTTTTTATATTGATGAAAATAATATATGTCATGAAACTAACTAAATTTCCATCACCATTAGGTCGAACTCTTCCGAATCTATAAACATGGCATATGACCTCACAAGACACATTGACTGGAAAAAATATGCGGACGCGATTGCTCTAGCCATCAATTCCAGAGATGGTTTACCTCTATTGGAGGAGTATAACTTCCTCTCTCGTTTGATCTATGACAGCGCAGTTCGCGCTCAAACGAACCCCATCCCAGGTTCCACTATTCGTCGAAGGCCTCCTAATCCATGGTGGGATAGCATATGTTCCAAGCTTTATGTAGAAAAATCGAATGCATTTAAAGCTTTTCGGAAACGTGGAACCCCTGGAAATTTTCAGACGTATTTGGACCTTGAAAATCAATTTAAAAACTTGATCAAAGGGAAAAAACGTGCTTATTGGCGAAATTTCGTGGGAGGTTTGTCACGAGAAACGTCAATGAAAAAATTATGGAAAGTGGCTCGAAACATGAGAAATCGCTCTTCAACGAATGAAAGCGAAGAATATTCACATCGATGGATTTTTAATTTTGCACGAATGGTTTGTCCCGATTTCGCTCCAGTGCAAAGAATTATTCGAGATATACCACAAGATAGGTGCCATCTTGATTTCGAATTTTCGATGGTAGAATTCTCTCTTGCTCTTCTTTCATGTAACAATTCTACTCCAGGATCTGATAAAATAAAATTCAACTTGCTAAAAAACCTCCCTGATGTAGCGAAACATCGCTTGTTGAATTTATTTAATCAGTTTCTGGAGCATAATGTTGTTCGGGATGATTGGAGACAAGTGCGAGTTATAGCAACACAAAAAACCCGGAAAACCCGCGTCCGACTTCAATTCGTACCGCCCAATAGCAATGCTGTCTTGTATACGGAAATTGTTGGAGAAAATGATCTTGTTTCGCCTTGATCGATGGGTTGAAACGAATGGCTTACTCTCAGATACACAATATGGGTTCCGCATGATTGTCTTGCGTTGCTTTCTTCAGAAATTCAAATGGCTTACGCCGAGAAAAAACAAATGGCTTCAGTATTCTTGGACATAAATGTTCCGGATCTTAGCCGCGGAAACTATCCTTGGAGTGGACAGAAAACTGGAACGTGTCCTAGATGGTTGGTTGTAATTCAACTAGATGGATTTAATCCAAAGTAGATCTTTCTGGATGGATGCCAACGTATATAAAAAAAAGGTTGACTCTACTCAAACACGTCGTGTTCTGAAGATGATCTTTATTAAACTGGATGTTGAATTGGTACAATAAATTATCTCCCTTGAGGTTTATAAATTTTCTTGATTATTCGGCGATTTATATCGGGAGAGTAAATGTGTAGTGAGAGTAGCTTCTGTTGTAATATTTCACTTTTGAAATATTTCCCTCGCAGTGTAATCTAGTACCACAATGTGATTTTAAATTGGGAATAGGAATAGGCAATATATCGAATAATTTAGTTTCTAATGGGCTGCCGCAACATACCGGCCTCCGTTGAAAGGAACTTTCAAACATGAATCCTATCTAACTATGTCTGGTTTTGGTCAATTAGGATTGACGAAGTTGCACTGGTTGATCTGTTAGCCTCGATGACATCGTCGATCGGTAGAGGACAGACTTCCGTTATTGCCCGTCGGTAACTTCCATTTGCGGTTCGAACCTGGATGACCCTTGTGCGACCATCCCTGCCAGGGAAGGCGCTTTCGATTCGGCCCAGATTCCACTTCATTGGAGGAGTTGATTCGTTCTTCAGCAGTACCAATGTTCCAATTTTGATGTCTGGATGAGCCATCGGCCATTTCTGTCGATCTTGAAGTTGACCAACATACGCACTAGACCAAACCTTCCAAAAATGTTGAATCTTCTGTTGCATTTTCTGGAAAGAAGTGAGGCGATTAATAGGAGTTTCGCAGAGATCAGGCTCAGGAATCTGGAATAACGGCTCGCCAACTAACAAGTGCCCCGGAGTGAGAGCAACAACGTCAGCAGGATCGGATGACAGGGGTGTGAGAGGCCTTGAATTCATGATTCCTTCAATCTGGGTAATCAAGGTGTTGAATTCCTCGATAGTGAGGAGAGTATCCTTCATGATGCGATACAGATGGTGCTTGAAGGTCTTAACGGCGGCCTCCCACAACCCTCCAAAGTGCGGAGACCGAGCTGGATTAAAGTGGAAGTTAATTCCCACTTTGGTGCACTTGTTTGTGAGATCTTCAGAACGGTGCAGCTCATCGAATAGCTGTTTGTGCTCTTGCAGCTGACGATTCGCACCAACAAAAGTGCGTGCATTGTCGCAGTACACGTCAGTTACGCGACCGCGACGTGCCACGAAGCGTTTCAAAGCACTTAAGAACGAACCCGACGTCAGGCTATATACCATTTCGATATGGACAGCCTTGGAGGCCATACAAACGAATATTGCAACGAAAATTTTCATAGAATTGCCCCGACGACTCGGCGGGCGAACGTAAAACGGACCGCAATAGTCCACGCCGGACTTCAGAAACGCGCGCGACGGAGTCACTCTCGCTGCCGGTAATGATCCCATGAGTTGTTGGATGCTCTTCGGTTTGCAGGAGAAGCAGATCAGGCATTTGTCCACCACTTTTCTCACTAAATCTCTGCCTCGAATGGGCCAAAACCGCTGGCGTAGAGTATTGAGAAGCATTTGTGGTCCACAGTGTAGTGTGTCAATGTGAGTTCTCTTGGCAATCAGGTGAGTCAAATGATGTTTCGCTGGAAGTATGATGGGGTGTCGAGTGTCGAATGGAGCGTCCAACGCTTCCAAGCGCCCATGTACTCTCAATAGCCCTTCTACATCTAAGAAAGGGTTGAGTTTTTTCAAAGACGATTTAAACAAAAAATTCCTTTGCACAGGTCCAGGATATCGGTGCAGAAAAGCAATTTCTGACGAAAAGGAATCTTGTTGAACTTGTTTCACCAGCAGTTTTAGTGAATCGTCTAATTCTTTCGGTTTGAGCGGACCAACTAATCTGTTTTCTGAACTTGTGCGGCAATTGTAAACAAACCTTCGAATCCATGAGAGCGTTCGTTCGAGAGTAGACAAAACCGAATATTTGTTGATCAGCGAAAGTATTAGGGGAGGCGAGGTTGTGACCAACGATACGGTTCCCCGAGTTTCTTGATTTCGAATACAATGGTGTAGTGGCGATAATTCGATTATATTAGTAGGCCAATGAACTTTCTCTTCCATCAGGAATGGTGGCCCATGCCACCAGAGTTGATCGTCTATTATTTGTGCAGGAGAAATGCCGCGAGATATATGATCAGCCGGATTTTGCTCTGAAGGCACATATCGCCATTCGCTTCCATGAGTGAGCCGATGAATTTCGGCGATCCGATTGGACACATACACTTTCCATGTTGAAGATACTGAAGCTATCCAATGAAGCACAATGCTTGAATCAGACCAGAAAGTGATCGAGCAAGAAAGTTCAGTATTTTTCTTTATTGTGTCGGCTAGTTGAGCAGCCATGACAGCTGCACACAATTCAAGTCGTGGAGTTGACTGTTTCGATAGCGGGGATACTTTGGACTTTGATATGAGGAGGTTGCAAGCTACATTTCCACCTTTGTCGATCGATTTAACGTACAGGCAACATCCGTACGCCTTCTCGGAGGCGTCTGCAAAACAGTGCAGTTCAAGTTGGTCAAACTGGTCGATAAGTACTCTTCTAGTTATTTTCAAGGTCGAAAGCACTTGAATTTCAGTCCTAAAGGTTTCCCACCAGTTTTGATAGCCGAGTGGTAACTCCTCATCCCAAGTAAACGAATTCGACCACAGGGACGTAAATAGATTTTGGCGGACACGATTACTGCTCCCACAAGTCCCATGGGATCAAACAACCTGGACATTTCCGAAAGTGCTATCCTTTTCGTGATTGGTATTGAGGGTGAAAGTAGTGGAACCTTGAATCCAAAAGAATCAATGAGTGGATGCCAAATTAATCCGAGGGTTTTGACCGAGCTAGATTTGTCGATTTCAAGATCATCTCGGTTATCACGGAGATATTCCGGAATGTGGGAAAGGATTTCTGGATCATTCGAGCTCCATTTCCTGAGCAAGAAGCCCCCAGAAGCAAGTAGTTGAATTAGTTGCTTACAGCTTTCGATTGTTCTATCTTTATCGTCATCTCCAGCCAAACAATCGTCAACATAGAAGGATTTCTTTAGTAGTCGAGCTGCCAACGGAAAATGATCCTGTTCGTCATCCGCGAGCTGGTTCAAGCAACGGGTGGCGAGGAATGGTGCGCATGCTGTACCGTAAGTAACGGTTTTAAGTTGGTAGGTTTTCAATGATTCGCTCTGAGATTTCCTCCAAAATATTTGCTGCAGCGTGCGATCTAGCTTGTACACCCTGATTTGTCGATACATTTTTTCGACATCAGCTGTAACAACGTATTTGGGCATCCGAAAATTTAAGCTTATGGCGAGAAGAGGTGGCTGAACTGTCGGACCGATGTAGCAAATATCGTTGAGCGACAGATTGCTTGTTGATTTACACGAACCATCAAAAACGACTCGGGTCTTAGTCGTTGCACTATCAGGTCGCAATATAGCGTGGTGAGGTAGATAGAAGTGGGGAATAGACGGTTCTGGCTCGACTGTTTCCATGTGTCCAAGTGACTGATATTCGTCCATGAATTTACAGTAGTCGGAATGTAGCGTGGGATTAATGACAAATCTTTTCTCCATGGCTTGGAATCTGCGATGTGCAACCGGTGATGACTCTCCCAGTTCGCATAACATTTCTTCACGAATCGGCAACCGCACTTCGTACCGACCGTCAGGGGCTCTGGAATGGGTTTTCTGGAAGTGATTTTCACAATGTTGCTCCTCCAGGGATAATGCCTTTCCATTATTAAAAAATTTGGGTCTCCCAAAATTTCTGTACTGCAGCAGCGAGATTATCGATAGTGATCGCTGCGTTGCAAACAGTTATTTTAACTGGCGATTGGTTTGCGTGATCGCCTGCAACAGCATACCCAAATACTGTTTTGCGTAGTATTGGTAGCTGAGGACCCAAAGAAATTTGTTCGTTTTCCAATAGCGTGAAAAACCATTGCACGCCAATGATCATGTCAATACCATGAGCGATGTTAAACTTCGGGTCGGCGAGTGGTAGGCTTCGAGGAATTATCCAATTCGAAACATCGACTGTTGTTGACGGCAAAATTCTAGTCAAGCTGGGTAGTACTAGAAAGTCTATATTGGCGTTGAAAGTTCCTACTCGTGACGATAAACTGACCGAAACCAAATGTGTTACACGTTGTACGCTGTTTCCTATTCCGTACACGTCGACATCTGCTCTTTCTCGTTTGAGGCGCAGTCGTTGCGCGAGATTTTCGGTCACAAAATTACGCTCGGATGCAGAGTCTAACAGAGCTCGAGCATATGAGTAGGTTCCATCAATGTCACGAACCCGAACATAGGCCGTGAGCATGAAAATCGTTGTATTCGTGTTTGTAGTGAATGTGGGAGGAGTGATAGCAGCGCAGCTTGTCACCAATCCTTGAGCTGGCCCTGACGGTACAACTGGAGACGGCGACACGTTCCTTAACGAATAACCTTGGCCTCCCGACGACGTTCCCATTACCCGAGGGACCACGTGCGATTGATCGACAATGCACGCACCAACCGACGAAGACGACTCGACGACCGTGGCCGATTGTGAAGCAAATAATGGTTGGTTATGTGCTTCCGATAGTTCACCAACCTGAACAGCCAATGTGTTGGAAGTGTTTATATGCAACAATGTGTGATGGCGCTTGTTGCATGTCCGACAAGAGCTAGAAGGGCAGTCTTTCACCAAATGCGAAGACCTCAAACAGTTCAAGCACAGACCATGCCTTTTAGCTATACTGAAGCGTTGTTTCGGTTGTAATTTTAGGAATTCATCACATGACGAAGTTGAATGAGTATCTTTACGACAAACCACACAATTTTTTACATTCGCACTTGTAATTGCGGAATGAGAAGAAACATTCACTCGATGAATGCGAAGATCTGTCTTACTATTAGCGATCGATGTATGAGAAAGTGTTATGGTTTGTAGCACTCGGGACCGTTTCTGGATGAATGACACTAATTCTTTGTATTTTGGCCTTTCATCTTCGACCAACTGATTCTCCCACTCTTTCAATGACGTATGATCTAGCTTGCTACTGAGAAGTTCCACCAAAAAAGAGTTCCAGTGTTCCCTCGTCTCTTCTAGCTTATCAAGCACGCCAATGTGCTTTTCAAACGTATCAACAAGATCCGAAAGTGCAGATGAGGATTCCTTCTTCAACGATGGAGTGGAAAGCAGAGCAGAAAAATGTTGCTTTATTAGAAAGTTCCGATTGTCGAACCTTCTTTTCAAAAGATCCCAAGCAATACCATAGTTTGTTGCAGTTACAGCTAGCGATTGTACCAACCGAAGTACCGCTTTCAAATATTGAAATTTTTGAATGGATGAAAGGTGCTGATTGGTGTGAATGAGACTGACGAACAAATCATGAAAGTTCATCCATTCATCGAAATCTCCCTTGAACTCTGGTATTTTAAGTTCCGGGAGGCGGACATTGAAGGTCTGTGTAGGTGGGGCGACAGGCGATGAGGACATAGAGGTGGTCGATGGGGTCACATTTACGAGCTTACTGGTCAAAGATCCTTTGAGTTGAAAGTAAACTTCTTCAAACGACACTCTTTCTTCAGCAATCTCATCAGTAACCTCATGATCTAGTTCTATCTCAGCTTGCACATCATTAAACTCGTCCCAGAGAGAATCCAGCTTCTCAATGCGGAACTTCAATTGAGGAAAATCAGTTTCATGCACGTAGTTAGTATCGAAAACCTTTATCAATCTCGCTGAGCCAAGTATGTTGTTTCGACGAATAATTAGTTTCTTAGTTTTGCGGAGATCCCGTTTTATTTTCGATGCCATATTCACAACCACGAGAATTACTATTTAATTAAAGTTTGTCACTCACCAGCTGTTTGTAGAAATTACCTGTGCCCACTTGACTAACCTACGAGCACGTGTTCGGCAGTGTCCTGATTGATCCAAAACAGCGTCCAATTCCGTCCAAAACTCCAAGAAACTTGACTGAGCAGCTGGAATGTCCTTGCGAGGGTCCGAAGTAGGCGTACAAATGTCCAAGAGTGGTTACTCAATCCAAAAAACGATGACCAATGTCCGATGATGTACCCACGCTAACCTCCAAATGCAGCAATCGTTGTTTCAGCAGCTGAAATCCCGGGTTTCGGCACCAATTTATGTTCCGGATCTTAGCCGCGGAAACTATCCTTGGAGTGGACAGAAAACTGGAACGTGTCCTAGATGGTTGGTTGTAATTCAACTAGATGGATTTAATCCAAAGTAGATCTTTCTGGATGGATGCCAACGTATATAAAAAAAAAGGTTGACTCTACTCAAACACGTCGTGTTCTGAAGATGATCTTTATTAAACTGGATGTTGAATTGGTACAATAAATTATCTCCCTTGAGGTTTATAAATTCTCTTGATTATTCGGCGATTTATATCGGGAGAGTAAATGTGTAGTGAGAGTAGCTTCTGTTGTAATATTTCACTTTTGAAATATTTCCCTCGCAGTGTAATCTAGTACCACAATGTGATTTTAAATTGGGAATAGGAATAGGCAATATATCGAATAATTTAGTTTCTAATGGGCTGCCGCAACAGGAGGCTCTTGATTCTGTTTCAATAGAGGTTTTGTCAGACAAATTACACTCTCGGGGTCTGCCGCCTCCATTGAATTATATGTTGTATAACTTGCTTTGCGAGAAACATTTGAACTTTTCTCACGGAGATTCGGCAGTAAGTCGGTTCTCTTACATGGGACACCCCCAGGGCTCATGTTTAAGCCCCCTTTTGTACAACTTCTATGTAAGCGATATTGACAATTGCCTTACACAAAATTGCAGCCTAAGACAACTTGCAGATGATGGAGTGGTGTCTGTCGTAGGATCAAACGAATCCGACCTGCAAGGACCCTTACAAGATACTTTGAACAATTTTTCAACCTGGGCCATTGGGCTAGGGATCGAATTCTCCACGGAGAAAACAGAGATGGTGGTTTTTTCTAGGAAGCATAGACCAGCAAAACCAAAGCTTCAACTTTTGGGTAAACCGATCACTCATGCTATGTCATTCAAGTATCTTGGGGTATGGTTCGACTCCAAATGTACTTGGGGGGCCCATATTAGGTATCTGAGTAAAAAATGCCAACAAAGAATAAATTTTCTCCGTACAATTACCGGCAGCTGGTGGGGAGCACATCCAGAAGATCTTATAATGTTGTATCGAACAACTATTCTCTCTGTGATGGAGTATGGCAGTTTCTGTTTTCAATCAGCTGCCAAAACACACCTCATTAAACTCGAGCGAATTCAGTCTCGAGGTTTTGGCAGGCGTACTCCCACTAAAAGATCGCTTCAATTTATTATCTCTTCGGTTCTTCAACCGGTGTAAGGTCATGAACCCATTGGTGATCGGAAATTTTGAGCAGCTGTTCGAGCTAAATTTTCACTCCGGATTCATGAGTTCATATCATGAATTCATCTCCATGCAGGTTGATCCTTCTTCGTATATTCTCAACTGTGTTTGTTTTCCTGACTACATCAATTCCTCTGTGCATTTTGACAGAGATGTCAGACAACTTTTGACAGAGATGTCAGATTAACAAATGTCATACCGCGTTGGAAGCGTCATTTCAGTACAATTTTAACCATGGAACAATACACACCTAAACAACGCGCTGAAATTGTTCAGCTGTACATTCAAAATAACTTCTCAATTGTGTTAACTAAACGTGCGTGGAAAAATAAAAATAAAGTTAAAACATCGCCTGGAGACAACACTATACGTCGATTATATGCCAAATTTATATCGTCTGGTAGTGTTGGTAATGCCAGTCATCTGTCCAAACAACGACCAAGACGTTTCGACGAGAATATTGATGCCGTTCGAGCCAGTGTTGCAGAGACTCCATCGACATCAGGTCGCCATCGTTCGCAAGAGTTAGGCATCGTTTTATTGCCATTTGTTCGTGAAAATGAATTGGACAATTACTGGTTCCAACAGGACGGCGCTACTTGCCATACAGCGGCTGCCACGACCAAATAATTGCGCGAAATGTTCCCCGGAAGATTAATATCGAAAAACGGCGATTATGACTGGCCACCGAGATCACCTGATTTGACGCCTCCTGACTTTTTTTCATGGGAATATTTAAAGTCCAAGGTATACACTGGTAAACCAAGGACCCTTGCTGCGCTGAAAGACAATATCCGACAAGAAATTGCTGCCATATCGGCCGAAACATTGGGCAAAGTGATGTAAAATGCCGAAAAAAGGGCACATTTTGCGGTCAAGGCCAGAGGCGGTCATTTACGAGATATCATAATCAAAAAGTAGTTAGAACAAATCTCCTTGGACCAAAATAAATGAATTTCAAAAAAAAATTTAAAATTCCACTTCTTTACTTTGCTATTGCAAAGACAAATCCTTCCACTTTAAATGGCCCAACCTGTATGTACTTTACTGATGGGTCCTCTATGAATGAGTCAACAGGATTTGGAGTGTGTGAAAAATTATAAAATCGAATTCGAATATGTATTCTCTTTGTTAAAGTAACAGGTTTTTACTGATGAGAAAAAATGATAATTGTGTTCGGTATTGATAATTATCATATATTACATTGGTCTGTTATTTTTTCTTTATTTCATCCACACATAACACAGGAGGCATCTCGTCTAGGATCACAGAGGGTGGTTTTCATCATATCTCGTTCCACATCGGTATCTTTTATTATTTTACGATCCTTCTGCCGTCATTACTCGGTGAACACTGGTGGAGTGAACAAACAATACCCAACAACCAAAGAGAACGGCCCTTTTCAGGACCACCAAATCATTATCGAAGAGTTTACCGATGTAATTTTTCCAACATATCCAATATCATAGCCTAACGGAATCCTACGTCAACTATGCGGTCGTGTCTCGGACACAACCTTCCTGTGACTTTTTCTCTATACATAGAAAGCGTCTTTCCGTTCCGTTCTTTGTTTTAAAGAGGCTTTGAACTTTCTAGTTCATTCGTCTCTAAGAGACAGCGTCTTTTACGTTTTACTTAATTATTTCCTGCTGTTCGTTCATGATGAATTTATGAATTAATGATGAATTAATTTTAATAACCTGACAATGCTGTCAATATGGATCGAAAATTCACAGCGCAATGTTCGTCAGATTTTTTGCGCTCTAATCAAAAGAAGATATCGCAAACAGACACTCTGGTAATAGTATTCATTATGAATTGAATTGGAAAATATTGGTATGGTTTGATAACATCTCCGAAAAGACAAAAAAAACTCCCTAGTCCAGGACAAACGTCAATTTATCGCTTCTGTTCAAAATTATTATAACAATCATGAGACTTTATTTTGCGCTGCAGTATCTATTTACAAAAAGTAAATTTTACAAATCCAAAACATTGCGTTCTTTTTTGTAGTGGTCATTTTTTTTTTCCAAAATATATATTTTTATAAAGGCTCATATGGCGTTAGCCTCACGGGGCCGGGAGTTCAATACAATTTTTCTTATTATCTTTGTTAGTAATATGTAACCGATTACTCGCGGTTGGCTCGAGGTTAGTATTACAAGTGTTTTCGTAATTGGGATGTTGCTGTCTCCAATGCTCTGTACGTGTGCCCGACACGGGATACTTCCTATTGGGATGCAGCTGACCATTAATCAGCAACGCCCCCCTAGTCTGTACCCCATATCTAGCGTGGTGCGTCTTCTCGAGGAATCCAGGATAGAATGGTCACTAGCCGGCGCAATCATCAGTTCGTGTAGAGTTGTCATGAGCGGTACAACCTTTGGCTTTTGTTGAATGATCAGTGGACTGCACAACCTTCGGCCCGTGCATCTGTAAAGAGTATGTGTATGTATTGCCGCGACTAAGTAAAAGTTTATCGATCGGATAGGAGGGATATGAAACGGGGACACAACGAAGGAAACATCATTAAACGTTGACATCGGCGTTTCTGAGGAACAGGTATAGATGAAGCAGAAGATCAGGATCACAGCTACCTAAGATATCCCGGACGGGGATATCCGATTGTCTGCCTTTTGCTCTCAGTGCTCTAGAGAGCTGAGAGCGAGCAGCATGGAACCGGATACACGACCAGACAACATGCTCGATGTCGTGGTAGCCATCGCCACAATCACAAAGATTGTTTGCTGCGAGCCCAATGCGATAGAGATGCGCGTTTAGGTTGTAGTGATTGGACATAAGCCGAGATATCTTCTTCTTCTTCAATGGCACTAACGTTCCTAGAGGAACTTCGCCGTTTCAACGTAGTATTACTTGCGTCATTTTTTATTAGTACTTAGTTGAGATTTCTATGCCAAATAACACGCCTTGAATGCATTCTGAATGGCAAGCTCTAGAATACGCGTGATCACAGTGCAAGTCGGAGGAAATTTCTTTGACGAAAAATTCCCCCGACCAGAACGGGAATCGAACCCGAACACCCGGCATGTTAGTTATGACGCTAACCACTCGGCCACGGGAGCACAGCCGAGATATCACGCGAATGAAATCACGACCTACATTCAATCCCTTGAACCATGCCCTCGTCGAGACCTTAGGGATAATCGTGTGTAACCAACGACATTATCATTATCGATATAGAAATTGACAGTGGTCATTATCGATATAGAAATTGTAAGCAATCCTATCATGCCAAGTCAGTTGAAATCGTAGCAATACCCTATCGAAGGCGTGAGATGTGGACAGGTATGTTAATTACGGGGACACTTCCTAGTGTTGATTGAGGGACACCTCAGCCTATTTCCGGAAACTAAAGGTTGCCATCCAGACTGCAGAGAATGGACACCCAATAAAATCTAATGCGCCTCGTATAAGGGTACTAGATGAAGGTTGACGGATAGAACCAAATCTCCAGAATGTTCATAACTTGATATGTACAAATGCTTTGCCATGCAATAAGTATGAAAGAAAAAAAAATTAATGCAGCTTTTAATGATGCAATAATTGTTCAATTTTAATTTTTTGACACGGAGGATTATCTATGTCCAATAGATCCTTTTTAGAGAGTAATGTGAGTTTTCCGCTTACATCATTGGACTAGACCTTGTTATCATTGCGACCTCATTTGATCACAAATAATTGTCCGGCGAAACCCTATAAATGATAGCTAAATTTTTTTGAGGTAAACAAATGTCCTTTCCATTTTTTCATAATTCTATGTTTTGTAAAGCAATAACTGTTTCAAGGCAGCTGTTGTTCCAAAATCCAGTTCATAAACGAAAAAAGGCCCTTCTGTGCTTCCAAAACGATATTGGGGTATAACCCATACATGACACACCAAAACCTCAAAATTTTTTTCACAGAAAAAATAACGAGACGTGGAATTATTTTTCATTTTCAAATATGCCCGGTTTTCGCCGGGAAATTGAACCACATCCAATGAGGAAGAATCCGATTGAGCTAAGTCAGCATCTTTTTGTGTCATTACAGGAAAATATTGAATAAATTGTTTATCCAGGGAGTCCAATTAATTTCAGATTCACAATCCGGAATCTTACTGGTTCCTTTTATTTTGCCAATTATGCTAAGAGCCTCTTAAATGTAGAACATTTCCAAAGTCGATCTTTGGGTTGGTTTTTTCCCACAGATGCATGCAGATTGTTTGCAACTGAATCAGATTGGTTTTCTGCAGATTCAAGTTTTGCGAATTCAAATGCTCGAAAATAACTGTGAGGAAAGCCTTCCTCACTAAATTATATATGAAAAAAATTTCCTTAATCGGGTATTTTAGTCTAGGAATTTGAAGAAAAAAAATCTAAATGGTTTTTCACCATGTTGAAGTGATGAAGTTCAGACATTCAAGGATATGTAATATAAAGGACTTTCCCAAAATCTTATTATTTCTTGAGCTATAGCCACAATAGTGATTTGCTATCTAATCTAGTACAGCATTGACACAAAACTTCACACGCGTTTTTTCGAAAATAGTTTTTCCAAGCAGGCACACACGATATCTCAGGTTCTACTGAACCGAATTGATGCGAAAAAATCTTAATACATCTCTCTATCGCATGAATCAATAAAAATCTTGTTTTCTTATTTTACTAAAAAATTTAAGTCGCCATAGAAAACGTGCTAAAATGTATTTTTTAAAACGGTCGCCATTTTGTCAAGAAAAATATTCGGTTCATCCGAGCATCATACCATAGCGGCATCTTCACTGTTTTTTTTTCAAAACATAACTGTTTTTATATTTTAATACGGTCTGCATAAAGTTTTACAAATGAAATTGTTTACTAAGTTTCCAAATGTTCTACAGCATTCACTATCAGGAACCGTTTACCCGCGGTGTTAGCAAGTCATGTAGACGCTTTCCAATCACTCAAACCAATCACAAATACGTATGTAACAGTTCGGCTGAAAAAGTTCATAAGGTTGACGTCTAGATGGCGCCTCTTGCAAAATCTGCTTAACTATCACAAAGCACCATCTTTCAATACCTGTCAAAATTTGACAGCAATCGGTCGATTGGTTCGTGAGTTACAGCATTGAGAGTGAAGCAACATTTGTTATTGCGAAAAAAATGGAAAAATCACAAATCAATGAAAACGATGACAAAATCGCTGGCCCCCTGCGACTATTTTCTGTTCGCAGATCTGAAGAGAATGCTCGCTGGCGAGAAATTAAAGACCAATGATGAAGTGGTTACCGAAACTGAGGCCTATTTTGGAAAAACCGAAAGAGTACTATAAAACTGGTATCGAAAAGTTGCAAGATCGCTATAATCGCTGTATCGCAATTATGTTGAAAAATAAAATTGAATTTTGCGAAAAAATTGTTTACTGTGTTACCTTATAAACTTTTCAGCCGAACTGTTAAATTACGTCCACAGCTTCCGGAACTGTATCCGCAATTATTAGTAGATCATAACTTGGAAAACTAGTTTGGGTTAAGTCTTGAGGTTTGATTCCGTTACTTTCAGTTAGAATCCAGAATTAGAATAGCGGTCATAGCTAACATATCTGAAATCTTGTAATAGTAAATTGTTCGGAAAACCTGTATCTTTTGACGGTAAAAAATTCACGTTGACCCGTTCCGAAAGAATTCGGATACTCGCAAGAGAATTGAGAGACTTGCACTTCCATGTTCCGAGTTTCCAATCTCTAGTCCGTGTTCTTTGTGTGGGTCTAGTCAGATTGTCCTGTCTCGAATTTCTTTGTGAATTTTCCTGTGCGTTTCATTTTTACGGTTGGTTTGGAGGGCCTGCGTCAACCCCCTATCTCGCCGGAGGACCGTCGTGCACAGCTCTTTTTAGAGTCCCCGCTGGCACGAAGACAGTGATCAGCCGCCCCTGACATGGGAATCAGACGCTCGGACAGGCCCCTTCCCTGTCAGCATACGATCAAGATCCCACCGGGGTTGGTTACCCGATCTTCACTATGTTAACTCGTACCCCAGCCGGCACCACGGGGATGTAGGGATAGGAGTGGACAGGAAGCTAAGGACCACGAATGGGGTCTATTTTATGCCTGCAGGTACGCGAAGTACCGATGGTACGCTTGGTCCAACCATTTACCAACCAAAATAAATCTAATGATTATCAAAATATGATCAAGATACACCTCGCATAGGAAGGTCTATCGCCGAAAACAGCGATAATCACTGAAATAATCGAAGTTGACCGGCAGGTTTGTAGTCGTAGCATCGCCCAGAAGCTAAAGACGGAGTAGTATGATAAAACTTTATTCGAAAGAGAGAAGGTCTACGGGCAATGTTTGTTATTTGTTGACCCAAAAACTTGTTTCAATCACTCAAAACAGTTTCAAAAGCAAACCTGCTTGAAACTTGATGAGTTATAATTGTTCAGCGGTTGATGCATGTCGTTGACTGTGCGCAAAAGTACTATACAATTTGTGATAGCCAATCCATTTACTATTATGCTACAGGGTTGAACCGACGCACAGCAAATTGTTCGCCTCAGAATGCATTCTTAGAATATGTAGTATTGCTATAACAAAAATCATCAGAATACAATAATAAGGGGGTCTTCGTAGCCTAATTGGTTGCGTGTCCGCTACTAAGCGAACAATCATGAGCTCATAACTCAGGGCCCTCAACTGACCATCTTTGTGTGTTATTCCAGCTACTACGTACCCGCAACAATCATCATGTGACGGTAAACTCAGTCCCTTACCGCTCTCATAACGGTCTGCTGTATCGGTAATTGGTGCTAATCATAACACAACAATGGAAACCTCATATCAACAGTCCTGCTGTGAACATTCGAACAATAGGAATTTATTTATACGACGAAAAAGCGTCATGTGTTGTGTATCGATAGAATAGAAGTACTCAGCTCTTGGCCGATGCTTATCCCCAGCTCTTGGCCGATGCTACGGCTGCTACTATGCCGGTCTTTCTCGGCTAATTCAGCGATTTTGTCGCAATTTTCGACGACAGGCCTTCCGGAGCGTGGCACATCTTCGACGACCTCTACACCAGAACGAAAACGTTGAAACCATCGTTGTGCGGTGGAAATGGAAACTGTATCGGGTCCATAAACTGCACAAATTTTATTGGCAGCTTGAGATGCATTTTTGCCTTTGTCATAGTAGTACTGTAAAATATGTCGGATTTTCTCTTTATTTTGCTCCATATTTGCGACTCACGAACGACTTAACCAAACAAAACACTGTCAAGGACTATATTATAGCGCGCAAAAATACTTTTCCAAAAAGCTATAGTATGAATCGATACAATGAATACAACTAGAACTACGCGCTTACAACGACACCTCGCGGAAATATCGCAGGACTTTTTTGACAGCCTAATATAAACTCACATGGCTTCAAATGTTTTTCAACGTAACTCCTAAACATCTATTTTTAACATAATGATGTATTTGGAAAAGTTGTTGAAAATTATAAGCAAATTCATAAAATTTCATGAACATGACGGTATAACACGACAAACATATTAAAAGAGTCTATCTATATATATATATATATATATATATATATATATATATATATATATATATATATATATATATATATATATATATATATATATATATATATATATCCTGGGGGGGAGGGGCTGCCATACAAATGAAACAAAAATTTCTGCATAACTCAAGAACTAAGCGAGCAAACGGAACTAAATTCGGCATGTAGTGATTTTAGGAGGCAAAAATGTTTTTATGGTGATTCGACACTCCTCCCCCCTCTCTATGGGGGGGATGCCTTTTCTATTACTATTAATTAAGTTATACTTTTATTCAAAAAAAACTTTATTTATTTCTCGTCGCTCCACGCGGCCGTCCGCGTCGAGTGTCATACAAGAACTCTCTTAATGCTAGTTACAAAAGTCTTAAGCTAACTTAGCCAACAGTTTGTGGAGAGTTTCATTGGGAGGAGCCAAGTCGATTTCAAAGGGGAATAGCCAATCAATCGAATGCAGTGTTCGATGTGAATGGTGTCAAGAAATAGAATTGCTTACTGCGCTCATAAGCGCGCATATCGATTTCATGAGAAATCGTAAAGTGTCACGACGACTTTGTGTACGGTCGCGTATTTAATCAGAATAGAACTGGGTTTGTTTTGGTTTCTGGTTTATTGCCTTTAGCTGCGCGCGACATGATGTAAGGGTGCATTCATATCGCCCGCGCATGTTGGCTTGTTTACATGGACGAATGTGGGAGAAAAACAATTAACGAAATAATGCAGTTGCGCTTGAGGAATGTTTCGTGGGAATCGTAAATTGAAGTGACCACGCATGAGTCATTTATTTTGAAACAATCAACTGCTTATGAGGAGAAGGATAATTTGTATATTGGGAGTTTTAAGATGGACTTTGGAACGGGGTTTGAAATCATACTACAATGCCATATAAACGAAACAAAAATTTCTGCATAACTCAAGAACTAAGCAAGCAAACGGAACTAAATTCGGCATGTAGAGATTTTAGGAGGCAAGAAATGTCTTTATGGTGATTCGACAATCCTCCCTCCTCTTCAAGTGGAGGCTGCCATATAAAAAAATACAAATTTCTGCATAACTCAAGAACTAAGCGAGCAAACGGAACCAAATTCGGTATTAGAGATTTTAAGAGGGAAGAAATGTTTTTAATGGAGATTCGACGCTCCTCCCCCCTCTTTAAGGGGGGTCTGCCATATAAACGAAACACAAAATTTCTGCATAACTCAAGAACTAATCAAGTAAATGGAATCAAATATGTCATGTGAAGGTTTAAGAGATCACGATACGTTCCTATGGTATTTCGACACTCTTCTAGGGGGAGGGGGCGGCTATGCATAACTCGAGAACTAATCAAGCAAATGGAACCAAATTTGACATGTGATAGTTTTAAGGGGCAATAAATGTTTCTATGGTGGTTCGACACTCCTTCCCCTCTCTAAAGTTGGGGGGGCTGACACAAATGAAATATGAAGTTCTGCATATCCCGAGAACTTATCAAGCAAAAGGGTAGGCGCAAAACTCGAGGAAGGAATCGTCCATTGAAATGTCATCATTTTATTATATTTTCTGTGTTACATGTAAGGGAGAAACATGTTATTTGCAAGTGAATGGAAATCTTGAACGAGTATTGTGTCTGAAAATAATTTGATATTAAAAAGACGAGTTTTGATAGAAGTACTAGGAAATTTATAGTGAAAGCAAATTGTAAAGGGTCAATTAGAAGATCAGTTGGACCTATGACCGTTCGCTAAGCAAGGAAACGTGAATGTGAATAATATTGATAACAAAAAAATCATTTTGGGCAGAACGAAGTTTGCAGGGTCAGCTAGTTTACTATAAAAAAGACAATAAATTAGAAATATTGTTTTAAATATCTCGAGAATGGCTGCATTTAGAAGAAGATTGATAAAGAGCATTTTTGTTTCAAATCACATCAGGATTCATAATTTTTGGCTTATAATGATTGTTAGCATACAAAACTTCGAAGTAATTAGTCACAAATTATGAATACTTTGAATCATTTTTAGGCACAAATTATGAATCCCTATTTTTTTTTTATATTTCTAATTTATTGTCTTTTTTAAAGTAAATAGGGTCTTTTAGTATGTTTGTAGTGTTCTACCGTCATATTCATTAAATTTTATGAATTTGCTTATAATTCGATGTTCAGCAAAGTTCGTCAAAAATAGTTTTACCACCATGGACTCATTTTTAAATTTTCTACATGACTTCTGTTTCACATGAAAAAATTTTAAAATATGTATTTTAGATATTAGAATTAAAGTTTGTTTTTGTAAATTAAAAAAAAGGATTAATAATTTTTTTCTCAGTGTATATTTTTTTCACGTTTTACATCAGTACTCTATAACTCTTTCTGAGACACTATTTCGGTACATGTCATAGTTTTTGAGATATAAATTATCAAAGATTTCTCTGACTAAAATCGATACGCTCTTTTCAAAAGTTACACTTGAGTCAAAACATTCGCAATTGCTGTGAAAAACTCATATTTCCTCCAACCCAAACGGAATATAAACTTTCAATCGAATAAAAAATACTCATGTTTTGTAATTTGTCGATTTAATTTGGAATTGTTGTTCTAGAAATCCACGCAAATTCATCGGACCTTTTAAAGACTTACACTTACGAAAAAAAAACATTCAGAAATCATTCATTAATTCATTGAGAATTGATTCAAATGCAAATTCGAACAAATGATTATGAGGCGAACGATAGTGCTACGTCATTATTTCGGCAATATTACAGATATAACCCAATTCATAGTTTTTTTTTCTTTTAACATGAGTTATGCCTTCACGCTACGTTATCAGGAGATTTGGCAAAAATCGTATTTTTTTAAATGCACCGTGAATTCAATGTGAATTCTAACGTATATAACTTTAATAAAGTTTATCAGAAACAGGAAATGTCATTTAAAAGTGAAACTTATTTCAAGTAAAGTAATTTGAAGTATTTTTGGAGTAAATATTACATTCGGGTTTATTTGACATTTGGGTAAATGTTACAATCTGCTGAATGGAATTCAGTATTAAAGTAAAAGTTTTTGTGTTTCATTCCACGGTAGAAAAAGCCATTGTATATACTTTTTAAACAAATCACAGAATATTATTTTGTTGCAAAAACTCGGCCTCATTTCAGTGGCTCTATTTTACTAGAAGTATTGATGAGGTTCACAATGTTTTGACCGGAAACGCACGGATCACATACAGTGGCACTCTACTATTCATCAATCATTTATTTTAAACAACGTACATCCCGTGTAAATTTCTTTATAATGTAAGCAATGTCAAGCGAAACCTTGTAAACATTTTCCTGCTAACACACTTCGATAAGACATTCTGTTTGATTGCTGGAGGCATCTCGCAGTAAGTTTCTGCAGCTTTTTGCACTTTAGTATCATCTTATCTGCGAAAGGAAACAATTTGAACAAGCTAGTGTTGCTTACATGAGTTGAGTAAGATACCGCTACTTTTTGTTACCAGTTAGGGTTACCATCTATCATGACATTTGCTGATATTTGAAATTTATCATTAGCTACATATAGGGTTAGGAAAGAAGGAATTAATGATTTTGACGTAAAATTTACGACTTTATTTCACACAGGGAGAATAATCTGGTTTAGGTTATTATATTTTATTCGATAACTTCACATCATTTCGAATGTATTTCCATTATGCCGCTCATATTGGCAAAAACGGCTTTCACTAAATTCTCTTTACGCGAGATTTCGATTGCAACAGGAATTCTAATCTGGATACATATATGCATAAAAACTTCCTGATATGACGTTAATCCCTCGGTCATCAGACCTACATTTCTGTTTTTTTTTTTCGCAAAAACAACACACATTCGTTCATTCTATAAGCTTCATGTTAGGTATGCATTACTGAGATTAAAAGCGAAAACAAACTAGACGGTAAATAAATGACATATTGCAGACCGCACACGTGTCGTCTGTAATTCAATGAAGCAACTCTGGTTCATTCCTCCACGTAAAACAGCTCTTATTTGCATGTGGTTTACTACGTACAAGTTATTTCCACGGGCTGCCCTCGATGTCGGCCCTACGCAGTCTACATCCTTAACATCCGGTTACAACTGATTGAGAGCAGAAATATCGGTTTTATCTAGAATGAATAACCGTAACGATGGCATGTGTACTATCTCATGATACTGAATGAATCCCACGGCCGATATGTGCCGACGGAGATCGCAAAACAACTTTCTGGAAAACAAAATATCATAACAATCATTGAATCATTCGACGCATTAATCAACGTTTGGTGTCAATTCGTTACTTCGTTCGACTTCTAGAAATCGAGATGCTATATTACATCAACGGTTAATCAATTATACTCAGTGCTCGCCGGCACGACGGCCAAAGAGAAGCAAAATATGTAACGGACCATAAATTAATACCTAATAAACATTGCCCTCTTCCTACCGAAAATGAAACAGTTTTTGATGGGCTTTATTAATTTCAAGAACCATCTCTTGAGAGTTTATTGTTTTCGTCCATCTTTGCGATACCCTGAATGGGTTCTCAATGTCACGGTCAAAGGGGAAGGTCTTACCCCGACATTATTTAATCGTAAATTAGATCAATTTTTGAATCACTTTTTGAGGCACATGCGTAGATGTTGACAAAACATTCCGAAACAGGTTATTTGTCGCGAATTCGCTGCATCGCACCAACAAATGCTGCACCATATCTAAATCCGCAATCTCAAAGCAATGGCTTCACGCAAACCTTGACTGATTTAATTTTTTTGCTTACCTTCCATGGCTAGAGAACCTGTTTTTCTAGGTGTACATGGTAATCCTGCTGGTTCTGACCTACAATCAATTATAGTGGCCGTTATCCTTTGCATTTTTTCAAGAACGATTAAACGGCAAACGATTTTTTAAATTTTAAAATTTGAAAAGAAAAGCATGAATAATAGAATTATTCAATTCGACCCCGTAAACAAAATACATTACTGCTCTGCCATGGAAACATAACACAAAATCTATATTAAATTATACACTTTCTATCTCTGCAACCCGGGGCCTGGTACTATTCACACCCGGTATAACTTTTTCCGTGGTTTTTCGTCACATTGGAGGCAATTTCCTTCACATTCTCGGCACTCCACTCCTATCCACTTGCCAACCCCAACGAAGCGACGCAAAAAAAAGACATTCCAATTGTGTAGATTGCACTTCTGCAGTATTTACAGTGCAGTAGCATTTCAACAGCATTATGGCAATTGTAACATCCTCCCGGCTACGGACTGCGAGAGAGAGTGTGCACCCAACCCAACTCGAATATGGTGGCGAACATTATTCAATAGCTTACAATCCATTATAGTTCACGGGTTGCAGACACGCTACCCCCCGAGGAAGGAACGACGAGAGGCCGCATCCCTCTATTCCTTCGCGGTCTGTTTTTTCTCCGCTCGTCCTTTTTGCTGTCGCCGGTACAATCAGCAGACGACGGCAAACAGAACGAGAACGAACACGATTGAGAGCCGGAAAACCCCAGGAAATGATGAAAATGAAATACATCAAACAGAATTTATGCTTCTCCGGCATGCATTCGAATGGAATGGTCTTTGACCGACCCAGAAGAAGGAGATGCGTGGTTACTGAGCGGCATTGGTCACCGTATTCCACTTGCAGCTCCAAAGGAATCAAGGACCGAGAAACGTAAACTCTTTCCGTTATAATTGAACGGATGAAAATAAGATTTTTGCCACTCGAGAACTCATCGAACCATTGATTCTGTGGGCAGGTCATTTGTAGGAGAACCATGTCGTTCGATGTAATATGTTGCAATATGGCGGATGATAGGTTTACCCTTCAGCATCAATTGTGGTACTCGAGAATACATGTGAACCCATCCGTTACCGAACCGAAGCTTACTCAGCAAAATACGTTCGTGTAGGAACAACTTCATACAACTAATGGCGGATTTCATGTTTGAATTTAAAAGTATTATTCTCTGATAGAATATAATATTAATTTTAAAATTGTTTAAATTGTGCAAATTTCATTGCATTCTCAAATGTTAAAAGAACTATCGATTGAGTTCGAATAAACAAAAGTTACAAATTCATTTTTTATAATAAAAGGCAATTTTCTAATCCATCTCATAATAGGCACATCGCCCAGTGTGTAGATTAAAAAGAGTTAGTGTCAGTGTTACCAAATCACTCAGATGTTTTCTGCAATTGTTTTATGCCTAGGTGGTTTCTGGAAAGCACAAAATTATTTTTCAATATCTGTTTTTGTTTTATGTAATAAAAACCAAAACCTTAGGGTTTAAATAAAAATTCATAAATATAAAGCCCAAAAGTCGATAATCCATTTATGAACAGTGGCACATATTAATACGTTTGTAAACAAAAAATATTTGATTTAAAATTCCTCGGCGTTTTCGGTTCGACAACAGAAATGCCTTGAAAATTTGCCATCTGATGATTCTAAATGACAGAAATATACCGAAAGCGGAAGGTATAAGCAGCGAATCAAGATTTATCCATTAGAATTATGTCGTTTGACATTTGTGGATGTTAAGAAATGTTGAAATATGTAGTAAAAATATCATCCGGTCATCATGTTCTGCTTAAGATGGGCACCTTACCCTGCCCTCCCCTGAGCCATTTTGCGGTAGTCACAGGAAGCGAAGTTTGACCAAAAACAGTTTTTTCAACGATTGAGATTCTCCAACAAGCGTTTTTGTAAAACATTTCTTTACGAAAATATAAGATGTCACTGTAACCTTGTATGTTGACTTTTGGCACTATAATGTTTAATATCCGGACTTTATGCCAGATAGCTGATGGAAAGGCTAGAATTACGATCGAAAACGCCTTCTCCTGGGCGCTGCGGCATCCATATTTCAGCGTCCTAGCAGACTTGGAATGTAATCGTTACAAAGGGTGTCCCACATCAAATTATATCACGGAATTTTCAGACAATAAAATACAACGCTTCACTCCACTCATAAGGTTCTATACGACATCTGGTTGGAGCTTCTTCTGTACGGAAATCCACTTTTTCTTCATGTCTTCCTCAGATTTTTTTGACGTAGGACTACGTCTTTCATTTCTATACCGGGGTGTAAAATCAAAGTTTCGAAACCGAAAGCGTTACGCCGGAGACCGAGATTTTGAGCGTTAATAGCTCCTAAACAACTGAACGAAATGGTATGATAAACACTTCATTCGAAAGATACAATGTCTACGCGTTATATACTTGTTACTTTTTGATCCAAAAAACTTGTTTCAATAGCCTTAAAGTTGTTCTCAAAACAGGCTATTGAAATCACCAATCGGTATATAAGCGAGCGCCGCTCGGAAATCCACTCAGTTCTAATTGAACAGCGATTGGAGCATGTTGTCGCTGTTGTGGTGAAGCTCTTCGTGTTTATCATGAAAGCGCGGATGAACGGTGTCACCAAGAGCCTGTTTGTGCACCTTAGGCCAGAAGGGAATCCATCAGGAGGAGAGTGATGCCACAAACGGTTCCCCGGGAAGACATCGCTACACACACACATACTCGCGCGGAATTCTTTCCGTTTGGATACCATTCAGCATCGAGAAAGTTCCGGAAAGATCTAATAATTTCTGGAATATAATCTGCCAGTTCCTCTGGGAATTTAAAAATACATTCATGTGAAAGAGTTTATTTTAATGTTTTCCAACCAAATAACACAGCGACCAAATACATTTGATTTTGTAATTTTTCAACCAAGTGTAATTAGCAGGAAAGTTTCTGAAGATTATTCTTCCCCATCCGTATCCAATATTGTATGCGCACGCAATCGATTATTGCTCAGTCGCCGAAAGTTTCGAGCTCAGAGAGTTAATTCCCCTCTAGTTTGCCTTCCAAATTGCCATCGTAAACCACACCTTCTTTCGATTCAATCACACACACAAAACATACTTAAGCGATATTCTGGTGGTGAGACGCATTCATTTTTCGTGAGGACATCGACAAGACAACATCGTTGCCTAACGTGCTGGACGAGGTGGACGGCGAAGGATCGACACATACACGCGCAGAATTATTGCCAGTTCCTCTGGGAATTTAAAAATACATTCATGTGAAAGAGTTTATTTTAATGTTTTCTATCCATGTAACACTGTGACCAAATATTTTTCAATCAAGTGCTATTAACAGGTGGTTATCGAGTTAGTATTAACTACTGGTGGGCTTCCAGTATCGAGGTAAATGTGGAAATATCTAATCGTTGCTGGAAAATAATCTGCCAGTTCCCCTTGGAATTGAAAATTACATTCAAGCGAAAGAGTTTATTTTAATGTTTTCTATCCATAAAATATCCATATAATACCTTTGGTTTTGTGATTTGTCAATTAAGTGCAGTTAGCAGGAAAGCTTTTGAAGACTGTTCTTCAGAACAAGGTTTTTCGTATCCTATATTGGATGCATAAAACCTTGTGCCTCCAACGTAACGCTCTCGTTTTCGAAGTCCCCCAAATATTCATTTATTCATTCATTCAGAATGGATTTAGATTCAACTTCAAACAAATGATCTCTAAATCAACGATAGTCCTACGTCACCCTTGCAGTTATACCATAGATATAACCCACTTCCTGTTTTTTTATCTTCGCTTATTTTTCGTTGACCTATTTCCGCCACTTTAGTGCCAATCACCGACATCAGGGAGGCGACTCCACCTGTTCCTACCCAGCAAACATTAAATCGCATAACAAGCGTATATATAACATCATATGCCCTAAAATTTGGTTGGCATATAATGCGCCTAACTAGCATATGCATGCAAAAGTGGAGGCCATATACATCCATGGCAAATGCTTACCGAATTTGTTTGGATGAATAGGCAACTTTGACCGGCTATAATAGCGACTTTTGCCATACTCATATACGATTTATTACAGGCATAGGAAAAAAAAAATGGCGCAAAATATTTTCGTGAAATGTTTATTAGAGCCTCACGAATCGCCATTTTTTTATATGAGTATTTATGTTTGTAGAAATAATAATTGTTTGATTGACTTGTGTTGGGAGTGGAATACACCCAGGTTTTTTTACGCGGTTTTTTTACGAGGTTTTTTTTACGCGGATTTTCGAATTAACGCGATTTTTTTTACGCGGATTTTCCAATTAACGCGGTTTTTTTTTACGCGGATTTTCCAATTAACGCGGTTTTTTTTACGCGGATTTTCCAATTAACGCGGTTTTTTTTACGCGGATTTTCCAATCAACGTGGTTTTTTTTACGCGGTTTTTTTACGAGGTACGTATCCCCCGCGTAAAAAAAACCTGGGTGTATGAATGTTTGAAATGGCACAGATTGATGTTTGGTGAAAACTGCTCCGATGTGGGTTCGAACTCCGGTCGTCTGGATTATCATCCACCAGCTATCTCGCGCGGCTATCTGAAATTTAATTCAACAGCGGTTAATACTTTCGAGTGCATTAGCATTTCATTGACATTTCAATATGATGTAATATGTTCTTTATTAGGATCTAATATGATTCACTGTTTCATGATTTTCTTCAGCATGCAACACGATTCACTACAGTACTGAATCGATTTAAATTATACGCTTATACGACACACAAACTGCATCAGCGTAATATACGCATATGATGCGGCTTAAATATATTTTACGACAATGTGCATCATAAAATTGATGTTTATTATACCGAATTGCGACTTAATTTGATAATGGTATTTAAAATCGAGTTTTTACATTTAATGCGATTTCAAATATACACGATACATACTTTGATTGATATTATATGCGATTATGATTTATTCGGATTTCTTGTAAGACTTGGCACGTGCAAAATTATACGATTTAATGTTTGCTGGGTACCTATCAGACTCAACAACTCATGAGCCGGGCCAACTTCTTTTACTTCCCTTCCGAAGGAAGACGTAACCAGAGATTTTTCACCTCAGAAAATCCCAACGACGCCAGCTGGGATTGAAACCAGGCCGATCGGATCGTGAGGCTGTTACGCTAACCACACAACCACTGGCGCCGTCATTCCTCAGATTTGACCTGCTCGAGATGCTTCCGTAGTGCCTGCGCCATAATAGCCCGTATTTTTTCGATAGGTCTTAGTTCCGGTGCGTTGGACGGGTTCTTGTCCTTGGGTACGAAAGTGACTCTGTTGGCTTCGTACCACTCCAGGACTATTCACTAATAAAACATCCATTCTGACCGCATTTCACCTTCCGTTCGATGCTCAGAGATTCGTAGTAACTTCTAACAGTACGACTAACCGTTGACCGCACGATTCTGACTAGTTTTTCGATGTCCCCATGAGAGAGTTGAGGATTTTTCAGGTGCGTGCGCAAAATCAATTCGCGAAGTTACTTCTCGGGTGACGCCATTTTTTCTAATTTTCGAAAAACTGACAGCGATTAAAATACAGTGTAAACAATACACTCTAAACTACTTGTACCCAAATTTTCAAGAGAAAATGCCCAATGCTGTTGTCGTTAATGTTTTTTTCCCTCATGATTCCGGGTATCTTCCTATCATGACCGGAAAAAATCACCCCAGAAAACAACTGCAACAGAAACAACCGCTCAGAAAAAGTGTAGTATCACAAGTAGGCTAGAAATAATGTGGCGCGGGAAAAACATGATGGGTATAAATACTTCACAAAAAAAAGTGTAATTTCCATTGTGAATTATTGATCGCGACGTGTCATGCAATTTTAAGACATTTGGCATCAATAATTTTGTTTGGAAATCCCAATTTTCGGAGATTTTTCGGTTTTCAAAAAAACTCAAATGTTAACGTCTGCTATACTAATAAATGAAGTTCGAATGAATTAATGTTTTGCATAGGGTATATTATCGTGCAAATCAACATTTCGCCGCAAGTTCCAAATAAAACATCCAGATAACTATTTTTATTGGCACCCAAAACCATATGTTTCGTCTCGTAGTCCGAAAAAAAAAGGTCCCAGACTGTTGATTTTTGACAAAAAAAATTTCGAGATGACACTAGATCACGAAGTTTTATGCTATTAAGACATTTGGCATCATTTTTTTTTTCGAAAGCTCAAGGGGGGAGGGTGATTTTTCGATTTTTAAAGAACTCAAACATTTACCGCTTTGCGCCACTCTCCCTTAAGTCCGATTGAACTGATATTTCCCATAGTGTGTTTTTTTCGAGGTGGTGATCATTTTGTATAGGGTAACTTTTTGAAATTTTAGGGTCCGTTACATTCATTGGCACCCTACTATACAGTGATTTCATCCCAAACCGATATAGTGGCTCACAGATTTTCGTGGAAAGTGGTAATTTTGTTCCGTATCTCAAAATATTAGTGCCGAATATTTAAATTTTTTCATTAGGATCCCCATTTTTATTTTAGGGTGTGCCGAAAATAAATTTTTCGCCCTTTTTCCACAAATGACTTTTTTTTAAAACTCATAACTTTCGAAGTACTGGACCGATTTAGACGATCAACATATCAAATTGAAGCCGATGAACTAGACTTTTTTAAAAAACACTACACCTCCTAAAAATTTGGTTATTTTTTGTATACAATTTTTATAATTTACATGATCTCGGGACCAAGGGCGCTATATTTTTCCTCGAAAGTTGAAGTTTTTTTGCATAACGTATCCAAACATTGGAGAGGCGCTATTTTTTGTTCTCGAATTAAGATTTTTCAAAATGAACATTTTTATTATTATTATTTTTTTTATTTTGGGTTGGCTTTCTGCACTGAAAAATGAAATAAACTAAATTTCAATACAATATTGAAAAAGCTTTTGTTAGAAAAAATTGTTTGCCTTGAATACCTTGAAGTTGCAATGTATGGAAGAGTTATAGGGCACATATTTATCTATCATTTATCTACCATTTCATCAAAATCTGAGAATTTTTTTTTGACAAAATCGACTTTTAGAACAAACATTTTGAGAAATCGAATTTTTTCAGTGTAGAATTTCAAAAAATATTTTTTCAGTATTTTTACTGAAAATTCTATTATTTTCCTAAAACTCTTACATAGATCACTTTTTCGTAGGACTTATAATTTTCGAGTAAAAAAATTGGACAAACATCAAACACGCGTCTAACAGATGCACACAGTTGCAGCGAAAAAATGAAACATTGCGAGAATGACCGTTTATGAAAAATCGTTCCTCGACTCTCGGTCAAAACCGTCAACAAGACTAAAAGCTTGTTGCATCAGAACAGATCTGATGCGCTGATGGCTAGAAGCGACCTATAATCATTTACACTCTTCTCTTTTTTCGCCTACTTTGCCATTGCTTGGATGGTTGTGTTTATTGCAATGCCAGATGCACTTCAAGTGAAATATTCGCTAGCGTTCACAGCACGAGGGGAAACATAAAACACAAAACGAGCAAAATAAGCGATCTTTGTTGTTTCGGATACAGAAAGATTTCCAGAATTTTCCTCAAAGGAGATGCAATACTTATACGCTAGCGACAGTTTACTTACTATGCAAGGGTGGAGTTTACTTCGCAAATATTCTCTTCGCAATCGTTGTTTCTATTGTAGCGGCTGCATAAGCTGTTATTGACAGCTCTGATCGTGAAAGCACACAAATGGATAGAACAAATGTATGGGGAAATGTGAATGCTTCCAATTTTCACCAATTTAAACGGTATACAGATTACGGAATTGTAATATATAGCATATCAAACGAATCTTAGAAAATTTCCGATTTGATTGGTATGCAAATCGTTAAAATCCGTTCGCAGCAAAAATAGTTATTAACGTTAACTTTATTTCATAAAAACGTGACCTGTTTTCTGATTTGGCACCCTTAATGTAAGACGTAGTCTTACGTCAAAAAAATTATAAGAAAATGGTCAAAAATATTTGGCCCTTTCCATATGTTAGTCTACATAAATTTTCGGAAAACTAAGTATGCCAAGATGTTAAATTAGGTAAGGTCTTCACACCCAGAAAGTTCCATTAAGTTCTGAGAGGGTCATGCCAACATCTGGTCGAGTTGGCGCGAAATCCGTACTTTTCTAGTCATTTACATGACCAAAACAAGCTACTGATGGAAAAAAACACTTATTTTTCTTTCCCGAAGTCGTCCTTGTTTCATGCTGTGCAGTATCAAGAACGTAAACAAAACTTTCAGAACTTAATTCTGTGCATTATAAATCCCTTTTTTTCTGAGAGTTTATTTATTTTAATCACTTCAAATAAGTCCCGTGGCCGAGTGGTTAGCGTTTCACATTATCATGCCGGGTGTTCGGGTTTGATTCCCGTTCTGGTCGGGGGATTTTTTGTCAAATAAATTTCCTTCGACTAGCAAGTTGGTCACGCGTATTCTAGAGCTTGCCCCTCGGAATCGTTCAAGGCTTGTTATTTGGCTACATAAGTCTCAACTAAAAATTACTAAATGACGCTAGTTAATGCATACGTTGAGACGGCAAAAGTTCCACAGGAAACGTGAACGCCATTCAAGAAGTCACATTCAAGTACAAAACACTTAAAACTTACTGATTTCGGATAAATCTCGGATCTGCAATACTTTTTTCGTGAAATTGTGGAGAAGAAAGAATTTAGCGTCCTAACGTCGATGCTAACTGGAGCAAAAATTTGACATTTTTAATGATGTCGGAGTTGTTTTTAACATTTTTTCCTGTACAACTCATTTTTTTATGAATTATCTGAGGACAACAAAGACACTCTAAGTATTGAACAGAAATAATACGCACAATCAATAGCCAATTGGTGTATTTAGTCTAAAAAAGACAAAAATGCCCAGAGTTAGGAGGCGCACTTTTTAGGTCACTTTTTTGTCGCTGCGATTTCCGGCTTTTTATTTCACATCGATATGGCCAACTCGAACTGCGAATACTTTGGATTTTAGCAATGCGCGAGAAATATTTGGATGCGTTGTTACTCTAACATGAACGCCATTTTAATAACTAAAGAGTAAATCTGGAAATCAAAAAGAAAAAATCATTCTGCATACAAATAACTACAAAATGAGGGCTGATAAATTTTTTTTTAAATATACGGTTGGAAGAAATTTGCCATGTTTAAGTCGTAACACCTTTTATTTCTATTCCTTCATATTGAGAGCCAACTACTCCCAGGTTTAATGCAATTTGTATCGCATTCAAGAGTTCCGTAGGATTGTTGTACTGCAGGATTCCAACATCAACAGTAGGATGAACTCTTCCTACTCGACATTCCTCTATCACCACGATACTTACCTCGAAATCAGATTACGGAAATTGTTTCCGTTTCAATTCAATCAATTTCACGTTGTTTTTCTAGACGTATGAGACGATTCTCCAAACATCTATTGTGTTTGATGGGAGCTTCCTTTAATTATCCACCTGACCGACAGCTAATTGTTCGCCAGACGCTCAACGCCTTCGAGAATCCTTAGGGGACTAGGGGAGTATGGGACTTTTCTAAAAATCATTTTCTAGCTTCGTTATTGTCGTTCCCTTCGTCAAAGCTCTCCAAACAAAAAGTCCAATAGCGGTCCGATGAGACCAGATGGAAAACTCAGTGTCAATTACAATGGACCGAACGCAACCAACGTGTTAAGAAGCATAATGACTATTTATTGGGAGGAAAGATTGCCGCCACCATATATTCCATTTTTGTATCAAAACCCCACTTTTGCATTTCAGGTATTATCTTTAGGTGAAATCAAAGAACACTCACGTTGAAATACGGAAAGTGCTTTAACGACGTGCAATGATGTTCTTTCTCAGTAATAATATCACAATGTTCAGTTAACTATTCCAATAAAGAATAACACCATCCTTTATTTCCGCTTTCCTCTCCTTCCTCACCAAAAATAGCTTAGAAATACTAAAAAGGCATCAAAAACAAAGGCGAGCGATTTAATCTCATACAAATCGCACTCCATCTCACGTTGGCTTACATTCCAGAATGCCAGCTTATTCTACAATTATTTGAGATTGTTTCTCTTCCGTTCGTCTTATTGAAAACTCAGATCGCGAAATTAAGATCCTGATTTCACGAAATATCTTGTCTTTTTTATGTTCCTTCTTCTCCTTCTTCTCTTCAGTGTACAGTTTAAATCTAGCTTCCGTTTTCCTTCTGAGGCCAAACGACATCGGACTGAAGAAATGTACACATACAAATAAAACATAACCGATCTTATGAAACTAAAGAAGAATGTCTGTATTCTTCTATTACTAACTACCGCTTATTTCCTATTTCGCCTCTCTCAATCTCCGAACATCGACTATAGAATTATTATATATTTACAAATTTTGCTCTATTCACTCTTTGATTGTTTCAAAAACATCCTGAGCTGACCTTAATATCTCGACGCTTTCCTCGCGGCCTCGCTCTCGGTATCGCAAGAGCGAAAATAAAGTTCCATGAGTCAAGCGAAACCCCATCTAGGAAAGAGGCGAAAGCCGCTCCAGGATAACACACGGGGGAAGACGAGAACACTACCGGTGTGATTGTGTGATGTTGGTACAATATTTTCTCTCCCCACAGTGTGTCTCGCTTGCTGCTGCATCGATGTGGTAATCAACGTGGGATGGCCACAATAAAAATCCAAAAACAAAAGCGAAGCGGAACGAAAACATGCTACGATGATAATGAACAGGATGAACGGGAGAACAGAACGGGGACAACAACAAAAAAAACGCTTTTCTCTATAGACGCCGTAACGTCGCTATCGACATTGGCGGATTCTTGTTCTTGCGGATCGGCTGGACGGACATTGGTGCGACCAGGATTTCCGACGCCGACGACGGTGATGAGGACACTTTCGATTCACTCTCGGACGACTCTTCGCCGACTTCCTGTTTGAGAAGAGGAAATAGAAAAAAAAAGAAAGCACAGCAATGAAGTAGTGAATGGCCACCAATTTCAGATAAAAGGTTTCGGAAGGAAAACACATTTTCGGCTATAATGCGAGACATCAATTCTGAACGGCGGAGAAAAGCAACAAAAGCCGAAAATGATTTCGCTTCCTCTAAAGGGTTATCTATGTTTTGTGGTGTGGTTAGTCATTAATGTGGGGATGTGCTCAATTCGTAATGTGCTCATGCGGAATGCATACGTTTAGGTTCGTACAGCTTGCCAATTTCATTTGCGCTAGCTGCGAGGCCGGAGTTAGGGATTGGGTGCTCCCGAAGGGGGATGTCATCATAGTGGAAACGGCTCGTTTCAACTTCGAAGGGGTTTTGTTGAAGGAGAAGGCGCGGCCAACCTGTTGTCGGGAGAGAAATCAAAACACACACACATAATTATTATCACGATGTAAATGGCTAATAATTAGAGATAAAGTGGGCCCGATTGGTACATACCTTCAATCTTGTCCTCGTTGCGAACTTAAACGCCTTCGACAATGTTCCCACATTGATATCGCTTACATCGATTCCGAGCTCCTCCGATTCGCAGTTTACCATGAATTTCTCCGCGTCGGTTTTGCACGCATTCTCCGCCAGCTGTTTACATAAGCTCTTCAAATAGATAATTTTATCTGTGTCCTCATCACAAATACTGAATGAATGCAGCCTCTCCTTGTTATCGGCCGTTGCTCTGCAATTTAGGGCGAACGCTCTTGGACTGTCCTGAATGTTCACCACCAGCCGGATCGAGCTCAGGGGCATCAGTTTGACGTGTTTGTAGGGTTTTATGGTTTGGCAGCGTGTCGAGTTGAGTCCGTTGGTGCTGGGCGACTTGGCATTATTGAAGGCTCGCGATCGTTTCTTGCACACTTCCAGCGTGTCGCTAAACAGAAACAGGATCAACGAGTCTCCCCGGCCGCTCAGGTTGTCCGTCAGCTCGGTGACTTCCCGGCGCGATACGAAATGCCGATGGGATGACACGAGATGGGGCTGTTATGGATGAGAATGATGAGAACTGTTAGTCTGGATCAGCTATACACTACCAGCCGGGCTGCATGTGGTCCGGTGGGCTCTTCTGGTTGGGCATCTGGCATTATTTTTATTTTCATTTATTTTGTACGTGTAATAATAACGGAAACCTAAGAAACTCAAAACACAAAAAAATCCTGATATTCCCTGATTTTACAGTAATTTTTCTGAAAAATTTCGGACGTAGAATAGTAATCAAATTTTCCACTAGTTATACAGTCTTAGTTCTCAAAACATTTAGTTAGTTGAAACAATAAAATTCATGAACATCTGTCGATGTCTCCAACCAATGAACTATGTATTTGTGATTTTTAAGTTATACGACCACTGAGAAGCGGTCTTCGGAATGCAACGCGGTGCTGATGTGCAACTTTTTTTTTTTTGCATTCAGTAGCGCATGGGCGAATCAACACGCACTGAACCATAATTGAAATGTTATGTTGTTAACACCATTCGAACATCCTTACTGCACCGTATCCACCGTGTTTATATACCCAGTTTCAAACCGCGCTCGAATCTGGTTTTCTCCTTTGCTTCATCTGTTGATTTATTTTTCTTCTTCTAAGCGCATACAATCGGTACCAGTGCTTGGATTTTGAATGAACTGAATATGAGCCAATGCCCTTCATTCGTTTTCCCATTCATGAACGGTACTCCCTTTGAACCATCCAACACAGTGTTGCCAGGCGAATTGCCTTGATTCACTGCCACTGACATCGGTGAACCATCAACATTTGAAGCTTGAATTTTGAACGAGGAACTTGAGCATTCTAAGCTCATTCTTTCTTCTATTCGTTATGATACCTACTTGTGGACGTCATCCACTCACAACTGTTAACTAAATACAGGCCCTTGTGCTCGTATGGTGCACGGGAGGAGAATTGAATTGAAGCAATTTACAGCAAACTACTAGGCTTTAACGTGAAGTTTAGAAAACTTTTAATGTCATAACGTTTTCATTAAACGTTACGTATCTTATAAGGTAATAATATGAAACTTGAACTATCACTGTTAGTTCAAGTTTTCTATTTATAACAAGTTAAGGCTCTCTACCAAAATAGGTAATAGGTAACAGAAAATCATCATAATTTTTGAACTTCAATACTTGGGCTATGTTGTTTGATCTAGGAATGTATCACGGATTACATTTTCCTTAGATTTTTCCACTGGAAACCGGAAAAATATTTATTGCATCTGTATTATTAGTGTGGCTGATTGTCACGCATCATGAATTTATTTGGCAAACACTGTTAAATTGCTGTCACATTGATAAATTCTCAGATAAAATGTTACGTAAAATATTGCAAACATCGTGTGTCTCGTTTGTATTGTAAAGTATAAACAATTTGCTACACGAAGACAGAGCCTTTTGGTGTTGAGTGTATTGACATATACTCATATATTGTATTAGAACAAAACCATTCCAACCAATACTTCTCTTAGGCATGGTAGAGTTTGATGAAAAGCACAACTTGACAAACCTGACCCAAAAAAGTTGGTTTGCTATTTTGTTAAATATACAGCGCTACTGTAGACAACGTAGTCGCTACTCGAAATTCACAATTTGTCAACTACATGAAACACACAATTTAAAAACTACTTGAAAAGAGCGAATGAGCCATTTAGAAAAAAAAAACTGGGATTTATCTGCTGAAAATCACGACGAGGCTGATGATCCCGATTAGCTCAAAACTATCATTGATGATATGCGTAAGATATAAATAAAAAATAAAAAATTCGTTATGTATATTAGCAATTTCGGAACTGTAAGAAAGTATCCAACGCTGTTAAAAACTACGAGGGTCGTTCAAAAAAATAAGTTCAGTGCCTCAGAAATCGCGGAAAAATAAAGTTAGGACGAAAAACATGATTTTCGTAATCTACGTTTTATTTTATATTTTTCTACATAATCGCCGTAACGTTCGAGGCATTTTTCATAGCGTGGCACGAGTTTTTCTATTCCGAGCGCGAAGTGCGTAGCGTCCAACTTTTTGAAATACGATGTAACTGCGTCAGGAATTTCTTCAGTGTTATCGAATCGTTGACCGCCGAACGCCTGTTTCAGAATTGCTAGACTCTCTCGAAATATTTTCACGGCTTTTTAGCGTTATGAGTACACGTTCTTCAGCACATATGCACGGAAGAAATCGCTCTCGCTTTCATTCCTCGTGTGGTATCTTCAGCGCGAACAGCGGTTGCTCGGTCAGGATTGCCAATAATATTTTTCAAAAAACTGAAGATTGGTCTTAACAAAACTGGATCCTGTTAAATTGTTTTATTTCAAGATCGGCTTTGATTCATCTAAAATGATTTTTTATCGATTCCAATGCTTGAAAAATAGAACTTTCTTCGATGTTTCGTGTAGTATTTATATGTAGTTCTTAAAAAGACGAAATAAGTCATTAATTAATCATATGATTCGAGCAGATCAAAATAACGTTTCCAACCACTCGAAATCGTCACAAAACTGCTCGATTGATTGAGGTGCATGGGGATGCGGTTTCCGGTTATAGATCACCACATCGAACCAACCCTCGATCCTCAATCCTTTTTCTTCTAACGTGACATTTTGACATTTCTGACCAACTTCGCTGTTATGTTTTTCGCACTCACGAAGAATGTATAAAAAAAATCACGGAGCTTAGCCTTACCTTTCGTTTGACGTTTTTGCGTGGTTTGTTTCAGCTCCCATTTGTTAACATTTGAATAAAGACATATGGAAGTTGCAACGAATGGGAGCTGAAACGAAATACTCAAAACTGTCAAACTGATGCCTCCGTGCACTGATTTATGCAGTGATCTATGTGTTAGAATACGGGAATGATTTCAATTCTGCAATTTCTGAACACATCCATAAAAAGTGTTTCTATAACTGGATTGTTGTTTTGTTATGATGGCGATAACATAAATTTAGATGATAAATAAAGCATTTTCTTCAAAAACTAAAATTCCCGTATTGAAGTAAACGGAAGCAAGGTTTTATGGGTTTTATGTTCATATCAATTAAAGCCATGGAGCACATTGACTCTATGATTTTCTGAACATTAGAATCATTTAGAGGACCTATAGCATCTGATGTTGTTAAATTCAAAGCCAGCATAAAGCGTGGGCTCTATGAGCTATTTCGAGTAAGATTTCTCGCTATGAACATTGCACCAGTTATGCGATGTAAGCCAAAGCAAAGGACCATATTAACGCAAGTTATTGGTGAGCGGGAAGGTATATTCATGTGCATTGCCGATAACAAATGCACTTGAATGCTGACAAGGAAAAAAGAAGAAGGGGAAATCAAATCATACATACACGCAGATTGAGTCTATTTTGAGTCACTCGTTATTTTGTTTCGTGTGATCCTTCCAAAGGAGTATTCATTCATTGAATGTTGTTTCCCACTCTTTGTTTTGTTATGTTCACTCTCAGTCCCGAATGAAGATGGTCGGAGAATGAAAAATGATTCATCGTGCAATCTCACGATTGCTTGCTGCATTCTTTTCGCCATGATTATTCCAAGCAGATACAAGAGTGATTTATAATTAGGTGTGGAGAAATAAGTAAATGAACTTTTCCATACTTGACCACTGGTCTGGACACTTAGCTGACACTTACCGGACAGTTATCGATATCGTTAAAAATGTCAAACATTGCAAGTTGGCCCTCCATTTTACGCTTGTCCTCATTGATGTATGTCATCACTTCTTTGATGGCTTTCAGAGCCTCGTCCAACTTTTTGTGGTCCGGATTATTTTTAGCGGTATGTTTGAGAATGTCTGAAAATTAAGATGAGTTGAGGATATAGGTATGTCAAAAGTTTGGGGGTTTTGTTTCGCTCATCGAGACGCACCATTCAACAACAAACTAATACTGGGTAGCCTCTGTACAGGTCTGATCATCAGATCCTGCAGCGTCTGGCGACCGCACTCGGGTTTGGCTTGGTTTATCTTCAGGAACGCATGGAACCGTGGATTACCCGCGTCGCACTGTAGCAGTGTTTCTTTCATCTGTTCGAAAAAGTTCACGTACGGTGGATACGCCTTAATCAGGTCGTCCCTGTTGTCCAGAATTATCTGCCCGATTAGGTGCTCTTCGGCCCAGCTGGTGTGGATCTCCTTCAACCGATTCAGCATTCGCTTGTGAACGTCGTGAATGGGCAGGAAATTGTTGAATATTGATCTCAGCTCTGATTTGTTGAGTAACGCGTTCTCTGGATCTTTGTCAATCATCTCCTCCAGGGGCACTTTAAAAAGCTGTAGGGGATGGTTTCAAGATTGAAATACGAATGGAAGAATGTAAGGATGCTAACTTACATTCACGATGGTATCCAGAATGCCAACGTAGTTGGACTCGGTGTGGAAAAAGTCCATGAAGTGATTGTGCCTCATCGATTGACTCTTGATCGGTTGACCAATCGAAACGTCCGCCGTTTCGGTGGTGATGATCGTCTTCTTGCTACCCTCATGCTTGTCGGGGCTAGTGGTACAGTCGAGGAAACTACCGGACACCGACAGCAGACCGGCGTCCGAAACGGACGATCTCCGCTTGCCCGCGCCCAGAGGAGTTCCTTCCCCTCCTGCTGGCGTCCGATGCGAGAGTCGTTTCCGCTTCCGCTTGTTGAAACTAATCGGAAGCGAATCCCTCCGATCTGCGCCCGGGGTGTTTGCTATGCTGTCAAGGTACTGGGAAGGAAATTTGTTGATTCGATGAATTGAACATAATGAGGGCGCACTTACATCTCCGAAGAGGTAATACACTTCGTCAGCGTAACCGTTTTGTATTGTGTACCAGAACCAGTCCGCTTTCACAATGTGAGTTTTTGTGTTCTTGGGCTCGGGTTTCGCGGTCACCACATGCTCATCGACTACCTGTTTGGTTGGATGGGGAGGAATAAACGTTGTAATACAGTGTTGCCAAGGGAAATAATAATAACTAATATTCTAGTTTTTTCTACCGTTACAAAAAATTCTACAATCTAAAAAATAAGTGTACACTACAATGGGATGAATCTAATAATATATTCTCTAGATCGGATTACGAATTACTTACTACATACAGTTCAATGCATTCCTTCAAAAATTTTTCCTGTTCCACTACGACCAGTTATTTATTTGATCTATTGTGGCGGGCCCCTATTTGTTGTAAGCCTTATCAGGGTGTCGTATCGCTATTAGTTGGAGTGATTTCCACTTGTTGACTGTAGGCATGATCCCAATAAGGTATTATAGCACGAATGAACTTTATTGCCTTATTGGGGGAAGCTATCCAAACATCTGCAGGTTGCATTAAACCTTTATCAAAGAAATTGCTTCTATGAAAAAGTGCTTCGCAATTACATAATAAATGATTCGAGCTTTCACTTTCTAGGTTACAGAAACGACAGGTATCATCTTCTAATTTACCTAGTTTCTTTAGGTGGTATTTGCTTGGACAATGTCCTGTCACTAGGCCACTGAAAGTGCATAGGTCTTTTTTTTTTTGTTAGGCTGAGAAGTCTTTCAGTTACTTTTTTACTTGGTGATATAAATCATTTAGCCTGTCGAGCTACTGTACTATGTGTCCAGATGCCATCAATCATTAATTTTTCCCAGTTCTTTAATTCCATTTTGAGGGTACATTCAGGGGCCCCACAAAATGGTTCTGGTCCTAGGAATGGTTTCGATGATCCACATCTAGCTAACAAATCTGCTTTTTCATTACCTTCAACTCCACAGTGCCCTGGAACCCAGAATAGGTTCACTGCACTTTTTTAGCTACCTCTTGAAGAAGTTGAATGCACTCCCAAACTAATTTAGAAGTACAGGTAACTGACTTCAATGCTTTCAATGCAGCTTGACTGTCAGAAAAAATGCATATGTTTGCATGTCTATAATTACGCCTAAGACAAATTGTTGCACATTCAATAATTACCTGCATTTCTGCCTGAAATACAGTTGGCCACTTGCCCATTGAAATTGATATGTTCACTCCAGGGCCGGTTATTCCAGCCCCGGCTCTTTCGTTTAATCTGGAACCATCAGTGTACAAAATTATAGATCCTGGGTGAATATCAGGTCCCGCTGACTCCCATTCAGTGCGGCTTGGCTCAGTCACATTGAATAGTCGTTCAAAGTTGTATTGCCTGTTTATCCAGTCCTCCTGAGTTAGTATCGGATTAAGTTTGAATTCCTTTAGAATACTTAAATGACCCCTAAGGTCTCCATCAAAGAACTGTTTTGTTCTTTTCAACCTTAGTGCGTTTTTTTCTGCCTCCAATTGAACGAATAGATATAAGGGAAGTAGATTTAACATTGCATCTAGTGCTTTAGATGGCGTACTACGAATTGCTCCTGTGATGGAAATTGTAGCTAACCTTTGTAATTTTCCTAGCTTTTCCTGAGCATGCTTGGATTTTGTTTTTGGCCACCAAACCAATGACGCATATGTTATTCTAGGTTTCACTATAGCAGTGTAGATCCAGTAGATCATTTTAGGTCTAAGTCCCCATTTGTTACCGAATGTTCTTTTACTAATCCATAATGCATTTGTAGCCTTATGTATTATTTCATCTAAATGCGAGTTCCAATTGAGCTTGCTATCAAGTGTTACTCCTAAATATTTCGCTTTTGGAGAAAACACTTTTTTAGTTCCCAGCAAATGCAAATCTGGTATTTTCATTTTCCTTCTACGTGTAAAAGGAACAACAGTAGTTTTATGAGGATTTATAGATAAACCCTCATCATTACACCATGCTATAGTTAAGTTTAGAGCATATTGCAATCTGTCTCTGATTACATGCTCATATTCCCCACGAACTACAATTACAATATCATCTGCAAAGCCTATGATTTCAAATCCTATCCTTTCAAGGAGTGCCAGTAGGTTATCTACTACCAATGACCATAACAGAGGTGAAAGGACCCCTCCTTGTGGGCATCCTTTCACAGTTCTTATTGTAACTGTGGCCCCTCCCTGATTACACGTTATTTCTCTTTTTTGTAGCATTTGAAATATCCATTCTACAACAGTTTCATCGAAATTACGCTGTATCATAGCATTTCTCATTGAATTGTGGGATGCATTGTCAAACGCTCCTTCAATATCTAAGAACTTCAAAAATTAAACATACTATAACATTTTTCCGAGTGTACGACACATCCGAGTGTTAATCAGATATGGAAAAACACATCTAAATAAAGTGCCCCGGCGAGACCGGGTGCTTAGAAAAATTATCCGTTTAAACGAGTGGCACAAAGAATCTCAAAACGGAATTTGAGACAGGGTAATAAGATTACATTCAAGCACAGAACCCGGACTAGAGGTTGAAAATTTGAATCTTGGAATTGTAAGTCTCCTAGTCTTTCTTGCGAGTGCTGAAATTCTTCCGAAAATGTAAAAAAATTGCGACCAAGCTGCGACAACACACACGAGCTGGGAACAGCTTTCAATGCGATGGATAAAATGCAAAAACGGGTGAATGATGGATGGTCAATCGATGAGTCGAAAATTGAGGGAACGAGAAGACCTTCTGTTTGAAAGATGTCGTAACTGGAAATAACGGCAGCAAAGTTATAAAATGAATTTTGGACAAGTTCATTATCGATCCGTAGGAACCGACGTGACCAGTCGAAAAGTTCATTGTCGGTCTCCTAGCTCCATCGGAGCTCAATGTGTTAAGCACTTGAACGGCGCGCAGACAAGGCTCCAAATAGGCGTTGAGGAGGAAATTACAGTGAGCGTGCAGTAATTTTTAACTTAATATGAAACACTCTTACGAAGCATCATTCCAATGAAATTTGGCAACATTGTGTAGTCAATGTAACAAATACCAAATTGTCGAATTTCTTCAAATACCAAATAAGTGTGAATAAAATAATATAGCTAGCAAACGTGTCGAAATCAGCAGTTTATTACATAAAGAGTACCGTGTAAGCCGTGGTGCGATCCATCTGGCCATTCGGAAGCATCAGATGCTCAGCGACCGGGAAGAGGACCGAAACGTAAGACCGATGCTAGAACGGACATGCTAATCATCCGGGATGTGAAGAAAAACCCACGAACGACCATCCAATCGCATAATTCGACTTGGTGGAACTTGGTAGAACGGACCTGAAGAGCTACTTCGCCAAAAAGTGACCAACACCAAAACCAACAAAAAAAACGACTTCAGTTTGCGAATGACCATGTCAAAAAGCCGCTGGAGTTCTGGAAGCGCGTTATTTGGTCGGACGAGTCCAAGTTCGAGTTGTTTAACAAGAAAAGGCGACTCTGAGTATGGCGAAGAGCGCCTCCAAGACCGGCATCTTTAACCGATAATAAAACACGGTGGTGGAAGCATTATGGGTATGGGGCTGTTTCTCGAGGGCTGAGTTAGAAAAGGTATTATGACTGGCGATAGTTACATCGACATTCTTTGTGAGAACATGAAAGAACCCATGCTGAAAATGTGACTACACATTCCAGCAAGATAAGAATCCGAAACATACTGCGAAGAAAACAGGATCAAACCAATGGTGTGGTCACCCCGAAGCCCCGATCATATTGAGAATTTATGGATGATTTTGGACAAGGTGGTTGTCCACCTGACGTTACGAACAAACAAAACTATTTTGCTGCGTTGAAGAAGGCTTGGGTTGAGCCTCCAACATCTCCGGAACCTCGAGAACCTTATCAAGTCCAAAAGGGGGTCATATTTATTATTTGTTTTTATTATTTTTTTAAATAAATTATGAAGTGGATTTTTTTATGTCATACCCTATTACCCGTTTGAGTACGGGGCAAATTTTGTGAACATACACCAAAAATCCGGATGAGTTTGGATATACCATATATGGATGAGTTTAAAAAATACTAATAAACCAATAAACATAGATAATTAGGTCACAAAAGCTGGTTGAAGTAAAAAACAGATAAAAAGTGGTACAGGTCTGACTCGATTATATGTGATTCGATTATATACTACTTTGGACTCGATTATGTACAGTTTAAAAAAAAATTTCATGTTTCAAATATGACTTATTCACGAAAAAATATTGCCTTTTAACATTTAGGTGAACTTTAAGTGGCTTAATCCTGATTTTTGTAGATTTTGCTTGAATTCTCACCAGGAATCGTTTATATTGATATTGCAGGGAAATTAAGATAGATAGAAATTGAGTTTCAAAGAACAAATTGTAGAGCGATTATTTTTTTCATCCCTTTTGTTTATTTTAGGCTCATTAGCATTTTAGCTGTTACAGAGCCAAATTTTAATCGTGTACATGTCACATGTTAATCGTATCTATAATTAGCACATTACACAGTTTCCAATTTTTCGGCGTTAGAATACAGTAAAACCTGTTTTTGTGTATTTTTTGTGCGATTTATTTTTGTGCGGTTTTCTGTTCTTGTGTGGTTTTTTTATGAAAAGAAACATATTTGACGAAGTTATCGTCCATTTAGTTTACTTCGATGGTTTACATGCATTTCAGTGCGAAAAAAAGCATATTTGCGTCTCAATTATCCACTTTTGAAATCATCCCCTTCCTCCCATCCAATGCTCTAAGTTTTTCTAAGTGTTTGCATGACATGATTTCTAACAGCAACACGTTTCGACAAGGCAAACTGTCCCGTCGCAAAGCAGGGAAACAAAAGGAAATTGAACTGTAAACGGCGTGAATTTGATTAATTTTCTTGGGGGGAAACTTTTTTTAAGCGGTCCCTATCTACCGCGCAAAAAAAGTTTTCTCTCAAAATTTGTACCGAACACGATTTTTTAAAGCTACTGGTGAAGTTTTGCACGATTTTTTTTATGCAGTCCCTATTCCCCGCACAAAAAATGTTCGCCTGTATTCCCTTCTATACCATTGCATACGGTACACATTTACACAGTAGCCATTTAGGCGTAAGAGTTTTCCTTCTGTTCTTCCATTATCCAGCTAGACCGGACAGCGGTGACAGTTGGTATGATCATTGTTGTGTTATTTATAGAACACCAGCCCGATGTGTCTTGCAGAGCAGAGCAGTTGTATGGATGAATCGATCTTATTTCGACCGTGGATCGATCTCTATCGCTGATGATTGTTGCGTGGACGTAGTTATTCTGTAATAACACAAATATGGTCAATAAGGGTCCTGAGTTTTGAACTCACGATCGATCGCTTACTAAGCGAACGCGCAACCAATGTGGCTACGAAGACCCTCATAGAGCGGTTAGAAAGCTTTAATTTGATTGAGAGAAAAAATCAAGTTCAATATGAATTTTTAGGATAAAATTAATAATAACACACTAAAATTAACTAACTTTGAAGTTCTTCACTTCCAAAATGTTATTTAAATCCACTAATTTAGATCGGATTACTCCAACTTTCAAATTTTCTCAACTTTCTAATGGTAGCAACATAATCGTCTTCTGTAGCGTACTTTTCAACATAGCACCAGTTTGAGGCAACAGAGTGCGAAACAAACAAAATATTATATAACTCTGTCATTATTGAAATCCGATCATATGCGTAAAGGGATTTTTTTCATCAAATATAATCCTCTATCGCCTCCCGAATGAATTCGGATTCTTTATATGAGAAAGGTATTTTATGACTTTAAGGAGATGAATCAAAAATTAAATTCTTCTTTTATATTCAAACAACGAAATATATATGCATAAGAAACGATTGAAAAAAACTTTTTTTTTGATTCAACTATATACAGGATTCGATTAGGTTTTGTCTGGCTCTCATGTTGTGACGTGTTTTTGAATCGCGAGTGTATGGTTAATGGCAGACGATGACATGGAATAAAGTTGGTTCGCTCATTCCAAAAGGTGTTTTAAGTGTTGATCCATATTCAATAGGAATTTTTTGTTGCAGTGAAAATATCGCATTTGAATGTTGAGCAGGGGGCATGATCAGCGCACAGAAAAAGGCTTGGGTTGTGTAAACACGTAAACTATAGTGGTAGTGGTACTATATGACAATAGGGCTCTTGCTACACATACATGCAGAGCATGTGTTGGGCACACATTCGCTTGTTTACATTCGTAGTGTCTATGCAGCAGAAGCGGATTTTTATCAATCGGCGTTCTTGTAGATGATTTAAATAGAGTTACGGTCATTCTAATAGTGCATAGAGCTAACATGAACTTTGTGAAACAGTTAGGCAAGCTATTTTATGAACAAGAGTTTTTGTGTAACGCATATTATTTAGTTTACTAGCACCTATTTCGCGATGTTCATTGAGCGACTCTCCCATTAGATTGGAATCGAAAAATTGGCAGAAAAAGGATTATCAACATTTTCGCACCTAGATCAAAGTCACAGAGTCTCGAGCTCACGTTTGAATGCTTCCTTGTATTTCCATGAATTGGTCAATCGATGGATTTTTTCCGTTTCCGATAAATTTTCTTATAAACGTATTTAGCTTCTCCGCAGAGCATTCGGGTACTCGGAAATCATATCTGAGAGTTGGTTGATATTTCAGGCTGAAAATGTCCTTAATTTCAACATAATCAACTGCTTTTTTGGCGGAACTAGCCGCCGATTAAGGATATCTGCACACGAATATTCATTATAGTTTATTCTTTCACGAGACCAGCAAAAAGCTTAAAACCTAAATGGGAGCACACTTCACCTAATCCGGCTATACAATCGCAATGTGCAGTTTGCACTATTTCTGTGAAAATTTTTGAATAATCAATCTGCTTCCATTGATATGAATCATGGCCAAAACAGAAATTTCTATTTTTCCCCGTGTGTATGGCTTTGACGCTAAAAGTAAATATTTTTATGTGAAGAAACATATATTCGCATGTTATTCATATAGATTAGCGCGTAATCTTTATAACTATTTCGCTAAAATAATTATTTAAACAAAGCTCAATCTTGTCGCTCCATATAATTCCTATGGAGCGATCACTTTTGCCTGCCCAACAGATCACTAATACATATGCACGCTGCAAGCGCCCTATATAAGGCGCTTGCTGCGTTCATATGTGATAGTAATCTGGTTATATCGCTGCGCCCTGTGTTTGGTTCAGGTCGGAAGATTTGGTTTCTCCTCCATAGGTGTTTATGTGTTCGTGCGTTTGATGTTCAGAGATGCCAGATGATTTTTTAAAAATATTAATCGTTTTGCAAACAGGAAATCTGTAAATGTCTTCACTTATTTTGTAATGTATTAACAGAAAGTATTCGAAGTGAGATGCGTCACGATGTACCATTTCTTGTATTTCGGTGGTTGCTTGATGGTGTGATGCAGTATGGAGCATTTTTGTGCTTTATGAGGAAACTTCGAAAATTTTCTGCATTGTGTTACATTGCCGGGCGTCCACCGCCGAATAGAGGGATGCGATGTGTCGTGACGTGCTTCATTCTGGGAACTTACTGTAAAGACAGAGCGTTCGTTTTCTTTCGTGTGTTTGTGTATATAAAGGTTTTAGAAGCTCCTGTTATTAACGAAATGAATACATTAACCCACAGATAGTCCTTTTAGTTCAGATGAACTAGCTTAGTTTCAGTATTGTATTATTCGCCGGTATGGGAGTTCGGGATTGAATGATCTGCTGTGTAATTCGCGAAAACGAGTTCCATAGTGAGTCTATAGGCCATCAAGTAATTTTTCAGTGTGTGGAAGACTCATGCTCTTTTGTTTCGGTCGTACCTTTAGAATTATCTGATCATGCTCTGTTCTGTATGTGTTATGCGTTTCTCTGAGCGGCTAATTAAACCCATGTGTTGCGCGAAACGAGTGATTTCAGCTAAATTTAACAAATACAGGCATGAGCTCCATTTAGCGATGTTCATGGTTGCCAGTCTTTTTGGTGAGTTAGTATTTTTAATTTGCCTTTATCTTCGAAAAGGCTCATCGTCGGATATGAACATCATTATTTACTTTAGATTTGTTTGCAGGTAAGATGTTTTTCAATTAAGTTCCATCCCATAACGACTTTTATGAAAGTTTGTGAGATATTAGATTCATATTCTTTTGGAGTTCTGTCAATGATTCTAGATCCTTATTCAGACTTCAGTTTCCTAATTCAGTTTTTATATTGTGTTCCCAAATCTCATATTTCCTTTCGGACGGTCATCGATTTGTGTGTTTACATGTAGTTATTTATGGTATATGTAGATATAATTGTGCGATATTCATACACTTCGTTCGAAGGATGATGAAACTCGTAGACACTCATAGAATGATCATAGATTTTTTTTTCAAATTGTCTAAAATTCTCAAAGTACGTGCGATAAATATTAACAACACAGGCTTTCCTTATCAGGATACCTAAAGATAATCTTTACCGCGTGTTGTGACAAGTAGAATTTTCAGAATTTCATTTCGTCGAGTGGCTGATAATTCGCGTTTACAGAATCACATCACTTACCACAGTGAATCCTGATTCTTACCTCCTCCCACTAACAACTATCCCTTCCATGATAATCGCTAGGGAACCACGCTATAGAGGCGACCCTTCTGGCCTTCGGGCGGCGGTTATCATACTAACATTCCTTCCCTTCCCCCTGGTAACTGTAAGGACGTGGCCGGCGTCGTTATTGACCATTTAAAGCTCGAATCACCGAAAATTGCACAACGAGAATGATTTGCTAGGCCCAAGCGTCATTCTGTGTGTTCTTTGTGCAATTTGGTTGGTTCAGGTCAATCACGGAGAGCAACTACGAATTGTACAGTCTACCCAAGCTCAAGCTCAACTATATACAGGATTCGATTATATACACTGAAGTGAATTTACGCGGTTTTTTTTACGCAGCACGTATCAACCGCGTACAAATTCAATGTGCTAAATGATGCGACTTTTCACGAAATAAGTTTGTATTGTATCACTGATTAGTAGCTGAAAAATAAAAGAAAATACAGATATCATGATTGCAGCATACAAAAAAATCAGTTAATCAATTGTTAAAATATGAGTTGCATTTTTAATTAATAATTCACTGTTTGTTAGATTTTTATACGGATTTTAAAATTCACCCGGTTTATTTTTACGCGGATTTTGGAATTTAAGCGGTTTTTTACGACTTCAGTGTACAGTGAAAATAAAACTGTATATAATCGAGTCCGCACTGTAATTCTAAAATTTATAAACATTAACTTATTTATATAAGTATACAGTGCTGTTCGAAATAAAAGCAGCGTATGTTGGTGTTTATGTGCCGCGTTATTTACTAATGTAGACGTAATCTTTAGCTGACCCCAAGCGAGCACGCGGGAGTAGTCGTGAATGAGAAAAGTACCACTACTTACGTCACGACATATTCGTAACCATCTAGCCTTTGCTAGGTCCCACGTGAATTGAGCTGTCGAAAAATGGCGTAACATTCTATGAATCGATGAGAGTAAAGTTGTTGTATTTGGCTCAGGTGGCGAGCGTCTATTTGTACAACGTCCCCAAGGTACAGAATTACCACCCCAGTACATCGTAAAGACAGTCAAACATGGCGGCGCTAACATCATGGCATGGGGATGGATTTCATACAACCTATACATCGTATACCAGGAATCATGGAAACTGTTTATTATGTTGAAAATCGTAGAAAAATGTCATGCTGCCATACGCCGAGGAAGAAATGCCCTTGAAATGTGTGTTTCACCAAGACAAATATCCAAAACCCACGAGCAGAAGAACCAAAGAATGGTTGCAGGATAATAACGTCGAAGAGATGAATTGACCGGCTCAATCCAATGACGTAAATCCAATTGAAAATTTGTGGGGCGGTATTAAAAAAGCTGTTCGCAAAGCAATGTCATCAAATACGAAGGAACTCTGGGCTGTAGTTCAACAAACGTGGGCATAAATAGCTACCAAGAGGTGCCAGAGGTTAGTGGATTCTATGTCACGCAAATGTGCAGCAGTAATTTAGAATAAGGGATACACTACAAAGTACTAACATTACTGATAAGTTTCACACAGAAAATGTTTTGAATTACTTGCACTTTTTGTTTTGGTTGCTCTTTTTATTTTTTGTTGCTATTATTTCAAACATGGCAAAAATTAACTTTGTCTACTAAGCCAACTAGGTCAAAATAACACCTGTAATAAGTATTTGTACATCAAATACACATCACTAATGAATAAGAAAGAGTAATAATAAAGAGCAAAAAAAAATAAATACGGATATTATTTTTTTTTAATTCCGAACAACTTATTCCGAACAGCAATGTATATCTTTTTTAATAATGAGAAAATAATTAAACAATTTTATTCACAATTATGGTTTGCTGCACAAAGCGCGTGAATTCCTCTTTTGAGCAAAGTAGATTTATTTTTTTCACTTTGTCGTCCTTTTTATTATTGCATTCTGCCCATCGCCTTAAATTTCGCTCTGATCGCTTTTAAGGGGGGGGACCCCGGTCTGGAAAATCGAAAAAAAAATGAATTTTTGTTTTTTGCATTTTTGGGAAGCTTATGTCCTCAGAAATGTTGTCCTAAAAGGATTCTTCGACATTTGATTTCGTTGGAAAGTTACAGCCAAAAGTATGAAGTCACCTCAAGGGATATAGTATTGCTGTACGAATTTTAAAACGCTTTTTTCTCGAAACCATGTTATTTCAACTGGTGGTATCGATATCTCAGGATCTACTCGACCGATTTGGCTGATTTTTTTTTATCAACATGAAAAAATGAATTATCTAAGGCGTTGCATAGCCGTTTTTTGTTATCTAATTTTTTCGTTTTTAAAAAAATCGCTAATAAGAGATTTTTCATGAAAAATATCTCATTTTTAACAAAAATGGCCGCCGTTTTGACAATTTTTCGAATTTTCAAAAACCCCTATGTAACGCTTTAGGTATAATCCTAATGTTTCAAAATATTCATTGGAATTTGTTCTAAGACACCCCGTTGCTTCAGAAGCGATACCACCAGCAAGGTACCAATTTTCAGACAGCATCTACGCATCCAGCTATCAACAGCGTAATAATCATTATTCGTGCACTCAAAAAATGAAAAATACATCTTCAAATATACCTTAAAGAATAACCAAAACACACGAACACTTCACTTCATTCGTAACATTCGAAAAAAATCCACGAAAATTCATTATTTTCCGACCTTCCAGCGGTTTTCAAAAATTTCTTAAATCCATCGAAGAATGGAAAATGATAGAATTTATATTTATTCAATTTGTACCTCCAATATGTTCCCGGAAGACGTCATCCTACGTCAAAAGGTGCCAAGTCAAAAATATTAGCATAAAACAAGAAGAACGCTATACGAGGAGGTCTCGCGCTCCCCGGACCAAAACGGTTAAGGAACCTATCAAGGAACAAAAGCCATTTTTTTTGGTTTTTTTTTGAAAAATACTACGATACGACACGAAATAACGATACTGAAATGGTAAAATGGGTTATTTTACATAGTAAAAATAACTTGAAAACCGAAAAATTTGAGAAAAAACTTTTAAAATTGAAACACTTTGATTTCGAATGGGGATGGATTTTTTGCGCCCATAGTTATTGTTCAATAATTCTTAAAAGTTTGATGTGTAAATGGATCAAATTTTGATGAATTACTAATCAACTATTTATATTACCGTTAAGCATTATGTATTGGAAGTAGTGAAAATATGTCTCCTACTGAACGGTTCACTGCATTCTAAAATATTCGCAATAGTTTTCAAGATATTACTAATGGCAACCTTCTCCGTTTTAGACCCAATCTCACCCCCATTGAAGGTATATAAATTATTACCCTTTTTATGCTGATTAAAAAAAAATACTTATTTTTAAGAATATTTATCACGTGACCGATTTTCGATGATTTTGCAATAAGTCTTCGAATCTCTTGTAAAAATTCCTATTGTTTTCGCAACCACACAAAAAGTAAACATTTTTTTCTTCAAAAATACGGACTAGGAGAGACTCAACTTAAATACATACCTTTCTATTTGTTATGTTTTATACAAAAAAAAATGCTGCATTCTAAAAAATATACAAACAGCCCTGGCTTTCTTATTTAGTCTCGACACATCAAAACCATGAAAACAATGTTTTTTTTAATTTTCGTCTGAAGGTAGACAATTGGAGTGCAATTTACAATGTTTCCCTGAAAGTTCATTCAAATACCTTTCATACCAAAATGGAATTAAGGTTTTGATATTTTATGTTGAAAAAAATCACAGCTTTCTAAACAAGATAAAAATGATGATAGCTGTGGTATCTAATAGCCCGACACCTCACAACAACAAATGAACTTTTTTTCAAGTTTTCGCCTAAAAATAGACATATGGATTACCATATCATATATTTTCTTTTATCTATAAATCTACTAAGATACCTTTCATTAGCACCTTAGAAATCTTAAATCGGTTGAGCGGCTCCAAAGAAACAAATTTTCAAAAGGGGAAAGCGTTTCTGTTAAAACAGCTGATTTTCAGACCACCCTAATTCTGATTATTGATACTCCAAGGGAAAATAAAAAAATACTTGTTTTTTAAATATATATCTTTTCAAAATTGGGAGCAGTGTTCCTCAACAAATTTACAAAAACCACTCCAGCTTTGGATTAATATCAATAGTTTAAGAGCATCATTCGTTGCTTTAGAAAAACAGGATTGCCATATCTACAGCTTATTCTGCATTTCTACACATTTTCAGACTTTTTAAAGCCAAGAATCCATAGATACATATTACTGATTTTTTTTCGAGTTAACAGTAAATCTCGACGTTCCATGCAATTTTAGGACATTTGGCATACATTTTTTTTTTCTTGAAAACCCTGATTTTCTTTCTTCCCCCTTGGGTGATTTTCGGTTTTCAAAAAACCCAAACTTTGACGACTGTGCGACACTAGTAAATGAAGCCCGATTGACCTGATATTTTGCATTGGGTAGTTTTTCATGGTAATCAATATTTTTAATGAAGTTCCCTTTGAAAATTCGAGATGGCCATTTTCATTGGCACTCTAGTGTTCACGTGTCGCAGCGTAAACAACTGGGTAATCTTCCGTTACACTTCAATGAAGCAGAGTCATTTTATTAGCGCTACATGATTTATCAAAATATTTAAAGAATAAGTTCACAAATTGAAAAATACTTTGATATCTGTATTTAATTTGTGAAACCGAAGATTTTCTGAGAAAGATGAAAGATGAAAAGATTTTTTAATGGAATTGATGGTGGTATTTTGTTTCAAAAATAATTCGACTTGATTGAATATTTGTTAGAATGATTTCGAACATTGCTTCGCCAAAAAGTAGCTTCAATTAATTGGACAATAATTTGAAATGAAAATCAAATTCTCCACAAATTATCAGAAATCAATCAAAAACCATCCCTGAAGAGTCAATCAATTTTAATCAACAGTCCCCCACTCAAAACAGAAAATGAACCGCAATTTATCAAGGAACTGTGCCCCTGTTCTGTGGATGGTTAATTGAAATTGAAGATTCATGTTACCGCAGGATTTCCATAAACACGACATCATAAATATGTTCGCCTATATTTTATGGGACAAACAAATAATAACCCAACACGCACTGAGGTCGATTAAAATGTATATTACTAACACACAATGGCACAATTATCCTTCTTTTTTTTTGCTCCATCTCTCCCGAACCATCGGTGGTGCAGCTGTAAACCAAATGCGGTGGCCGGTGAATCCCTCATCAATACGAGATCCCGTCATTTGAGTGACACACTGCGCGCCAATCTGCGGATTGGTTTCGATTGACAATACCACTCCGCCCGGGCCCGCCACGATTCTGTCGTATCAATTTGGCACCGTAATAGAATGGGTTGAAATTAAGGTCAATAATCAGCCACAACTCGCAAAGTTCGATAACGCACTGCGTTCGCGTTTCGTGCCATTTTTACACGGCGTATTTTTTTCACTTTTTATCAACAGAACCGGGATTTGCGCGCTGAGAACAATTTCTGGCTTCCATTAGCCATAAGCCCGGGGCGGCAACTGTGAACGGATCCGGACAGGTGTAAAACAGCAGATAAACGGAGTTTAAATAATATTCTCGGGCGATTCGCGATGCCTTGTAAAGTGTTACATAAATATGCCCCGCAACAGGTAAAAAGTGCTGATGAATTATTTTCCAATCGAACATAAAAGATAGTCGCGTAAAAGCGACGAGGATACAACAAGTGCGAGCGGCGACGGGGGACGAAGAATGGGTCCGCCGTCGCTGACAATTCGCTTCCTACCCTCACCTGTGGTGGGGTAGGTCACAGTGAAATTCATGCGGCCTTTTATGTTTTCGGACGCGTTGTCCCACGGTGCTAAAGCGCACCGGTAACACACATGGAAAAAAATGATGAGCTGCAAACACACTCACATATACTCTAGCGCGAAAAAAATATATGTGCAATACACAACACCAAACGACCAAATAAAAATTGCAAACCATAAGCGCTAATTATTTAATAATAAAAGCAACACGAATAAATAATTCATAGGTGAAAAGGGCAGCGCCGTGATTGGAGGGGATTTTTTCTCCATGAGTTGAAGGGACGCCATGGCCCCCAAACGAGAGAGTTTTGTATGATGCAAAATCATTCGGATGTGCACTTGTTAGGAGTGTGTTGATAAATTCAATCGGAGTGAGTGCATCCTATCCGGATTTATTACATTGTGTAGATATTGGGAGCTCGAGAAGGTTTACGAGATTTTACAACAAATGACGCTACCAGAACGTGGTGTGTATAGTCTGAGATGGTTACACGTCTGTGGAGGAGTACTTTAAGGCAGTATTCTAGTCTAGAAATCCGAAAAAGATAAAAAAAATATGTTTAGGCATTCAAAAATATACCATAGGAATGAATTTTCGAAAATCCTATTATTTACCGAGTTATAGCCGAGTGATGCGGTATCCAATCTAGCACGGCCATAACAATTAACTTCAAATGCATTTTTCTCCAAACTGCTTTTTTCATATTGGCGTACACGATATCTCAAGCTCTACTGAACCGATTTATGTCGAATTTATATGAATACAATCTGTTTACATCTCTCTGTCGCATGAACTAATAAAACATTACTGATTTTTAATTTTACTATTTTGCACATGGAAGGGAGGTGAAGAAGAGGGTTTTAGCACGCGAGCTTGGGATTGGCTCTTTCTCTTCTCTCACGTAAAATTTTGTGATGTGTTCAGAAAGTGCCTCGTCGCGTTTCGATACGAACGATGCACATGTGTTGTGTACACGAAGAGATGCTCGTGCATTAGTGCTCGCGAGACTTTCTCGTGTACCTGCCTCAAAGTGACATTTGGTTAGGCCTTCTGAGATCTTGCACAGCACGTAAAAGAGACAATGTGGAGTTCGGGTTGAGCAACGTACGAGTGCAGACGTGTGCTTTTTCGCTCCGTGATATGATCTTTGAGTTCTCGCGTTTTTCGTCGTTTACCAGTTTTAGTATTCGTGAAACAGGTGAACAATCTATTATCTGCCCAACTGATTTGGAAACCAGTGTAGTTTAGCTGAATTTCATGAAGAAATCGTAAAAATAACAATAAAAAAGTGACATAATTGGAGGAAGCCATCTTTTCCGCTCGCGTTTGTTGGTGAGAATTCTCTCTGATCGGTGTGCTCTTCATCGTCGCGCTCTTGTTTTCGCATTGTTTTCTTCAACGACGAATTCGGTTACGCGATGTTTTATTTCTCCCTCCGTCGTATGTGTGCGTTGAAGAGTTTCTTAATGCTTGGCTGTATCTGATTGATTCAGATTTGCTAAGGAGAATGCTTCTGTACCTCCAAGTTTTTATTTAGAATAACGATCGCGAAGTTTTTATGCCGCTGTAAATGTATCACCACAAGAAGGAATCGCTGTAACGGTTTGGTTAAGAACAGCATAAGCTAAGTTTTTTTTTCTAATTTTCACCTTACCTCACGCATATCATACATTTTACCGTATCATTTCTTAGAGGATCTGTGGGTGGGTGGGCGTTTTTATATGTATATTATGTAGTTTCTTTTCAGGTCAGCGCCAAGTGCAATTTCTCTGCGCGGTTGTGTGCTTGAGTGTGAGGAATAAATAGTGTTACGGCACCCTACCATTGGTGTTTTATACGGAAGAATTTTATTCCTTAACCAGTCGGAACGATTTTTTTTCCAGTTAGAAACAATCTTTGAATGTGTTTTTGCGATTGGAAAAGTTTCGATGTTTCGACTGGAGCTTCCATATTTTTGCTCTTCCCTGTTGTGAGATACGGGGGAAGTTGTATTAGTGTATTTGCTGCAGTGAAAATCTCTGAACGAGTGTCGATGCAGAAGTATACGTTTACACGGAACCACGATAACGAGCTTGGTTGCTTTCTTTCTCTATTTCTCTCTCTTTTTATGCTCTGTCGGAGTAATTTGGTTCGTGTTAGTTTATGTTTGCGCGCTGTTTTGATTTTTTTTTACTCGTAGAATAATGTTTATGACAGCTGGTGGAGAGCAACTTTCGTGTTTTCACTGTTTTTCGGAAAGTCTGATAGCTCAAAACGAGCAGACATGTTGACGTTTGACACTATTATTTTTTCTATTTTAGCTGCCTTATACAATAGTACTGGAACACAATTAATTAATTATTAACTTCAAGTGTTAGATTCATAGTTTCAATGAACGAGTATCAGGTTCAGTTTTCACATGATCTATATATCTGATTCAGGTCACACTGTGATAGTGTGCTACATTTTATGTAATATATCTTCCAGATTATATTTTATATATAATTTTATGATATGGTTTTGTGTATTTCGTGTATCAAATTCTTGTCTTGCTATGGAAGAACTATAGAGAATGTTTTTCACATGTTGAATCGATTGAATTTCCCACAAAAACCTGTTAATGGATAATTATGTCAGTTCAGCAAAATATTCAAAAATTGCATAATGGATAGTAGATTCCAGACTTACTCCGTCGTTGATCATGACGTGCGATTTTAGAAGTTTCTTTTTGGAATATTTCAATGCATAGAAAGTTCGTTTGTGTGTGTGTGTTTTTTTTTCATGTAGAATGTTTCCAGATAATGTGTTAGTTTCAATTTGTGAATAGTTTGTATAGAATATATCGCCGCTTTGATGTTTGTGGAGTTCTCTCGGTTACCTTCTCAGGTTTCCCAAAAATAACTCTCAACCGTAGCATTTGGAGATCAATAAAAAATACGTGCAATGAATAACGATATATATATTTCCGATCTTATTGGTTTTATATGAGTTTTCTCGGTTACCTTCTCAGGTTTCCCAGAGTTAACTCTACAATGTAGCGATTGAATTTGATAAAAGTACGTGAGATAAATGATAGAATATATAATATAATAATATCGCGTGCCGTGACACATGAGTTTTTCGCTTCGTCGAATTGTTGCTGGCTCACGTTCACATAATCACATCACTTACCTCGGTGAATCCTGATTTATACCTCTTCCCACTAACAACTATCCTTTCCTTGATAAACGCTAGGGAACCACGCTATAGAGGCGACCCTTCTGGCGTTCGGGCGGCGAATATCATACTAACATTCCTTCCCTTCCCCTGGTGGCTGTAAGGACGTGGCCGGCGTCGTTATTGACCATTTAAAGCTCGAATCACCGACAATTGCACAACGAGAATGATTTGCTAGTCCCAAGCGTCATTCTGTGTGTTCTTTGTGCAATTTGGTTGGTTCAGGTCAATCACGGAGAGCAACTACGAATTGTACAGTCTACCCAAGCTCAAGCTCAAGCACGTAAAAGAGACAATGTGCTTTGCCCTATTTAGCCTTATATCTCACATAATCATTGCGAGCTGTGTGCAACAAATTAATGATTTGATTGGATGACTTTAGCAGCGATATTTATGTGAAACAGTTCTTCATCGCTAATTGTTCTGGGTGCCATATTACGAAGATTAAAATTTTAACACCAGAAGCACAAGGGTTGTGAAGAAGAGAAAATCGATACTCGTCTCTCGAAAATAAAGCGGGCGTACAGAAAGTCTGGTTAAAAGATAGACAAACAAATTATGATATAATGAATAATAAACTATCCTTTATTTTATTCTTTTCGGAGCTCGAAAAAACGCCCAAAATTCGTGCCTCTACACTAGAATATCTTATAAAGCAAGCATTTTGTCATCACTAAGCATTCTAAGCAAACCGTTTGTTTAACCCTTTCGCTACGAGCGTCGTCTATAGACGACATTAAGGTGATACTGCACATTGATCACACCAGCACGATATGCATACTTTTCGGGGCTTGCTCCGTTCAGCGGTAGCACTCCTACGGTACACACTGCCGTAGAGAAAGGGTTAAACACCTTTTTATAGCATACTAGCTGACCCAGCAAACTTCGTCCCGCAAAAAAATTGTTTTTTTTTGTTTTCAATACCTTCAAACATTCACGTTTTCTTACTAAGCGCAAGTTCATGAGTCCAATCGCAGAACTGTTCATTGATTAATCTTCTAATCGACCCCGTTGAATTTACCTTTTACTAAAAAAAATCCTAGTACTTCTACCAAAACTCATCATTATAATATCTGATTATTTCAGACACAATTCTCGTTCAAGATTTTTCAACCACTTGCAAACAACATGTTTCTCCGTTACATGGAATAAATGTTTGATACAGAAAATATGATAGAATAAAGACAGACCCCTCCCCTCTTCTCCCCTTATGAGGGGGAGAAGTGTCTATTCATTTGTATGACAGCCCACCCTAAGAGAGAAGGAAGAAGTGCCGAACCACCATAGAAACATTTGTTGCACCCTAAAACCTCTACATGCCAAATTTGGTTTCGTTTGCTTGATTAGTTCTCGAGTTATGCAGAAATTTGTGTTTCATTTGTGGGGTAGACACCCTTAGAAAGGGGGGAGGAGTGTCGAACCACCTTGGAAATGTTTCTTCCCCATAAAACCTCCACATGCCAAATTTAGTTCGAAAGAGTACTTGCACGGAATTTTATTGCACTTCTTTATTCGAAATAAAGGTGCAGCTGAAGGAGGCGAGTATCTTGTTGAGATTACTCCAGGATTTTGAAGTTTTTCCAACAAAAAATTCAAACGGTAGAAAAATAGAGAGAAGGTGTTAGCTATGGACAATATTATTATAGAGCCAGAATTTTTCGGGTGAGGTTCAGTTTTCCATTCTGTAAATCGATCGACTCGAGTCATTTGAGAATCCAACGTTTTCCTGAATATGTTAGACTTCGAATGGTTTAAAAGATTAGTTTTACGTCAACTAGTTGTTTGTTTGTGCCACCGTGTGCGAATGTCTGCTGTTTTATATGGAAGCACAAGACGCATCCAGTTCACTGCCATACAAATGAAACACAAATTTCTGCATTACTCGAGAATTAATCAATCAAATGAAACCAAATTACACATATGGAGGTTTTAGGGTGCAATAAGTGTTCCTATGGTGGTTAGACTCTCCACCCCCCTCTTTAGGGGGGGGGCTGCCATACGAATGAAACTCAAATTTCTGCATTACTCGAGAGTTAATCAAGCAAATGGAACAAAATTTTGCATGTGAAGGTTTTAGCGTGCAATAAATGGTTAGACACTCCAAAACGGCCCCCCCCCCCCTCTGTAAGGGGGAGCTGCCATACAAAGTTAAGTTAAGTTAAGGTGAGCTGCCAATGTCAAAGTGTGGTTCTTCTAAAACTGATATGTCTTATCTGAGAAATCTGAGAACCATTATATCGGTTTGGTAAACGAAGAGCACGTTTTAACATGCGGAATACAATTTTGAACAAATTGAAGCAGTGTATTTGCATCATCACAGACGTCGTATTGTTGGAGGAACAAGGACTAAATACGTACTGACGTAAATCCCACTCAGTAGTAACGAAGTAATCGACGGCGAATGGTCGACGAAGTTGTCTACTTTGACCCATTGATAACAACAACAGTCGAGGAATTTTGAATGGCCTAAATGGCTTTCAATGGCCTGCGATCCTACGGGATCTGAGTGCATCATGGGAACATCAATAAGAATTATGGATTTGATTGTTTATACGCCTACAAGACAGTCAGTCATCGTATATTCTTTGGTGGATTCTCACAATGTCAGTCATCCCGTAAGAATGTGTTTTTCTTTCTGGGCATTATACATTTGTATCCACTTTTTCTCCCAGTCCGCAACACGGATACATCAATGCAGTTTTTTATGGGACACATTCTGTTTTTACAACAACAAAAAATTTCCCACAATATGCCTGCCAATAGCCAATACACGTTTCAACACGGGATAATCCTGGATGAGCAGGCGTATGAAAAACCGATTATATGAATAATAGCGACTGCTTGACTGGTCACATTTTCATTCACTCGGCTTAAAACAACAACCATAACCGAGTACACATTCACAGCCACACACAGCATAACCGATTATTCATGATGCGAAAATCAGGGAAATCGATGGCGCGCGGTGTTCGGCTGTTCAGCTCCGAGAGTTGAATAGTAAATCATATCAAGAATATATAATGATAGAATTGATTTTTGTTCAGGGTTCGAAAAATATGATTATTTTCAGTAGGAAGGCTAAATTCAAATTATATATGAAGAATGATGATAACATAAAACTAATATTAAATAAATCAATGGAGTTAGAAGCGTTCTACAGCACACAAACATGCGAGTCAATAATTAGCGGTTAAACAAAATCAAATCTACGGCGTGCTTTTTTTTATTCTACAGCAACATGGAAAATGATAAACCCCAAAGTGAAAACGAGCCTTTGATCCTAAGCATATAGAGATACAACAGTGTGTGAAAGCGTGTGGCAGTGCCTCGTGCGCGAGTTTCATATTTTTATGTGCGTGCATCATATTATTATCATCATCATCATCATATCGGATGGGTGGGTTGCGGACAATTAATTTTCAAAACCCGCAACGAGTGCAGCAAATCCATATACGAGGCGCTGTGTTTCGTATTTTGTCGCAAATTCTATTGTGTCCGTAATGGTGGTGGAAAATCGAAAATTTCATCTAACTTAATTATCAGAACGATAAACGCTGATACTCTATATGCGAAGAATTCAAAACACTTTTTTCCACTTTGACATTTGGAATGTCAAGTCTATACAGTGGCGTACATTCGAGCTATGACACACATCTACTACATAAATCAAATTTAAAATGTTTCTCTACTTAATTGAAGGAGGTAATGGCGATGAATCAAAGTGTGGAAGATGTGTAAAATAGATACCATCATTGCTGCCGTTGCTGTCGTATTTGCTAGCGCTGTAATTCCGGAATCATCGGCGACATCGGCCACTTCTGGTGGTTCCCCGCAAATAGTGGCATTGCTTCGCTCACAGGCTTTAGCGGATTCATTATCGTTCGCTTCATTTCTCCAGAGAGCGCCGGAGGGTGGCAGAGAAGGGGCAACAACGTCCAATAGGGAAGTTCCACTCGGTCCACTGGTGGCAATCATCGAGTGTCGGTGGAAATTGGCCAACCGCTTTGACTTCGAGGATGAGGAGCTGCTCGGGTGGGGAGCCGGAGCTATTGGGGTTTTGAAGTCCACTTCATTTTTGTCCGCGTTCCTAAGCTGATGCTCAGGAGTACTAACAGATTTGTCCGTTTTGAACTTGCAGACCTTTTTCAGACTGTCCAGGTTAGCAGAATTTAACAAACCTTTGTTCTTGATCGATTTGGGTGCTTCTTTCTTGTTGCTTTTGGTTATTTTGTCACGGATACTGCGAAGTTTCTCCTTGACTGGTTTTTTGATCGACTCGTTGAAGGTCAATTCAATCGATGCAATGGAACTGATGGATGCATTCGGATCCACCGAGTTCCTTCGCGAACGTAGCATCGAAGTGATGGGTGTTTTTATCGCGGCAAAACTCATACTTCTGCGAAGACCTCGGGTAATAGACCCTGTTCTGATCAATTTAGGTTTCTTGGCAGAACCGTAAGCCACACTGCTTGCTAGCGAATCGGTGGAAATAATCGAGATATCATCGAAGCTGTCCTCCTGGCGCCTCCGTTTCAGAGCCTCTTTGTTGGTGATGATGTAATCATCGGCATCACCCTCATCATCGTCCTCTTCAATTATGCTTCTCAGCGATTCCTCACAAGCTTTGTTAACCTTCATGATCGGAGAAATATTGTTCGGGTTAAGGAACGCATTTTCCTCTCCAGATAGCAATACAACACCGTCCTTTCCCTCTGCACTGTCCACAACCTCGACTGAACTGGACTGTTTAGGGGTTGAGTTTTCTACATTCTCATCGATGTAGCAAATCGGAGAAATGTTCAAATTGTGTTCATTCTGCGCGACGCACAGCTGATCCACCACTCCAGTAGTGCTGCTTTCATTCGATTCACTTTCCTCCGCTAGCGCAGGAAGCGGATTCAGCATGGTGCTCACTTCTCCTTTTTCGTCTACCTGGCACTCGTCGAGCCGTCTCAGGAAAGCCTCTTGTTTCTCGGACTTGACCGTTTCCACTGATTTGCCACTGACTCCCGCGCAACCATTGTTTGGTTCGTCGTTTTCATTATTATCTTCCCCGCCCGATGAGCCCGAAGATGACGACGAAGATGAGATGGAGAATCTGTTCTTATCTTTTGGTGAACCCGCGCCTGGCATTAAAGCATCGCTGAAATGTTCCCCTGTGTTGGACATGACCTGAAAGAAAGCGATGGATGTGATGGATGTGCGTAAGTGTGTGTGTGTGCGCGTGTGTGGAACCGAGAAAAATGTGTGTTTTGGGTAAACCGATCCGCTATCAATTGTTTAACGCCCTTCCACGGTCTGCGGCGTGACGAGCGGAACGGCTCAGGCGTAATGGCGCTGGTTGGAAGCGAGAGATCGTCCAAGGAGATAAGGTAAATTAATGTTTCGCTAATTTTGGTGTGATTCATTGCGACCGTGAACGTCATATGAGGGAGTAAGGCGTCGTGCACAAATTACGTAACGCTAAAAATGCGATTTTAGACCCCATACATCCTTACCCCCTCCCCCACCCTATGTAACAAAGAGTAACGCAAGACAAATCCCCCTCCTCTCTATTGTTACGTAACGCTTATTTTTACACAATGTCAAAGTCGTTCGTTCAACATAAAAAAATTAGATATCTGCCCAGGTCGGAATCAAATTTACTTATGGAAGTTCCTTATATACAAGTTGCGACATCGGAAGATCTTCCAACAAGTTTTTATATAATTTTGAACAAACATAGACGGAAAGTTAATGCTGACATCAGTTGGAATTTGTGCTTTCAACCAATCTGGCGTTAAACTAATAAGAATATGGACTGATATAAATTAATATTGATTTACACAAATGTAACTACTCCTTCGTTAAATGCAGCAGTTCCTGTCATTATATTTCACTACTTTCAAAAGGCTCTGGAATATCCTTACGTGACGGGAAAACTACTCAGCTTAATTTCGTACCAATTCCGCTTAATCGATTTTAGAGTTTGCGAACTCAATATATTCTTCTTTGAGGGAATATCCGTCGATCGTTAGATTATCCCACACATCAGCTAACGATTCCCCTGCATATTTCAAATGAAATCCCGGGGAAGAGGAGCCATCCGACGTTCAACGATAGAAAGCACTGCCTCCTGGAGCATTTGTAGCATAATCCCGAATTCAGGCAGTTCGTTCACCTTTTAAAACTCGAGCCCATGAGAAAATGCGTTCAAAGAACCATATAAGTTCAAAGTCCATATAAAGAGGAACGAAAACTTGATTCCTGATGCAAAAAAGTAGTTACCCCATCAATGGACGGTTTATTTTCTACCCATCGTAAACTCAAACCAACGAACTTAGACATTTATCAAGTGTGCTATAAAGGTCCTCGCGTTAGTATTAGTAAATAGCGTGCAAAATAGCGCGCACACACATTACACGCTATTTTATACGAATGAGTAATTTTCGTGTACGATACAAAAAAAATCTAGCTCATCTGTAGCGTTTGTCAAACCACGGTGAACTCAAACATCGATGCATGCAAACGTGCATGGGAGAGAGAGGAACGAATTCATTTTGGGGAAAGTCACTCCAAAATGCAATGATGACGACTTGACTGGGAAGAATGAAATGATATAGTCCAGTCGGTAGAGGGAGATAGCGACTAAACGCCCGACTGACTGTTCAGTCGTTTTGGCAGAGAAACCAAAAGTCATTTCAGCCGAAAGTAACTCAGCCGACTATCATCAGTTGACTATGACTATGCCGAGCCCTGGTTGATGGTATCCACGTAATGCCAGGAACATTGCTTTATTGAAGTGCAATGGAAATTTATTCAGTTGCCAGGGGATGCTTGTTCATATTGGACAACGTAAACACCTTCATTATAATATATTTCAGGTACACACAAAAATGTAATGGAAGTAATGAATTAAAAGGTAGCATAAAAAGGCTAAACTGGAGAGATGTCAACGTATGAAAATGACACATAAAGTTACTATATCAGCCATTCCATGCCAAGCCGATATAGTGGTTCTCAGATTTCCGTCAAAAGTGGCAATTTTGTTCTTTATCGCAAAACATTAGACTCGTATTTTGCATTAAGGTGACCATTTCCATATTAGGGTGATCCGAAAAATATTTTTTTTTCCACATTTTCCCAAAAATAACTTGCTTCAAAAATTTTAAAAAAAATATTGAACTTGCCAAATTAAAATATGGATTTTATCTTCGTTATTATTAATTGTAGTCGTTTCTATGAAAAAATATCATACTTGCGGGAAGATTGGATTCTAGTCGCATAGGTCTAGTCTAGTCACATAGGAATATGGAACGAAGAGTTAAAACATGTTAAATTTGCAAATCAATAACTCAAAAATGAAAACAATAGCATTTCTGATATCGAGATATGTTTTACAAAAAATCCTCAGCTTCCCATAAAAAGTATAAAAAAATATGGCTCCCTCTATCTTTAACCGAGAAAACCATAAAAAACTAATTCAATCAATAATTATAGAAACGGAAATTCAAATCTTTCGCAGAAGCAATACAGGGTAACTTCGATATAACGTACATTTCACTTTCAAAATTGTACTTTGTATCGAATTTTACATTATATCGAAGCATAATAAAGAACTCAGAAACGTAGCTTATATCACTTTATTGTGTTGCTGTTTGGGTAATGTTAATGAATAAATTCAACTAGACGAAGACGAAGACAGTCTTTCTCATGATGTTTCCCTTCGTACTGTTGATTAAAGCTTTATTCATTTAGAATCCGGAATCACATAACCAGTTGTATTTCCGGATTGGTTAAAGGTACAAAACATGTTATAGTATCAAAACACAGATAATTTATTGGTCTTTCAGAAAATCAATATCCAAAAAAAATTTCCTTTACACTTTGAAAATGTGTACCTTATATCGAGGAAAAATGTACGTTATATCGAGTGACGTTATATCGAGGGTACGTTATATCGAAGTTCCCCTGTACTTTTTCAAAGAACACTAACTTGTACGCTTCAATTTGATAAGTCGATCATATGAATCGGTCCAGTACTTCAAAAGTTATGAATTTTTGTAGTGGAAAAAATAAAGATAAATTGTTTTATTCGAACCATCGATTAACTTTGAAAAATAATAACTCAAAAACGAAAAAAAGCATCTATGATATCGAGATATGTTACGTAAAAATCCTAAGCTTTCAAGAAAACATATAAAAAATATAGTGCCTTCTAGCCAAAGCCATGAAAATAATAAAAAAACGACTACAATCAATACGAAAATAAAATCTTTTTGCAAGTCCATTATATTTTTAGTAGCTTCAATTAGCTTCAATTTGATATGTCAGTTATCTAAATGGGTTCAGTGGTTCAATAGTTATAAATTTTTGAAAAAAAGGCATTTTTGGGGAAAGGTGGAAAAATTTGATTTTTCGGACCACCCTAAAATGGAAATGGGCACCCTAATGAAAAAATAAAAAAAATACGGGTCTAATGTTTTGCGATGAAGAACAAAATTACCACTTTTGACGAAAAACTGAGAGCCACTATATCGGTTTGGCATGAAATAGCTGATATACTACAGCTATACAATCAATAGCGAAACGTAGTTCAAAGAACAGGTAAATAAGAATTCGGTCGTAGTTGCATCTCTCTAGGGCAAGTGGGCAAATTCAGCATTTTCAATGGTTCGAGCTTCAATATTTCCCGAACTGATTTAATCGCTTCTTTTCGCATTTTCTGTTCTTTTTTAATTTATTTGTAGAATAAACTTTCATTTGCTTTATCATGCTTTATCATCTTGGATCAGGAAACACACCTCATTCGGTCCCGGAATCGAAGCTAGCTGCTCAAGCATATAGGGACCCGTGAATTTATTTGGGAATAAAAATGGAATTTTGTTCATTTGTTGTAACGATCACGGCTACCCCCCTTCCCCCTAATTCACATTGAGTAGCGCAAACTCGACCCCCCTCACCCTCCCCCCCTACATGCGTTACGTAATTTGTGCACGACGCCTAAGAATAGACAATTGAAGACTCGCTACAAATCGAAGCTATAAATGATCAATCGCGTATATTGTATTCCGACTATATGATAACAGTTACAGGATTCACTTTGTCGTACATCATCCCGGCAAAAGGTTGTCATGTCTATTTTAATCTCTTTGGAATCCCAGTTGACAATCTATTACTCTTACACCGTGGTTTAATTTTCTGTTCCACTGGGTTCTACCAGCGCCACGCACAAACGCGTCGACCTAGAAAACGATTAATCAACCGTTCCCGATTCCGCTCCGAAAAGGGCGCCACCACAAGTAATTTTCCCACCAGACGACGCACGACGCACACACACTCACACTCACACATTGTGATTATTAATTACATTTTTAATCATTTGTAAACGTGTGACCATATATCAAAAGACTACCCGGAGAGGCTGGCGGTGACTGGCTGCTGCTTAGGCGATAAATCTCGCGCCTCTTCATCGGGTTCCAAAACGCCACAGAGGACACACACACATATACAAACGAAGTATCCTCCCTCATCATTACTGACACAATAGAATTTAAACAGTTTTGACCCCGGTGTTGGTCCCTATTACGCGTGGATGCTTTCGACTTCACACGTACGACTTAAATGGGTTGAGCGTGAATATTAAATTGATCTTCTAATTTGGTTCATTAATGGCACTGACTGGCTTTATAAATGAAATGTTTCGACCGTGAATGATATGAAAAGAGTGAAAATACAACGGACGCAAACCCTCCCATCCTCAAGAAGAAGATCGATTTGTTAATAGGTGGTGAATTTTAACACAAATGTGTGCCTTAACAACTGCACCCAAAATGGCAACACGCTCCAATCCACCGCATGATTACTATATGCCAAGCAAAAAACGAAAAAGCAGAACTTACCACATGCGAACACTCCGGATCGTCCAGATCCGCCGGAATGCCTCCGTTCATCTTGAGCACATCGACCATGTGCTGGTGTTCCTCCGACGGGAAGCCAAAGAAGCAGATTTTCTGACCTTCGAAGGCCTTGAGGCGATGACTTTTAGTGAACTCCTCCACGTTCGCGACGAACTGGGACTCGTTGCGGTGCTGCCAGGCGTTCAAAACCCAGCTGGGTCGAACCACCGCCAGACGGAAGGTCATTGCATACCTGAAAGAAACGAAAAAAAAATAGACATTACCATAGATTTTTATAATATCGCTACTGTTGCACTGGATAGATACTTACTGATACTTTTCGCCACCGCTGGTATTGCAGATGAGATGCGTCACCTTTGTGTTCATGTCTTTCCGAATTGAGCCACCCATCGAGTGGATCAGGTGCACAAGGCGTGTCTGAAAATAAGGAATAAAGCAAGCATTATTGATTTGGGTGAATGAAAACTTCGTTCTCAAATTGTTGATTTCCTTCGAATACTGCCGTGTGGGACTACTTCTCATATTGTTTGTGGACATCTGTCACCTAGGATTGGGCGATCTTGGACAGATATTTAGAAGATCGATCTTTTCCTCTCCGATTTCCGATTTTTTGGATCGATTCTTTGTACTCCAAAAAATCGAGAAAATCGATTTTTTTTCGATTTTTCTGATCTTTTGATAGTAGATTGTTTTTTTTTCAGTGAACATTGATTTTAATCGCACTAAAAACCACCCGACAAATTTTATAAATATTGGATTCTTTTAAATGTTGTCAAATCAGTGGACGTAAATTTGGGAGAAGATTGTAAGATTGATCATTACATAACAAGTGGTCACAAGTTATATTTATAACAACACATTCACTAGGCCTGAAAGTGAAAATTGTGACGAAATTGGATGATAATATCAGTTCTAGCCGAAACGTTTTTTTTCCAGAACTGGCTCTACTATTAAGATTTCGACTAAATGCCAGACATATTACACGGTTGGATTTTACGGAATTATTGCCAGCGGAGTGTTCTGGACGAATATCAGTTGTAGAATTTTCAATAATAACTTTCAAAGTATTGGGTTGGGGAAAAAGAAATGTCGTATATTGTCAATATATGGCAACACTTAAACATATCTTGTGTTGTACTTATCGCATCGGGTCATATTATGCGGTTATTTAAAGACGACAATCTGTACTACAAGTGTCGTTTTGACAATATTGTGATTGTCCTTTTCAGTCTCAGTTGTCTTCTAAATGGCAACAAGTTCGCGAACAAAACGGCGCATATTTGACTTAAATTGGATAATTTTAAGTATGTTAGATAAAGCGTCAAATTTCGAGCTTAAAATCAAAATATAAAGCCTTTACTGTTTGAATAGATATGTGAAATATTTTTTCCATGTTTAACCCTAGATTCATAGACACACCACTCTCTACACTCTCAACTAAAAAAAACTCTTATAGTGCATGGCGCGAAAGAGATGCAAATAATAATTAATATTTGTAATTTTTTATTAATATCTCCCGTAATACTTAAATTAGGAGACCTTAAAAGTGAGCATCAGATACATATGTTTACGAACAATATAGTTTATGAATCTAGGGTTAAATAAAAGACGACACTTATATAGAATATGTAAATAAATTGAAAAAAGGCATTTTTTTTATCCAAAATATATATATTATTAAGGCTCATATGGCGTCAACCTGACGGGGCCGGGAGTTCAATATTTCGACAATGTTTGCTTACAACTATGTTAGTAATATGTAACCGATTACTCGCGGTTGGCTCGAGGTTAGTATTACAAGTGTTCTCATAATTGGTATGTTGCAGTCTTCGATGCTCTGTACGTGTGCCCGACACGGGATACTTCCTATTGGGATGCAGCTGACCATTAATCAGCAACGCCCCCCTATTCTGTACCCCATATCTAGCGTGGTGCGTCTTTCTCGACTCGAGGAATCCAGGATAGAATGGTCACTAGCCGGCGCAATCATCAGTTCGTATAGAGTTGTCATGAGCGGTACAACCTTTGGCTCTTGTTGAATCATCAGTGGACTGCACAACCTTTGGCCCGTGCATCTGTAAAGAGTGTGTGTATGTATTGCCGCGACTAAGTAAAAGTTTATCGATCGGATACGAGGGATATGAAACGGGGACACAACGAAGGAAACATCATTAAACGTTGACATCGGCGTTTCTGAGGAACAGGTATAGATGAAGCAGAAGATCAGGATCACGGCTACCTAAGATATCCCGGACGGGGATATCCGATTGTCTGCCTTGTGCTCTTAGTGCTCTAAAGAGCTGAGAGCGAGCAGCATGGAACCGGATACACGACCAGACAACATGCTCGATATCGTGGTAGCCATCGCCACAATCACAAAGATTGTTTGCTGCGAGCCCAAAATATATCGCACCCAGTTCAGCGACATACACGGAACAAGGATCTTTGAGTTTGAAAGAGGCACTGGAATTTTCATTGAAGATGCCGAAGCCAGTGGACCCGTTTATGAATGAACCGTCAGTAAAGAACATTTTATCAGATCTAACTTTCCCATATTCTTCCGAAAATATCGGCGGAATAGAATCGGAGCGTAGGTGATCTGGGATTCCATGGATTTTTTGTCGCATGGACAGATCAAAAATGACAGAGGAATTGCAGAAGTATGGGAAGCAAACTTGGTTGGAGATGCCTGGTGAAGGGTGCACGTCGTGGGTAAGGTACTCATGGTATAAAGACATAAAACTTGATTGAGGAGTCAGTTGGAGTAGATTTTCGAAGTTATCAATCACCAATGGATTCATTATCTTGCAACGGATGAGAAATCTGTAGATTAAATCTGCGAACCGAAGAGTAAGCGGGGGTACTCCTGCCAAAACTTCGAGACTCATCGTATGTGTCGAATGCAAACACCCCATGGCTATACGCAAGCAACGATATTGTATTCTCTCCAGCTTGAGAATATGAATCCTGGCAGCTGATCGGAAGCAAAAACTGCCATATTCGAACACTGATAATATCGTTGTTTTGTACAACTGAATGAGGTCTCCTGGATGGGTACCCCACCATGTTCCGGTAATTGTTTGGAGAAAATTGATTCTTTGCTGGCATTTCTGTTTCAAATACGCAATGTGTCTCCCCCAGGTACACTTAGAATCAAAATATACACCCAGGTATTAAAAACATAGAGTGTTGGATCGTTTTGCCGGATAGGGGAAGCTGGAATTGGGCGGGTTCGTGCTTCCTATTCCTAAGGCATTTGATTCTAAAAGATCGATTCAGCAAAAATCGATTCTCTTGTACCGATTTAATCAGTGACTACGCCCTACTCCGTTTAGAAAATCGATTCGTCAAGATCCATCTTTTTCTGATAATCGCCCAATCCTACTGTCACCACTGGCCGTCAAAACCATAATAAGACTCAATTACGCGATTAACAGCTTCAGAATCATTTGTTTCATAAGCGGTTTTATCACTGACTGTGTAACATTTATTCGAAAAACATCTAGCCGAATGAAACTTTTATCCGAATGTAACATTTACCCGAATACAAAATTCAAATTTATATCAATTAAATTAATTGTTTTATTTAATTTTATTGAATTATGAGCTTTCAAATTCGATTATAAACATTATCCAGTCATTCGGATCACGTAACTCATACAAGAAGAAAAAGCTGCCAATTTCAAGCAGCCGCCGTAAAACCCAAATGATATATTGAAATTCGTCAAACATACATCCTGAAAGACAGAGTAAGACTAGTAATTCTGTAACCTAGTGTGTCTAATTTTCTTACACTTCAATATCCGACCAATAAAACAACACATTCTGTTTCACTGGTTTTGTTTATACAATAAAGCGGAACTTTTAGCGTTGAAAATGGTTTTATTTATACAATAGCATAGCATATACAATGCAGCATTTACATGAAACAAGATCAAATTTATACGGATAGAATATTACCCGAATGATAAATAATCCAGAATGAAAAAAAAATTCGAAGAAAGATTACAATTTTGTTAATAATCCTTATAATAAGTTAAAATCAGTTGAACACCACCTGAAAAAGAAGCTCGTTTCTCAACAAGGGAATAGTTTTCTGAAATTATTGAATTTAGATATTCACATTAGGTACATCCATTTTAAATGTTTATAACGAAAGAAAATGTCAATTGTCAATTCTTCCCACATTCTCAAGACGTTTATGCTTTTGATTTTTGATGTATCACTATAGTACTTCAATTCAAAACATGTATCAGAAAAAATGGGAGTTGTTTTTGAAGCTCTTATTTACGAATCATTCAATCAGAAGAAATGGACGGCAAGATGCGCGAATGGTACGCCAGTGGGAGGGTTCTATGAAATTTGCAGCGCACACGGAAATCGGTTGTCCCAGTAATTAACTTCGACGCTTGTAAACACAAGTGTTCTAGTTAAAGATTCAATATTTAAGTGACACAGTAAATATATATGTCACTGTTGCTTCATCACTTATATTTTCATTATGTCACTTGCGGAAGTATGAAGCTTTAGCGAAAATATACAAATGAGTAAGCGAACGGGGGTTTCAAGAATGTGACGTTAAAATTAATAATGTATGATGATTGAAAGATTTGGAGATTTGGTTTTGGGAGAAAGTGGTTATTAAAAATTGGCATGTACAACGCTTACCCGAAGCACATTCATCCCTATGTAACAGATATCCAAATGAAGTTCACCTGAATGTAACAAATACCCGAATACATCATTTACCCGAATGAACATTTGCCCCAATGCGACAAATACTCGAATGCGATCAATACCCGAATACGACATTTACTCAAGAGCAACGTTTACCCGAATGAAAAGAGGAAAAAATCCAACAAATCAGATTATGAGTATTGTCGAATCGCCTGATAATATATAAGATTTAATCAATACAACATGAGAAAGCATATTTGAGGATATGAGGAAATTGAAATTGATGCTGGATACTTAGCTGATTCATTTGTATTAATTATCGTAGACACAATCAACATGCCATTTTCTTTCCTTTCCGTATTGCTCTTTAAGACTAACAGACAAGTTAGAAACGGCCTTTGGAGTATTTTTTCGAAAATTAAGTAGATAATTTTAACATGAAAAATATAAAGCATGAATGTCTTAAAAATATAAAAAGAATTGGTACGTTTTAACGCCACCGCAGCGTAATTTTTATTATGCATTTTTTTTCGCAATGAAATTTATTCTGATGTTATGTGGGCGAAGTCCCCATCTAACGAGCATAAGGAACCGATACGGCCCAATCCTCCTTAACATATATTCAGAAACTTAATGCAAAACTCATTCTAAATCCAATAATAGGAAACGCGGAATTAAGTTCCTGGTGTCAAATTTAATGATCGACAGATGATGCTACAATTCAGTAAAGATATTTAAAAAAAAGTCCTTTACGTTTCTGAAACATTTGAGAAGAGTGTCAAAATGAAGGAATTGCATCACTATTTATACATGAAAATTTTGAATCGGAAAATATTAAAAAAACCACATTGAAAAATTCTAAAAATAGATCAGGTTTTGATTTGTTTAATCTTGAGGCTTGAAACATTCAGAATCCGGAACCACAAAACCAGTTGTGTCCCAGGATTGGTTAAAGGTACAAAAAATTATATTAAAATGTAGACACTTTAATGTTCTTTCCAGAAAAAAATATTGAAAAAATTGTTCCGTTACAGTTTTGATAAATTTCCTCCATCAATTTTGAACACTGTATTGGTCAATCTCAGCGGGCATTTTATTCCACGATCTCTTCATGTCTGCAGTATCCCGAGTGACTTTGGCGCCCTTCTTCAGTTTCCGCATGACAATTGTCCAATATTATTCGCTTGGGTGGAATTGGGGACAATTGGGAGGATTGAGGTATTTTTCAATTTAATCGACCCCATTGTCACGGTACCACTGAAGCATCTGTCGACTATAGTGGCCAATCTTGCCAAATCTGGCCAAAACTTGAACAGATTTTTGTGAGCCTGATTAAACGGAATAAGACGTTTCACTTTTGGCACTTCTCCCTATTATTTTTGGAGTCCATTGTTTTGTTTGTGAAAAGAACCTTGGTTTTCTATCCACAGCGGAAATCACTTGCCAAATCAAGAACTTCCTGGCAAATTTATCAGCGAAAACGAATTTATATTCACTGGGGACATCTCCGGCAGTGGCCTGAGAGTTGTTTAAAATCCATCTTCACGTTCGTTTCATCATCCATCAACATGCATCCTTCGTACTTCGTCGAAACCTTGTTGTACAATTTTCGAGCTCTTTTGGTCACCAGATTTTGCTCCAGCTCTCTCGAATATGTATTCTCTGGATGATACTTTGGTTCGAGTTGTGTTTTTTTTTGGCGATGTCGTAGTCCGAAGAATCCATCCGGTTTGTTATTGTGGATTTTCAAAATTAAACTTCTCTCGGCTTCCATCCTGCACAACTTTTTCTTAACAACGTGATATTTTAACAGCTTTCTAAATCAGTTTGTCAAAAAAACAAAATTCTGTCAAAAAATTTCAGATACATCTACTATGATCGATGTAATAAAATAAATAGTGATTCCGGATACTAATCGTTTCAAGCTTTACCAATTGAAATCCACGATTACAATAAAATCATCGATTTCAAGAAAATAAGAGAAATTCATACTGTGAAAACACGCATGAAAAGACGTACCATACCACACTTAAAAGCCACAAAAAGTTAAAATACAAAAACAAAAAAAAATATGCCGTAAATGCTCTAAAGTTCCTGAAAAACCACAAATTAAAAACAAGTATATTCAAATGAAATTTAAAACAATAATTGATCTATAAATTAAAAAAAAGTGTTTTCCTAAATTCCAAATTACTAATTATTTTTGATGGAATTTGGTTTATGATAATTTGCTGTGGTACACCAAAGTAAGATGCCCTTTCAGTATTATTTCTATATTTCAATTTCAGAGCTATTGAAAAAGGCGTGAAATAACGATAAAGGATTATTTTCACAATAACTCTTATGGTGAATACAGCGCGAAATCGATTGTATACAGTTTTTGATTTCTTTTCACTGTAAAATAAATAATCTAATCCTGTATATAATCGAGTCAATTTGACAATGACAGAGTTATATAACTTTTTTTGTTTCCAACTCTGTTGCCTCAAATTAGCTCTATATTGAAAGTACGCTACGGAAAACGATTCTGATGCTTTCATTTGAAAGATGAGAAAAGGATATAGTAGTGAAACAACTAAATTATGTTCTTAATAACATTTTGGAAGTGAAAAACTTAAAACTTAATAATTTTTAATATATTATTTTTTTTTTTATTCCAAAAATTTATACTAAACTAGATTGTTTCTATCAAATAAATTGAAGTTCTTTAACCGCTCTACCATTTGTCCTTTGACGCCCAACTTCTATCTTTCCTAATTTGGCTGCAATATCGATATAAACAATTTCAAGCAAAATCTTCAAAAATCACGATTTTTACCCCTCTGTACATGTAATAGCCACTTAAACTTTACCTTAACGTTGAAAGGTTATATTTCTTCTTGAAATAGGCCATATTTGAAATATAAAAAAATATTTTTTCCCAAAATGTATATAATCTAGTCCAAAATTGTATATAATCGAATCACATATAATCTGTTTATAATCGAGTCCGGCCTGTATAAGGATTAAAAAAAATAACCTAAATTTCTAATTTGATACCTGATTTAGAATTTAATAAATTCATAGGTATTAGGAAATTTAAAACAAAAATTGAAAAATGTTTTCGGAAGTTTTGAAATAAAACAAATTTTAAAAAAATCTTGTAAAGCGCAATGCTTTTAAAATTGGGAAAAAAATCACAAATGTCTAAAAAAAAACGTAGAATCACATATAACTAAATACAAATTAGAGTTGTACTGGTTCTCAAAACCTAATTGAACTTTCTATGAAAATTTTTTTTAACGATACTCCTCAATACATCATAATACGATGTGCTTTTAGTATTTATTTTCAAATTTTTATCTAGGAGCTTTTTAATCATTCGCAGAAAAAAGCGTTACTCTGTTACATATAGAGTACATATTTGATAAAAAAAAAAGATGAATTTGATTCATAATTTTGATTTCGAAAGTATGTTCATCCCACCTACAAATCCATTAGTATTTTCCTCCCACAAATCGGACACATGAAGCTCAATGCCCTTAACGTAAATAGCAACTGAAATTTGCAATAACGAAAATAAAATACACTCGACAAAAAATAGGGGATCAGAGAGTGATTTTGTGAAAAATTAACGCATGAATATGAGATGTACATCAAAACTTCAACTTTCATGGTTTGAAATATTCTGCGAACAAATATTTATCTTAGTTTTTGCAGATGAAGTGGACATTTGGCATCAATTTTCATCTTGAACCCCCCATTTCATGTGCTTGTTGTGCGGTTTCACGGTTTTCAAAAAAGTCAGTGATTTTTCACAAAGTTACAACATTTCAAAAATCACCTAAAATTTTCGAATGAATGACACAGAGTGGATCAGAACAAAAGTTCATCTGCTCATATTTACTAATTGTCTAGATCTGTTATTTTTATCTAGGTTTGGAATATATGAAGATTTCCAATGCAATGCCTTCCGAAAATCTAAGCATTTGAACTGAATGAGAATTATATTTTCCAACAATGTTTCGGTCAAGTGGCACAAGAGTTTTGACAGTAAACGAGTGCAAATCTGAAGTTTTTCAAATTTCCCATAAGAAATATTATTTCATCTTTTTATATTTAAACTTTTCGAATTCCTCCGTAACAAAATATCAACTAAAGAAGATCAAAAGCCCACACAAAATCAAATTTTGAGTAGATACCACCATATGTACAAATTTCCGATCAAGCCTGAGGCATAGATATCTTTTGCTTCATTATGTAGAAATGCGTAGATAGTATTTAGTTTAACCCTTCATACCAACAATCATACAAATCCTAAACGCACTGATTCAATCATGCTACAATTTAGTGTTTTTTAAATTTTTAGAAGTATGTGCAGATGAGCAAATGGTCATGAAATGGGAAAAATCCACTTGAACGTTGCATGTCATATCGTTACAGAACATTCATGCAACTCTCGGTCATCGAGTCGTAATATGTCAACATAAATGACGGATATACTTTCAATTCGAGTAGAACATCAATCATATCACACAAAACAATTTTGAACCGCCGAAAAACCCATTGCAAGTACACCCAGCTTTTTTCTACGAGGTTTTTTTACGCGGATTTTCCAATTAACGCGGTACCCGCGTAAAAAAATATCAGTGCAATATAACATTTCCCCTTAGTTCACATATTTCTCTCATCCTCTTATCTTATGCTTTCCTCAGAGCATATAACGGTATTTAGTGCTTGTAACGGAGTTTAGCGCTTATGAAAGAAATTCATGCCGCACCTTATCACGATTCTTACGTGGATTTTAAGTGTTGGGTAACGGGGAGCTCACCGTGTTGGGTGACGGGACGAGGTTTCTACGGGCAGCGATTCATGAATGTCTTTCCCTGTCTACTTAGCTCTGGACGGTCCAACAGTGGTGCTGCACGTGCATCGACAGTAGAGTGTACAAATCACAAGGGAATCTTCTAGTAACAGCAGATGACCTCATTCGTGAAGAAAATTGAACTATAGCTACCAGTAACCAACGAAATTGTAGGAAAAAAAACTACAGGTTTTCGTCAGCGAGCAACACTCAACTTTTTACTTCCGTTCTACGTAAGGACAGTCCCATTTGATATCTATCATTAGGTGACATAGTTTTTTTACGCGGATTTTCCAACTAACGCGGATTTTCGAATTAACGCGGTTTTTTTACGAGGTACGTATCCCTTGGCCGAGTGGTTAGCGTCATAACTAACATGCCGGGTGTTCGGGTTCGATTCCCGTTCTGGTCGGGGGAATTTTTCGTCAAAGAAATTTCCTCCGACTTGCACTGTGATCGCGCGTATTCTAGAGCTTGCCACTCAGAATGCATTCAAGGCGTGTTATTTGGCATAGAAATCTCAACTAAGTACAAATAAAAATGACGCAAGTAATACTACGTTGAGACGGCGAAGTACCTCTAGGAACGTAAGTGCCATTGAAGAAGAAGAAGCAGAAGAAGAAGTATCCCCCGCGTATAAAAAACCTGGGTGTAAATAAATTTCGATTTTCATTCACTAGTTGGTAGTGGAATATTATGTGGACGGTGTATCTATCACAACGAAAAATTACTGAGATAAGCATTTTTTGGAATAAAAATACCATGAACTCAAATCGTGGCCCAGGAAACACGAATGAGGTGTGTGCGCAAAATTGACCCTTGTACTGAAAGCTAGATGACACGTCACAAGATCAGTATCTTCAATCTACCGCGAAACTCTGTAGTGAAAACATCATGGTGTGAGCCTGCTTTCTTGCATGGGTTGTGGTGGGAAACTTGGTCCGAATCAACGGAATAATGACAGATGATGCCTATATGGTTAAGAAAATCTGCGAGAATCAGTTACTGGAGCAGAAACGGACTTTTTCTTCCAACAGCCGGAACAAGTTAACCGGAACATATTGCCAAGGAATTCAACGGTTTCTTCGAATCCAAGCGGGTAAAGCTTCTCGAGTGGCCGGCTCAGATCTATGATTTGAGCCCTATCGGGGGTTTATGAATTATAACCATAAGACCAGAATATTATTGATCCTCAGAATCCGGAGAATTTGGTAGAGAGTATGTCCAAAACTCCTTCAGTTGGTGATCGTTCAAATAAAAATGAATTGCATGTTATGGAATTCGGAACTAAGACCCCTGATAAATACTCCAATCACAAATCGTATCGTATGATGTTATCAAATTATTAAAAATAATCTTTCTAGGAAACATTAAATTTTTTACAATTAGTAATATATGTTTACGATGTTCTAGGACAGTTTGTTGGACAACCTAACAGACCGAAACGGATAATATGCAACATCTTCTTCAACTTCAGTTTAAAAGCATATTTCCCCCCATGTGGCTTGTTGCGTTGCATCCCAGCAGGATGCTAAAATGTCACGTTCTATTCGCAATCGAGACACCCAAACATTTCCGTGCAGATGTATGTCATTCCTTGGCCACAAATTGCCGGTTTGCTACCACCGCTAAAAGGAAGCTTTCACGCGCATTAACAAAAACTAACACTTGGAGTTTTGGACCAGACCAAACCAGAAGGAACATGGAACGGGCATCCAGCCATCGTCATTATCATCCGCTTAACAATAGCCACAGAGATAGTTAGAGACGCTGCACGTGACTAGAAGTTATAAGTCTGCTTTTCCCCAAGAGCATCTCACATCCCAAATTGATGCACTATGCTTCCATATTTAGGACCACCACTTTTCTACTGGCTCATTCATTTTGGCGACGGTCGTTCTGCAACCCAACTGAGTGGAAGATAAGAAAGCGGACCGTTATTGATTTTTTTAATCCCTTCTTCTATGCAGCAGTTAGTTTTGATTAGTAGTGATAAAGGTTGCAATTAGAATAAATCATCTTACCAGCTCATTCTTCTTCCGAATCCCGGTGAAACATGTAATGACACCTCGCATACAATAATTGTAGATTGGACGATTACTCTGCAGCAGTCCATTGCCAATGCGTACGGCCTGCTGTAGGGCTGGTGGACCAAGAATTCTGGGGAATAGATAAAAACAAATTAAAATATGATCACATTACACAGCAGCATTTCGAAACTTTCAAAACAAGCTATAAATGTTGCGGCCCACTGAGTCTGGCCCGAAGCCTAAATCCCAACACAATCATTCAAAACAACATCTTCATCCCTAATTTCCTTCATTGAAATCAGATATAATAGCCCCCACAACGGCTCCCCATTTGCCGCTTGGATAACTTTTACGGCATATTGAGCTCCCGCATGTGCGCGCTTGTGATGTGTGTCCGGTCCTTCCATTTCACACAATCAAGGCGGAAAGTCATGCCTTCATGCTCTCCGAACACTGGCAAAAACTATGCATCCAGGAAGGAGGAACTTTTTCCCCTCCGACTAATCCTCACAGTTCTCTATCTTTCAGCCGACGGAAGAGCAGCTTGAGCAAATGACCACCCCTGCTCCTTCAGATGTTCCCTTTCCACAGATACTACACCGCAGCGATTCATTTTGGTTGCAGCAGTATCAGAATCCGAGTCTGGTTTCCGATGGGTTCTTGGATTAGCCGGGGGAATTTCTCACTTTAGCACTTCATTTACCGATGTTTTTCCAAGGGGAAAACATTGTTGCGGTATCGATGAGCTTGGAAGCACTGCATATTTGCACCAGACTGCAGTGTATTGAATTCAAACAAAACTCGCAATTTCATCATGCGTCCTGAATTGTCCGTATGCTAATGAGCGTCCATTATCAACGAAATTGTGGCTCATTACATATTCAGTGACAGTGGCAGCTCAATCTGACAAATCCAATGAGTGTTACGCACCATATGTACCTATGTACAAAAAATACAACATGGAACCGTGTATTCCAACTGCTTCAGTTTTGAGTTAATCTGATGGACTGACTACCCCTCCTCGGTACCTATCCAACCCATCATCAGTGCCGGAATCAATGCTGCAGTTGGGGACAATGAACAGTCAGAGTCTGCTGGCCGGCGGGCAATATATTCGGCAATAAAATAATCAACTGCACACTGTAAAATCACTTAAACCACTTATCTAGCCGGTCGATAGTGGCACTAGAAACCACCATGACAACCGTACAGTAGTCCGGATGACCGGGAGGATGTAAAGCAGTTATCAACGTTTACTCCCTTGGTTGCATCGTGACGAGGTATATGGGTACGGACGATACGATGAGCCGCACATTACGTTGGAGCAAAAAATAATAGCCCCATTTTATGGGTACATCCTCGCCCCCAAAAGGGGTTGTATCTACCAGAAGAAATGCGGCAATTCCAATAAACATAAAATCAATCGCTTGTTTGACTGATACGCGACATGTTCCCGATGGTTGATGGTTGCTACTACGTGTGGAGTAAGCGAAGAGGGCGTTAGAAAATTTGTGACTATTTGATTCTCACATTCTCACATAACATGCCACCGAAAGTTTTTTTTTTACCTGGGATAAATAATAATGAATAGTATACGATAAAATTGGGTTACTTTAATTTCTTTGGTTACATTTTTACTGAGGTGTGAGTTCAATGTTTTGAAAACGAGAGCGTTACGCCGGAACGAAACGATTTGAGCGTTGATACTTCTTTGCCGGCTGAACGAAATGGTATGACAGCCACTTCAATCGTAGCCAATGTCTACGTGTTCTATGCTTATTAATTATTGACGCGAAAACTTGTTTCAATAGCTCAAAAATTGCTGTTGAAACAGGCTACTGAAATCACACAAATCTGTATATGAGCTGGCGCTCGCTCGGAAATCCAATTTATTGTGATCGTATTTTTTTATGCAACCGGGCCGGAAGGAGCTGTACGCTCGTAATCGCGTTGTCCGTTTCCCGTGATCGGGACCCAAAGGCAGAGTCCGTCGAAAAAAAAAGAAAGTGTCCATAGATGAAAAAAGAACGTCCGTTTTCTGAGAACTTTATTACGATCATGGCAGGAAAAACTGGGTTCCCCTGTTGAAAAAACCTGCATCTTTTCATGCATTCTTGTCTATGTACAGTTCATTGTTTTAAATCGTGTAGATACGTAGTGTGAGTTCATTGTTACAATTCTTTTTAATTCTAGTGTAATACTATTGGTGATTTTAATGTGTTGTGTATTTGTTGTGATCAACTGTGATATTTTCGTTAAGTTACCCTAGTTGTGCATGGCGATGGGGTTGTGTAAAATGTGTACTGTGGGTATTACAAATATAAATTATATGTGTGTACTGTCCTATGTACTGTGAATGTTACAATTAGAAATTTTATATAAATTAATTGGAACAGGAGCCTTTAACGAAAAACGAAGTGTGGATGACAATTCGATACAGATTGTTTACAAATGGTAGCATTGGTTGTAGATTTAATAGCGGAGAAATTGAAATATTTGATGTGATGTAGAGAATATTCCTCCACATAAAAAAACTATACTGTTTAATGAAAGCAGGAGTTTCAATATAATTTGTTGACGAATGCCACAATCGATCGGTGTTTCTAAATGGCGGAGAGGGGGGTATTTGTGTTGCGCATTTTCGAGGAGAAATGATTCCTCCTTTGAGCGTTGATAATCCTTTTCCAGCTAAACAAAGTGATATTGTAATCACTTTATTCGAAAGATTAAACGCCTAAAGGTTATAGACTTACTAACTATTGACCCAAAAACTTGTTTCAAAAGCTTCAAAATTGCAAAATAAACTGGTGCCCGCTCGGTCCTTCTCAGGGCTAGAGACGAATGAACTGCAAACTTTTAAAGTCTCTATAATTCAAGAAGAAGAAGAAGAAGAAGAAGATGATGATGAAGAAGAAGAAGATGATGATGAAGAAGAAGAAGAAGAAGAAGAAGAAGAAGAAGAGGAAGAAGAAGAAGAAGAAGAGGAAGAAATCCATTCAATTGTAATTGCGAAGTGACATGAGAATGATCTCGCTAGCTCGCCAAGCACTAGATATAAAACCCACTTCTAGATTTTGAAATTTACATACTTTGCGAAATCGTAACAATTTAAGAAAATCAACACGATACAATGGAATCTACATGCAATTTTACGCAAAAATGATGTATGACGCTTAATCCTATGACTAACCGCTCTCTATATATAATGATTTTAATATAATGAAATGTTTGTGATTTTTTTATAGAAAACATCGAATCCTAAAAATCGTATTATCCCGCATCAATTCACATTGTAAATTATTTGATTTTAATGATATTAAATTGGAAATATACCAAAAATGGTAACCTACGATAAATATATTATACCATTTCATATATAATTCAGAAAATGTTAACCTTTATTTCTGTAAGTACGACACGTCATCGCAATTCTTCAAATTTCAATAAGTCAAAACAGGGGTGGATGTTTTTTGATATGAAAAAAAATATATTTTTAATTTATTTGTGGCAGTTGGCAGTTTTTATTTTTTTGTTCCTTATATAAAAAAGTTTATGAACTATTCAGGAAAATGGAAATATCCTTTGACTTCTCAACAACTTTTTCAAACACTATATTTTAATCAGACATCTAGATACCATTTTTTGTAAAAAAATGTCGCTGATTTTGGATGACACCACAGGAAAAAATCAGTCTGTAGATAAGTTCTGCTGATGTTCGGATTGGTTCCACACATGTCACGTTACATCGAGCGAACGGTATTGGTGATTTCTTCATCAGTTTCACTCTAGACAACGAGCAGCCAACACCAGATGTTGGGGACTGAGACTCAATAGTTTCATAATTTCAAATTAAATCATGTATCAGGGTCAGTAAATTTTTTTCTGAAGAGTTAATTATAACATTTCGTTCCTTGTTAAGACAATATCGGAATCGGTAAAAAGACGGATTGAATATCGTAATGCTATTAGGCTGTCAAAAAAGTCCTGCGGTATTTCCGCGAGGTGTCGTTGTAAGCGCGTAGTTCTAGTTGTATTCATTGTATCGAGTCATACTATAGCTTGTTGGAAAGGTATTTGCGCGCTATAATATAGTCCTTGACAGTGTTTTGTTTGGTTAAGTCGTTCGTGAGTTATAGTGTCGCAAATATGGAGCAAAATAAAGAGAAAATCCGACATAGTTTACAGTACTACTATGACAAAGGCAAAAAGGCATCTCAAGCTGCCAATAAAATTTGTGCAGTTTATGGACCCAATACAGTTTCCATTTCCACCGCACAACGATGGTTTCAACGTTTTCGTTCTGGTGTACAGGTCGTCGAAGATGCGCCACGCTCCGGAAGGCCTGTCGTCGAAAATTGCGACAAAATCGCTGAATTAGCCGAGAAAGACCGGCATAGTAGCAGCCGTAGCATCGGCCAAGAGCTGGGGATAAGTCATCAAACCGTTATTAACCATTTGAAGAAGCTTGGATTCACAAAGAAGCTCGATGTATGGGTGGCACACACGTTGACGCAAAAAAACATCTTTGACCGTATCGACGCATGTGAATCGCTGCTGAATCGCAACAAAATCGACCCGTTTCTGAAGCGGATGGTGACTGGCGATGAAAAGTGGGGCACTTACGACAACGTGAAGCGAAAATGGTCGTGGTCGAAGCGGCTCAGACGATGGCCAAGCCCTCATTAACGGCCAGGAAGGTTCTGCTGTGTGTTTGGTGGGATTGTCAAGGAATAATCTATTATGAGCTGCTTCCCTATGGCCAAACGCTCAATTCGGACCTGTACTGCCAACAACTGGACCGCTTGAAGGTAGCACTCATGAAGAAGAGGCCATCTTTGATAAACAGAGTCTTCTATCAGGACAACGCCAGGCCACACACTTCTTTGTTGACGCGCCAAAAGCTCCGGGAGCTCGGATGGGAGGTTCTTTTGCATCCGCCGTACAGTCCGGACCTTGCACCAAGTGACTACCACCTGTTTTTGTCCATGGCGAACGTGCTAGGTAGTCAGAAGTTAGCCACAAAAGAGGCCTGTGAAAATTGGCTATCCGAGTTTTTTGCCAATAAGGAAGCGAGCTTCTATAACAGGGGTATTATGAAGTTGGCATCTCGTTGGGAACAAGTCATCGAACAAAACGGCGCATATTTGACTTAAAACAGATGATTGTAACTAATTTTATGAACAAATGAAAATTAAAAAAAAAATACCGCAGGACTTTTTTGACAGCCTAATATATTAACAATACGGTCGTGTCTTGATCGTCATCGCACAAAGCGGTCAAAGTTTGAGTTTTTTGAAAATCGAAAAATCGTCAAAGGAAATCGAGATTTCCACCATCACTATTGAAAACACAAAAAAAAACAAAAAACATTACGTGTAATTCAATCACAAATACTCTCCACCTAACGGTATGAAAATCGATGCGAAGTTTTTGACGTGGGATTACGTCTGGGGGGTAAAATAAAAACCTAAACACAGAACATGTAGGAAAAAATGCAAGATTTCGAATGCTTATAACTCGAACATTTTTTTTCTGTATAGAAAAGATGTTTTCATCAATTGATAGAGGATTTCTACGCACCCATCGCAATTAATAAAATGTTATTTTTCATTAGATAAACAATTGAATAACTGTAAAATGTTAAGCGTTATCAACACCCTAACTGCCTCGTTTTGATTAGCCCGATTTACGGTTTCCCCAACACAGCCATCAAAACCAAGCAGCCTTAGGGAAATCGGCATTGCAAATACATGGAAGTAGGGGGACTTTTGTTCTCACCGAAATATGTTCCCTAACACAGACGTCAAAACCAAGCAGCATCGGATAAATCAGCATTGCAAACACATGAAAGTAGGTGGAGCTTTTGTTCCCACCGTAATGTGTTCCCTAACAGAGATTTCAAAACTATGTCGCCTGGGGGAAATCGGTAGTGCAAATACATGCAAGTTGGGGGTATTTTTGTTCCGATTGAAATGTGTTTCCATAACACTGTTACCCTTGTCTCAATAGATCAGCTAGAAGGGCTAGTCCCAAATGCCCACGATCCCTGGTCTAAGCCGCGGGGACCATTGAGGGTGGGCTCTCAAGACTTCTTTTCGATGGCTAGCTCGAGCTTGAAACGCGGAGGCTCAAGATCGGCTTATTTCACGTCCGTGCACAAATCAAGGGATCAGTTGGCAATTGAATACACACTAGATTTTCCTTTTTTTCCAATTTTTATTAACTTACAGTGTTCGTGTTCGTGTGAAGTGTGTGGAGGCCGGCCGGCAAGAGTCGAGCGAAGGACATTTGTGACGTTTTTTTTTTTCTTTATTAAAGAAATTTTCAGCCAAAGGCTGGTTCATCTCTAAGACATTTGTGACGTTGTTGGCGACCGTCGTCGCAAGCTGGGTACCAGAGCTGTGTTGCGCGTAGAGTTTCCAATGAGTTGGCGACTCAACTCCAAGTCGCTCGTTGACCGCTGGCTTAGCGATGACACCAATTGTTGCCAATCTATTTGAATTGGTGCCGATATAATTGGGTCCTAATTTTTCGATCCGCTCTGTATGAACTGCAGTTCCCAAGTCCTTTCAATTTAATTTGAATTAGAAAAGTATGGACACTTTTCTATGACCATTGTGCCTTGGATAAAGAGCTTTTATTATAGACCCAGTAGTGCTTTCCTTTTCCCCAAGTTTTTATGTCGTATGTTTTTCGAAACTTATACATGTGTATTTCAGCTATTGTGGTTTTATGGTATATCGCTCAACTCCAGGTTTGTGTATTTGGTGTGTATATGTGTGTGCGTGTGATTATAGCTAACTTATGTCCTAGAGTAATTCTAATGTTCTACATTCTTATTTCTTTTTTTTTTATTAAATCGTTTATTTTTACAGGCTCAGTTACATAAGTTTAAAGGAGCCAAACTCCTATCTGTATAGTTACAAGTATATATTAACATTTTTCATTAATTCTAATGTTAATGAAGTAGAGAACCGATTACTCGCGGTTTGCTCGAGTTTAGAAAGGTGACATTCTTTTTTTCAGGAAAAGGATGGGATATAAGGATATGTTGACAATGTTCATACTCACATTCGCACTCACATTCATCATACTCAATTCTTAAGCCTAGCTATATTCCTAAACGGTAACAACACAGACTTCAAATCCATGGAGCGTGGGGAAATTGGCAATGCAAATACATGTAAGTCGGAGGCATTTTTGTTCTGATTGAAATGTGTTTCCCTAACACAGACTTCAAATCCCTGGAACGCGGAGAAATTGGCATTGCAAATTCATGCAAGTCGGGGTTATTTTGATTCCGACTGAAATGTGTTTCCCCAACACAAACTTCAGAACCAAGGTGTGTGGGGAAATCGGCTTTGCAAATAAATGCAAACTGCGAGTACTTTTATATTCGCTTGCCTTTGTGCAGTCTAGTATACGTTTCCCTAACACGGTCGTCTAAACTTGGGAACCTGGGAAAATCGTGCAGACACGAATGAACTTTCAAGTTTAAAGCATATGTAGTATAAAAAGGAGAAGTTGAAGTTGTTGATTCATGCAAGCTGGGGGTACTTCTGCACCCGCTTGTTTTGTTTTGCACTCCGAAAAGCATTTTCCTAACACGGATTACAAAAGCGGGTACGAACACACCACTTTGGCTCGGTAATTCAAGATTGCATTGAAGGATATGCCTCCATATGTTTTGCTCACTGACTACGCATACTATTTGATGATTAGACAAAACGTTGATAACCATTTGCTGCGATAACGCCCATTGATTAAACAATATGCGTTCGACGTACATACATTTCGCTTCGGGTGCCGCCGCTGCCTTTCGGTCGCTTGCTGGATGAGGCGATTATATTTTCCTCTGCCAACGCATAGAAGCAACAACAATGTGTGCGTGTGATGCAAAAATACAGATACGGTATACTTGAACTGGCATGTTCACAAGTTGTAAAAATAGTTCTGGCAAAACTTAACTCCTCCTGTTTGGTAAATGATGGTATAAAACCAGAGCTGAAATGTGTCACTGTCACTGCCTATATTTGGGCTACTGTGACGACCATTGCAATATAAATGATGATAATGTGTTTTGACGATCAAAGCATGTTGCAAGTCAGTGCACTATGAACGTCAAGACGAGAAATAGCATGTCACTTGATGTAATGGTAGTTTGCATTTAAAAGGGTGTATTTGTTTACGTTGCGCTACATGGATAGCATTCTTACATAAAATGCTAAACTTTGAGAGAACAAAGGATATAAACGAGTCCAAACGGACTGTCAAATACGTGAATTTGGACGCCAGGCCGCAATTTCAACCAAGAGAAAGAAATTTCTTCATTATTTTAGCATGTAGAGATCGTTCAAGCTTTGGTCAATTATATTAGATAGGGGAAAAAGAAATCCATTATTTTTGCTGGAAAATCAAAACTATATTTAAGCTGTTTCGGATTGTCCGTTTTTTTTGTATAGTTTGTAACCATTTTAAAGGTAGCTTTATAATACCTCTCTCAGAAAATCTCGAATGTTTGAGTGTCACACCATTTAACACAAAACACGATGGATCGAATTTACACCGGCAAAGCCTTGACCAAACGGAATGAAATTGACCCATTTCTTAAACATATAGTGACTTGTGATGAGAAATGGGTCACATACGACAATTTTGTTGGAAAACGATCTTAACGATAGCGATGAAATTGTTGATGAAAAGTAAACTTTTTTGGCACTAGTCGTGCTGCGACTAGGGTCTCGTGAGGTCTATTTAATTCACGGGTTATCACTTTCAAAATTCAATGACGAATTTCGAGCTGCATTCCTTTTATTTTGTCGATTCCCTATATCATTTCGTGTTTTCGCCGGGCAAAAAAGAAGTTCACTTGTTCTTAATGGCACTGTAAACACAGTTCGTGCTCAAAATTGACATTAAGACCACTGACAGTAGAACCAACTTAAAAAAAATGAGAAATGTGTTTTCGTTCAGGTTATAAAAGGAAAATTGAAACTCGGTTGCTGCTGTTGTAGTTGACGATTTTGCTGCTTTGATACTGCTTCTGTTACTGATGTTGGATTTAATTTTTACTTTCGGGTTCTTCTTCTATTTGACTAATAATGTTAAACATAGCTGCCTCGTTGCAAAATTATTAGTCATATCCTAACTGCGAAGTACCGATTTAAAAATTACTAATCGTTTCTCAACGAACCAGCTTTTTTAAAGATTTTTTTGGCTGGCAATAAAATCACACAGCGAGGAGGATTGCGACGCAATATTTCCCTTATCTTCAAGAACCGAACAGTGTGTGATATCTTCCATTGTATCGACCAAAACTGTTATATGTGTTATCAGCATTATGAAAGAGTGTTGTCTACTTGCTAGTTGGTGCGAGACTGAGGTTGACTGTAGCGAGACCAATATTTGAATGGTGGCTTAAGATGGCGTTTTCTTATTTTTCTCATTACCCCTTACGTGAGATTCAGCCCATTTGTGACGGTTTACAACTATTCAATTATTTGTTTCGAAAAAATATATATATAAATATATAAGAATATATATAATATATTCTTTATTGTGATAGAGGTGTACAAATATTTCCAATTAATAGATTCAATCATTTTAGTGATCTTTCAAGAATAGGGTCGAGTTATAAGAGTTCAAAAAAAATCATTATTTCTTAAATATTCAGTTTTTAGATTATCATTTTATACCCCATATCTTCCTGTTAGAATAACTCTAGTTTCTCCACGTTCCAGAAAACCATTAACTCCACTCCACAATATTACGATAATAGAAAAAATATTAGTAACTATTGATAAAATTTGAAATTTATAAATACTTTATTCGACATCATCGGACTTTTTTCGTGTCCAATTCCTAGTTAGCAACAAATATATCCTCAAATATGGATAGAAAAATGTGTATGGATTTTTATAGGGCTCGTTTCGTACCAACGGTGACTTGCTGCCGATCAACTTGCTTGTAAGTAAATTTGAGACGGTTGCTTTCGCGAACGTTCGGAGTACAATTAAATAAGGTGGAAAGTAAGTTGGGGAACGACGGTTTATTATCAATTCAAGAGCAATGTCACAAATTGATCTGAAGCTTCAACGTGTGTCCCTGCCAGTGAAACAAACGTGTGCCATAATGTAAGTCGCAGTATACCTGTCGCTATCATGGTTAGCGCATGTTTTCAATTTCAATAGCTTTTTATCGCTTGGTTCGATGGAATGCATAGTAATTCATTTCTAGAATTTGCTAATTGCTGAAAACTTTCACACCAACAATAAGTTCCGATTCAGCAAAATACAAGCCCTTTATTCCAACTGCGGTCAGCGTACACGTGGATTTATCCACCCACACAATCGCCTATAATGCGACACGTGTAAAATTGCGCCCGATTCACACTTCCAAAATTAATCAGAACGAATTCCAACATAGTCATCATCGGCCAAGCGTGAGTCTACTATCCCACAGCCTTGGTCCTTGAGTAGGGTCTGTGTTTTGAAAGCGACCGAAACTCCGTATAATAATAAGCCAGTAATTTAATCACCGAACTAACCCCCACTTCACAAAACCGAGTCCTCTCGGTGGATTGTTTCCGACATCCACTGCGAATGGGACAGGGGAAATGGGGGGAAGGCTCTTCTTCGGTCTAGAAATGGACAACTCTGTTATTGCGTGACTTCATGTAATGGAGGTGAAATTCAGTGTCTAAATGTAATATAGTTCCAGGCCGATTTGGACCCCTTTCAGGAGTGGTTTAGGCAGTGAGGCGCGCGTGTGTGTATGTGGACATGAGCCGAGTTTAACTGGATGGTCATTCCTGAACTGCACACTTTATAGTCGACTAATAGCAAGGGAATGTGATTTTGACGACAACTGTATTTCGATTCGCCGGTGGGGATTTTAGGAGTGTCATTATTGAAGTGGGGGTGGTTGAAAGTTTCCATAAGCTCGTGGAAACGAACATTTCATGTTGCATAATGGGCGCTGGACACGTAAAGAGGCTTTTTGCTGAATGCCGATTGTTCCACTCCCGCAATGTGGAGGATGATGTTGAGTGCTTTTTAACATGGGATTGTTCTAGCTCGGAATAGAATTTGGAACTATGAATGATGTTACGGTGAACGTGTCTGAATGGGAATTTAGCGTTAAACGCTTCAAGTGGACACAACTCTATAAAAAGTAAATTGTTTCGAACACGGGATAAAGGGATAATTTTGATTTTTAACAAAAAGAAAATAAGCAATGCGCATCTTACCTGTGTTTGGAGCGATAGATCGTATCATAAACTGGACCTTCAAAATCGTTCAGTATGAAGTAGGTGACATAACTAGTGTCCGACACGTACTCGGCACCCGTTTCCGACGTCACGATTGGCACCTTGAAGGACTGGGCGGCGGCTTGGGTGGCTTTGTCCTGGACAACCGCGCCCACCAGACAAATCCGCACACGTTCCGGCGCGGGCGGAGGCGATATCGACATTGCTGGAAAGGAAACGGGAAACGATTTGGGATTAATTATGAATGTCGTTAACGATGCAGTGCTCCCGTGGCCGAGTGGTTAGCGTCAAACCTAACATGCCGGGGGTTCGGGTTCGATTCCCGTTCTGGTCGGGGAAATTTTTCTTCAAAGAAATTTCCTCTGACTTGCACTGTGGTCACGCGTATTCTAGAGCTTGCCACTCAGAATGCATTCAAGGCGTGTTATTTGGCATAGAAATCTCAACTAAGTACTAATGAAAATGACGCAAGTAATACTACGTTGAGACGGCGGAGTTCCTCTAGGAACGTTAGTGCCATATAAGAAGAAGAAGAAGTTAACGATGCAGGACATGCAGAAAGTGCTGCAATTAAGACATAATATTCGAACGCGAACTGCAACTAAAGTGGCTAATGAGACGCCTTAATTATTCATAACACTGCGGGTTCCGGTCAGCTTGTGATCACTTTGTCGCTTGGAAAATCAACAATTATCCTGAAATGTATGTGATCCACCCACACCCGGAATCGAACAGTGAACCAATTATAGAACAATCTAATTTGAGCGGTAAATTGTTGGACTTTCCCAATAAAAGGGCACCATAAATCCAGAACTCATCTCCGTCTTGGCAAGTCTAAAATGTCATGATAAATGATTTATGATACCGCGCGTATAATGCCGCGGCCGCGTAGAAACTTCACAGAGTAATTTTTGAACAGATCGTTCCGAATAGGAAAACTTTTACCCGGAGGAGGAAAGTAGCTACTGGCTGTATATGATGGTGAAACGCGTGAGAGCGGGTAGAGGAACGCTGCATTTCGCACATTCATTAATTATCATTATCGCCCAATGATATTACATCATCTCCCATCTCAAAGGTCCCGCGCAAAGAACGCGCAGTAGTTTATCAAACTAATGGAACATGTTCAAGAGTCAACAGAGTATAAAGTTGTGGGAAAGAGAAGTGTTAGTAAATTAGTAATATCAACCAAAGAGATAAAAATCATGGTTGCATCTAATCTTGCAAATGAAGAAATCATGCCTTTCGGTGTCGACCATTTTTTGACATTTTGACTAACACAATAATTTTTGAAAGTGTGTATGTATTGATGGATATAATTCAATCGGAATGAAGCTCTTAAAAATATGGTTGCATGAAAAAACTAGCAGAGAACGATTTCTAGAACGCCTTAGATAAAGTTAGAAAAAAGCAGAATATGCTGGGAAAATCATCTAGAAATTCTAATAAATTACAGAAGGAATATATATTTTTCTTACATTTCTTGTTTAAGCCATGTTGCCCGACTTTTTGAAAAACAAAATTGGAGGATATTTTATAAAATGAAATTCTTATAAACTAACATAATGTGCAATTATTGAACATTAACAATTTGCATTCAATGTATATTGTCGATATTCGTAATTGAAATAACATAAGTTATAATTTCAGTTTACTTCAGATTGTCTAGGATGTAGTAAAAGGACTTTTTTTATTTATTAGCCTCATATTCAAAACAATGTATCTGAAATTGTATAAATAGTGATAAATGTTCACATTCTATTGACTCCTGTTAATATTTTCAATGTGACACATATCAAAATGATAGTTTTTTAAAAAACTCTATTGTTACTCTATTCCTGCACGGATCGGTCACATTTTTGAAATGCTGAGAATTTCGATAAAGTTTGTTCTATTCGTATTTTATGACACGCTGCATTAGGCAGATGCGTTTATCCAGGCCATATCGGACCCTCATGAGAACATGATGTGAAACAGCCAACAGAAAAAGATTTTTTTTACGTAGCACTACGTCTTTCAGTAAGGATGCCAAATAAAAAAAACAAATCACATTTTTATGAAATAATATTAACGTTAATAACTAATTTTGCATTTGTTCTGCAACCGTCAATAAGAAGCAACTAAAAATACCACTGCATCATCGATCGATAGTGTGTTGTGTAGTGTTGTGAATGAAATCATGATGCGATTTGCAAGCGAAAGAGAGAAAGAGAGAAAAAGAGAAAGAGAGAAAGAGAGAAAGAGAGAAAGAGAGAAAGGGAGAGAGAAAGAGAGAAAGAGAGAAAGAGAGAAAGAAAGAGAAAGAAAGAGAGAGAATGAGAGAGAGAAGAGAGTACGAAAAGAATGAGAGAGAAGAGAACACGAAAATAATAAGAGAGGAGAGCACGAAAAGAATGAGAGAGGAGAGCACGAAAAGAAAAAGAGAGAGAGGAGAGCACGAAGAGTGAGAGAGAGAGAAGAGAGCACGAAAAAAGAGAGAGAAAGAGAGAGAAGAGAGCACGAAAAAAGAAAGAGAAAGAGAAGCTAACACGAAAAGAGAGAGAAAAAGAAAGAGAAAGAGAAGCTAGCACGAAAAGAGAGAGAAAAAGAGAGAAAAGAGCACGAAAAAAGAAAGAGAGAGAGTGAAGAGAGCACGAAAAAAGAAAGAGAGAGAAGAGAGCACGAAAAAAGACAGAGAGAGAAGAGAGCACGAAAAAAGAGAGAGAAGAGAGCACGAAAAGAGAGAAAGAGAGAGAGAGAGAGAGAGAATAGAGCACGGAAAGAGAGAGAGAGAGAGAGAGAGAGAGAAGAGAGCACGAAAAGGAAGAGAGAAAGAAGAGAGCACGAAAAGGAAGAGAGAGAGAAGAGAGCACGAAAAGGAAGAGAGAAAGAAGAGAGCACGAAAAGGAAGAGAGAGAGAAGAGAGCACGAAAAAAGAGAGAGAGAGGAGAGCACAAAAAAAAGAGGAGAGAGACCAATAAAAGAGAGAGAAGAGAGTACAAAAAAAAAGAGAAAGAAAGAGAGAGATTGAGAGAGAGAGAGAGAGCAGACAGCTAGAAAAAGAGAAAGAGCACAATGAAATGAGAGCACAACGAAATGAGAGGGAGTGAGCAGAGATCAAGAGAGAGAGAACAGAAATAGAGAAAACAGAGAGGACGGAGAGAAGAGAGCGGAAGAGTAGAGGGAGCAGAAAAAGCAGAAAGAAAAAAATCGAACAGAGAAAACAAAGAGAACAGAAAAAAAACTGAGAAAGAGAGAGCGGAAGAATAGAAAGAACAGGAACAGTAATAGAGACAGGGAGAAAAATATTGCAATGGCAGACAGAAAGTGAGTAGAGAAAGAGAAAAAAGGGAGAGAGAGAGAGAGAGGGCACAAAAAAAGAGAAACAAAGAAAAAATAAAGAACAAAGAGAGCAAAGGAAACAGAAGAATTAAAGAACAAAGAGAGAAGAGAGCGGAAAGAACAGAGCGAACAGAGAGAATAGAAAGAACAGTTGGGCCAACACAAAAAGAGGAGAGAAAAAACACAGAGAGAGCGAAACGAACAAAGAGTGATGAAACAAAAAGTCACAGAAGGTTGTGTCCGAGACACGACCGCATAGTTGACGTAGGATTACGTTAGGCTATCTGTCGCATGCTGATTTTGGATGTTTGAAAAAATATATTGTTAAACTCTTTGATAATCATCTGATGGCCCTGAAAAGGGCCGTTTGGTTTGGTTGTTGGGTATTTTTTGTTCATTTCATCAGTGTTACAATCGAGCTTTCGGTATCAGTGATAGAAAGTTGTTTCAGCTCCGATGCACGTTTACGAGATTGGCGCTCATATTGCGTGAACATATATTCCGCCATATTTACTCGCGTAAAACTTTATGATGCAAAAAAAACAACAATTCACTTCTGTTGTTTTTTTGGCAGCGGTAGCTTTTTCGGAGCCGCTGCTGCTTATTTCTGTTTTTATTTTGGTGGTTTTCGTTGACACCATCACGTCGAGCTAAACGACGAATAGCGAGTTTGATACACTGGATATTGTCATGTAGAACCTTGCGATACGCTTCGATCCTCCTTTGCCTTCCTTGTCGCATGAAGTCATGTTGGTTGATGTTGATCTGATGTGACCACACTTTATAGACTAAAACCATATATGTTTACCGATCTGAGCGTCGAACAAAATGAGAACGGATGGACCGATGCGGGACACAGCTCGATTGTTGATGTTAGGCCTCGATGTTTACCGCCGCTGCTGCTGCTACTGCCACTTAAGTTCGATATGAGACACAGCTCAATTGTTGGCCGCTCAGATTCGATGCTCGTCTTGAAGTTCACTGCTGCACTTTCACGATTCCAAGAAGCGTGTGCTCGCACTTCTGATGGAGAGAGCGTGCCCGAAATGCTCCGCTCGCGATGCTTGCTGCTGCCACTAGTACAGTAGTAGAAGTTTGCCGCTGCTTATACTGCCATAGAAGCTTGATGTGAGGCACAGCTAGCCTATTGACCACACAGCTTCGATGCTCGTCTATATATTAGCCGCGTCCACTGCTGCTGCTCTCCACTGTTGTCCGTTCCACGTCCGTTGTAAAAATGAATAAAATCCACGAACATCCTTTTATATCATTTGGTATGTGTGAAGTAGGCGCCTCCTACTCGATTGTCATGCAGCTTGCCGGTGAACGAACGAATCGGGCGCGAAAAAGAAATGACGTCAATTTCGATCAATCAGGCCTGAGTATCTTCTGTTTGGATAGTGGTTGAGATTTTTTTAATTGTTCGATTGTTAGTTACATGATATATATTATTTTATTGAATGTGAAAAATTATTATGGAGTGCCGACAATGTATGATGCAAACATCTCATCAACCCATCATGAAATGAATGAGCAATAAGCGTTTGAAATTGGACGGGTCGCTCATTTATTTTCTAACCGGGAAGCAGTTGACATACTACGCTGCGCTTTTATGTACATGAAAAACCACTTTTAACATGCGGGGAAAAAATCTTATATGAAAATTGCCAGATGTCAATGTTGCCAAGCGTAGTTATTGATGGTTAACCCTTCCGTTACGAGCGTCGTCTATAGACACGACATCCACGCGACGAGCTGTGTGTACGAGCGTCGTCTTTAGACGACATGAAATTCATACTGCTCTTCGATCACACCAGCGCGATGTGCATATTTTTCGGCGCAGTGCTCCGTACAGGGGTAGCACTTCGGCGGAGCACACTGCCGTAATGAAAGGGTTAAACCGACGCCGAACCGAATAGCGATGAACGCACCCATATCACGAACTTCGACATTTGATTTCCTATTATGGTGCTACTCGCCCGTGTAGTTCGCGCAAAATATTATTTTAGAAAATTCCTTGAGGCATTTGTCTGAAACGTGCTGTGTATGACCGGAGCCGTTTCGCTATATATATGCATACATATGTCATTCGCCTCCCTTACCGCATCCAGTCAGGTTGGTTGATGGAAAGTATGTTTCTGACGTGATAAGTTTCCTGTTAGTTGCATATGATCAAAGAAAATGTAAAAGTAAACAGTATTTTTGATCGTAGTTTTATATCATTTTTATGATAAGTGGAAAACAATAAATTAAACTCTTTCGTTTCATAGCAATATCGAAAGTCCTGAAAAGGACTGGAATGGTTAAATGGGTTGTACGGAATCTGCTGCGTGCTAATGTGAGGTTTCAGTCGGATGTAGCAGTTGTTAACTTTTTGGCAGCGGTAGTTTTTTCGGAGTCGCTGCTGCTTTCCTTGGCTTTGGCATCTTCGGCTTCTGTGCGTCGGTTTGCAAGGGTTTCGTTGACACCATCACGGTGAGCTAAACAACGGATAGCGGGTTTGATACACTGGATGTTGTCATGTGGAACCTTGCGATACACTCTTCCTTAACCGGGTCCTTTGTCTCCTTTAACTCCATAACCGCATCCAATTGTATTGGTAGGCAGCCCCTCGCGCCTTGTGGTGAATCTTGGACATACAAATGTTCCGGTGTTTCCTCCACATCTCCACACTCCGGACAAAGAGGCGATCTTGCATGTCCAAACCGGTGCAGATACTGCCTGAAGCAGCCATGCCCAGACAGAAACTGTGTTAGGTGAAAATTCACCTCTCCATGTTTCCTGTTTACCCAGCCCATTAGTGTCGGTATGAGCCTGTGCGTCCATCTGCCGTTTTGAGCCGCACTCCACTCTTGCTGCCACCTAGCCATCGACTCTGCCCTCATTAGCTTCCGGATTCCTCTGGTTCCCCTCCTCATATAGCACTCGCTGTCTTCCGCCAAGATGATGTTGATAGGGACTAGCCTAGCTATGACGCAGACCGCTTCTGTTGATATGGTTCTGTACGCACTCGCGACTCGCATCGCCATGAGCCGGTACGTACTATTCAGCCTTCTCGTGTTCCGCTGAGTTTCTAACGCCGCGATCCAGGCTGGACCCCCGTATCGTAATGTCGATGAGGAGACACTAGCCAAAAGGTGCCTCTTGCTGCTGCTTGGGCCAAAGTTGTTGGGCATGATTCGTGTCAGTGCATTGATTGTCTTCGTTGCTTTTTTACAAGCGTAGTCGACGTGACTGTTGAAGTTCAGTCGATCATCGATCTGCACCCCCAGGTATTTCAAATCTCGCTTCGAAGTTATCAAGTGCTCTCCGATGGTGATTTCTGCACGTTGCACCGCCCTGCGGTTGCTGACAATCAACATTTCCGTCTTGTGGTGGGCTATCTGCAGTTTCACACTTTGCATCCACCTTCCGATCATGTCTATCGATTCGGTCGCGAGCATTTCGACCCGTTCCAAGGATTCTCCGGTCACGAGAATAACAATGTCATCCGCGAAGCCAATGATCTCCACACCTCTGGGCAGATTCAGTTTTAGTACGCCATCGTACATGCTGTTCCAGAGCGATGGACCCAGGATAGAGCCCTGCGGAACTCCAGCCGTAGTTTTAATCTGCGCCTGGCCCGTGTTTGTCTCGTACACCAGCACACGGTTCTCGAAGTAGCTTCTCAGTATTCTACACAGGTATTCAGGGACTCTCATCGTGTGGAGCGCAGTCGCGATGGCTTCCCAGCTGGCACTATTGAACGCGTTCTTAACGTCGATCGTTATCACTGCGCAGTATCGATTTCCTCTGAGCTTCTGTTTGGATGCTCTGTTTGCTCTTTCGACCACTATGCGAATGGCATCTACCGTGGATCTCCCTTTCCGAAATCCGAATTGACTATCGGACAGTCCACGAACTCCCTCCGTGCATTCCGTCAGCCTATTGAGGATGATTCTCTCCAAAAGTTTCCCCAGAGTGTCCAACAGGCATATGGGTCTATACGATGCTGGATCACCCGGCGTCTTTCCTGGTTTGGGCAGTAGTACTAGCTTTTGTACCTTCCATCGATCCGGAAAGTAGCATTCGTCTAGACACTTCTACATTGCTGTCCTGAACATATCAGGGAATGATAGGACTGCCGCTTTTAAAGCTACGTTGGGGATTCCATCTGGGCCAGGCGCTTTCTTCGTTTTGAGGCGTTTCATAGCTGCAACTAGCTCGTCGTTCGTCACCTCTCTGCGTTCGATGTTATCCTCATCCTCTCCATATGGCATGGGTGCCCAGGTCGTTGGGTCGTGCTGCGGAAATAACCCTTCCACGATAGTTTTTAATTTTTCGGGACACATTTCGGAAGGTGTCGTTGGGCCCCTGAGCTTCGCCATCACCACTCGGTAAGCATTGCCCCATGGATTGACGTCCACGTCCCGACATAACTCCCTGAAGCAATTAGATTTGCTCCGCTTAATCGCCCGTTTAAGAGTGGATCTAGCCTCTCTAAATTCCACTCTCCGCTCTTCTCTGGTGTCTATGCATGACCGTTGGAAGCGTCTTCTGGCGTTGAGGCAGTTGGCCCGAAGCACGCCAAGTGTCTCACTCCACCAGTAGGCTGGAGGTCGCTTATACCTGGGTTCCCTTTTTCTTGGAATTGTTATGTCGCATGCTTTGGCTAGCGTTTCCGTCAGTTCATCTGCGTTCATGTTCAAGACGCCACTCTCCACGCGTAGTGCTTCGATGAAAAGATCCTTGTCAAAGATTTTTGTCTTCCACCTGCGTGGGCATGTCCTAGTTATCCGTACTGCCACGGAGTGTCGTTGGCCAATGGTATAACGAATGGCTTGATGATCACTGTGTGTGTATCCTTCGCATACCCTCCATCTCATTTTTGTCATTAACGACGGACTGCAGAAAGTCAAGTCAATGATGGACTCTCGGCCATCTCGACGGAAGGTACTAGTGGTACCCTCGTTGCACAGGGTAACATCCAGCTTGGCCAGAGCTTCTAGTAAGCAAGTCCCTCTCGCGTTGGTGCATCTGCTTCCCCAATCTACTGCCCAGGCATTGAAATCCCCTCCTATAACGACTGGTTTTCGTTCGGCGAGCTCCTCGGTGAGGACATCCAGCATATAGTGGAACTGGTCCATCGTCCATCTGGGAGGTGCGTAGCAACTGCAGATGAAAATTCCGTTGATCTTTGTGATCACGAAACCCTCGCGAGTCCTCGAGACTACCTCCTGAATGGGATATCGGCCCATGACCTGGATGGCGGCCAATCCCACTTTATCCGTCACCCAATTACCGTTACCGGGGGGAATGCGATACGGCTCCGCGATAATTGCGACATCACATTTTGTTTCTGTCGTTGACTGCCACAACAGTTGCTGTGCGGTGTCACAATGGTTGAGATTTATTTGGATTATCTCCATCACTGTTCGCTTGCCCTCGCCTGTTTGTACACAGGGCAATTAAAGCCTCCCGTCGTATGGTCATTACTGTCCTCGCAGAGCATACACCTTGGCTTTCCCTTGCAGTCGCTGGCAAAGTGTCCCTCTATTCCACATTTCCTGCACAGTTTGGATCTATCTGGCCCCAAGCAGCCTTTCGCCAGATGGCCGAAGTTTAAACACTTGAAACATCGCTCCAATTGCTTTGGGACAGGCGGAACAATTCTAAAACGACCCACAGCCCAGCAGACGCTTATACTCTCTAGCTTCAGCAACTTGTTCGCTGCGTCCGTTGGGAGACGAATCGTTGCGGTCTGCGTCCCGCGATACGCATTTCTTAATCGGATTTTCATCGGAACTTTGCCCACGATGTTTTCCTCCTCCAACTTCTGACGCAGGTCCATCTCGGTAGTGAACAGACTGAGGTTCCTGCATTCAATCGATGACTCGGAGGATAAGGCCCTTACGTTCGCTCCGTCACCGAGTGCCCTTTCGACAAGATCCTTAAATGCAGAGCTCCTGATTTCTGGGTCTCTCTTCAGCTCGAACAGCATTTCGCCATTCTGGGTGCGCCTAGACTTCACCACGCTCTCTTCCAGTTTCTTGAGGCCAGGGTCCTCTCGCATTTTTTTGAAGAGGTCAGCATATGATACGTCGCCCTTGGCTTCGACGATGAGTGCATCGCCTTTGCCTCTCGCCCGCCGAGGATTAGGCTTCTTGTCATTTGGCCCCTGTTTCTTTTCATCCTCTTTCTTCTTTTTTTTCACCGTTTTCTCTTTTCTCTCCCTCTCTTTTTGCTCGTTCACTAATTTTTTCTTGTTTCTTCTCGTGACCGTGCTCCAGTCGTTTCTTTTGCTATCGGTGCCGCTCTGGTCGTCGCTGTCACTCAGCTCTTCGCTGTCGCCCTGGGCGGCACTATCGCCTTGATCGTCGTTGTCGTGGTCGTCCTTGTGTTTTTTGAGCATTTCTTCTTCTGCTGGTGAATCTTTTTTTCTTTTTTCCTAACGGTTTCGAGGAATCTTTGGCGTCACCTGTCCAGCTGCAGCTTTTTGCAACGCTTCTGCGAGTGTTTTCTCGGCAGTTTTCGTCCTTTCGACGAGTCCATCGTGCTCCTTCATAGCTCGTCCCAAGAGAGATCTTATACCCGACACCCTGGTCTTGATCTCTTTATGCACGTTGGGTTTGTCCTGCACGAATGTGTCTAGTTCTTTGACCCTTATCATGATCGTGTTCAGTATGCATTCTCCAGTCAACCCTCCTTCCTGGGTTAAACTACCGCTGGACTTTGGCAGGAACAGGGGATTGATCCCTCGACTTTGCTGGGTCTCGGGTATTCCTCCATTACTGCCACTAGGACCTGGTGGTACCACTTGTTTCAGTATTGGCGATCGCAGCAGCTTTTTACTACCAGCGAACGCGTTGGCTTGGTCTCCTGTATCCATCATACTGTTTCTTCGTTCTTCGTTTGTTTTGTTAGTTGTCTCCATTTTGGTTGGGTCCCAACTCCGGGCCGCTATCTCCGCTCGTTGTACATAGTCGCCTTTTTGTGATCCCATGGTTATCTATGCAAGCAGTGAGGCCATGCAGGGGTTGACACGGTCCTTCATGGGGACCGTGTTCAGAGCCGGATCAGCGCAAGTCAGGAATGTGACATCTGATGCCTAGTACCTAGTACCTAGTGCCTAGACGAGCATCGAACGTACCCGAAGACTAGCCAAGTTGTTACCGGGACGGGGGCAATCGCACTATTACCCCACCCGCCGTTTCAAGAAGGTATCACCCTTCCTTACTCAGGGAGCACGACTGTCAGCCTTTAGTGTCGCATGTTGTCCGTTTCCATGTCATATCCGTTTCCATGTCATACCAGTGTGTCGTAATCAGGATCTTACTGGCGTCGATCCTGATGTGCTCGGCACTCCTCTCGCTGCTCCTGTACACGGTATTTCCCCCGTGCATTCTCAATAGGCTTTACCGCGCCCTAACTCGCGTTGTCACCCGATTAGTCGCCTTCTACGACAGGGACGGGGACCTCGACCCGAAGTGCTATTCTAGGCCGGCAGCTCCACGGCATATATGTATATATATATATATATATATATATATATATATATATATATATATATATATATATATATATATATATATATATATATATATATATATATATATATATATATATATACATATATGTATATATATATATATATATATATATATATATATATACATATATGTATATATATATATATACATATATGTATATATATATATATACATATATGTATATATATATATATATATATATACATATATGTATATATATATATATATATATATACATATATGTATATATATATATATATATATATATATATATACATATATGTATATATATATATACATATATGTATATATATATATATATATATATATATATATATACATATATGTATATATATATATATATATATATATATATATATACATATATGTATATATATATATATACATATATGTATATATATATATATATATATATATATATACATATATGTATATATATATATATATATATATAAATTCATGGATCATGGATGGATCACAGGCACTATACGTGGTTCCTCATTAACTGTTTAATCAGCTTCAACTAGATCTGATAGCATTGTTTTCGAGTCCGAGTCCAAACGCCGACAGTAAATGTTCGCGTGATAAGCGATTATTGCCATGGAACGTTAATTCACTCCGTGGAAGCGCATACGTCAAAGTGTATTATATTGCAAAGTGAACTCTGCAGTCAAATGGCACACGACGAAATGATTTCATTGTGACCGCGGAGCTATTACACAAGCGGCCTGCTTGAAACACATATTAAGTGATGAACAGAGCAATCTCAACAGTCACCAAGCGGTGGGCCATCTGATAGTAAACTTAAATTACGGGGTGTTTAAGTAATGAATTTCAGGTTTCACAGACAATCATTTCTAAAATATGTAAAATTAGCCACATAAATTTACCTTTGGATCAAATTAATGTTATCGCAATCTATGACACATCAGAAATGTTGGACCTGAGAAAATGCAACAATATTTCCAAACAACTGGTTTTCTATCCAATCAAAATGATTGAGGTTGGAACAGCCAAGTAAAATTTTATATAGTTTTTAAACGAGGTCAAATAAGTTGTTACCGTCAGACGCAGTGAAATTGAAACATAGTACAGTTTCAGCAATTTTGTGAAAACCTTGCCAAACATTGCATCATCAATCAAAAACGAAACCATCATTCCGAACACCGAATGAATCCAAACGAAATTGGTTCACAGCGTTGCATTAATTTTTCAAATGAACAACCCTTGGGTCACTATTTCTCTATTTCCAGAGGCTTTTCCTAACCGTATAAATTAATCAACGGACACCTTCGCATAGCTAAACTGCTCGACCTCCCAATTTTCAACACCTGATATCGCAGTTTTGTTAGCAAGCGCCCCCTCAATAACTGACACTAATGCTACAGCATTAGATCTACTAGCTGCACTCCATCATACCATAACTGACAAAACATTTCCTGAAACAAAAACATTCCACCATCACCAGCCAATCGTTTGCGCCAGAAAAAGCATAAAATATCGTTCAGCTGAGGAAAAAACAAAAACATTAGCCGCCATCGCCACTCACACGCGCCTCGCATCGTTGCGCTCCACTCTCCCCACTGAGAGAACTGGGCGTTGAATTGTTTCGTCTCATAAATCATAACTTAATAGCCCAATTAATTAAAACCAACCAGCACGATTGATAAACATACAACACCCCAAATGCTTCAGCCAGCCTTCACGGAATAATAGAGGCGCACTCATATATTTCAGTGTGCAACTTCTGCTCACTAACCACACAATCAGCATCCGTGATTAATTTAAGTGTATGTGTGTGTGTGTTTCGGGGACCGGATGACCCGGAGGTGAAGAAAAATAGCCAATAAGCAGAGAAAACTCAAAAAGTTAGAAAAATTAATCGCGCAGATCCGCCATGACACTGATTACATTACAATTTATGCTATGATACTGGCTGAAATTACGATTTACTGCAATAATTTGTTCCATAATAAGCGAGAATGTTGTAAGAACCAAAAAAGGTGTGATAAAACTATTTTGGAAAATGAACAGGTTGGCGATTATGATCCAATACCAGTAATATCAAAATAAATATCGTCATTCTTCAATCCACTTTTCGTCCTTTATTTCCATCATATCCTTCTCCAACTTTTAATTTTTTCTTATATATTACTCAAACAACCTCGACAGCCTCACTATCAATTGGCTGAAATGATGCATCTACCACTCGTTCATTTGCCACGGAATTTAATTGAATTCCGATCAAATAATTACGCTGTATTAACCGTTTGTTCAATATTCGTTATTGCATTATAATATTTATTCACTTACGGAATGATACGCCGTACACCTCGCACATTCTTAAACTAACGAAAAACTGATTTGAAAATTTTCAAATTAACAATCCGTCCTAACATATTTTATTGACTGCTCGCTGAATTGAGAAATCATACATCTTTCATACTTTTGCCCATTGCAAACTTAAGGGCGGAGCCTAAGTTGCCATATTGTTTTCCTTCCCAGTGTCCGCATACCAAGCACTGCATTTGCGTTGCAAGTGATCGATTTACGCGCGACTAATCTGCAGTAATGTATAAAATGGTACCTCGCCGCTACATTGGTTGCTGGTTGTAAAGCCCGGGAAGGAAATTTTTCGTTAGTTCAAACTATTTACGTACTGAGGAATTGTAACGTACAACATATTTCAGAGAATTTCCGATTCGATTGGTATGAATATCATTCAAATTCGTGACATGTTAGTGAAAAATGTAAACATATAACTAATTAGGTACTATTTAAAGAACATAAATGGGTCAGATTGTTACCAATATCCTTGTCAAACTGAATAATATTGACAGATGTAAACACATCATAGCTAAAAATACTTTTATGAGATAAACAATACAAATATAAGGTGGACCATTGCAATGCGCTACAATTTTGACGTAAAATTGACGTCTTCCGGGAACATATTAGAACATTTCGGGAACGCGTTCGATTGGCACAAGCAATTTGTACTCTCCCACTTGTTCATTAATTACGAATACGGGACTGTTCAATGAAATAAGCGTATGTTTTAGATTAATTTTAAGGGCATCTCTAATATCACATGTTTCTGAAGGCCGAGTGATTAGTTTAAATTGTTGTTTCAGAGAATTCATTCGCCTCTAGTTTAAGTTTTCCAAACTTCTTTAGTTTTCTTCTCAATCTTCTAGAATTCAAAACATCATCATCATCACTGACGATACAAACAAGATGCAGTGATTCTTATACTCAATCGAAAGAATTTCGCTTACATTGTTGCCGACCACTAGGTATTTAGTTCCCGTAGAGAAGCGAAAACTGCATCGCAAGCTCCACCCCTTACAGTGATTGATTGGCCAGTCAGAAATGCATAAAAGTCGCAGCGAGAAGTATTCCGTATATTTTGAATCGTGAAGCAGTTTACACCACAAACCAAAGAAATCCGATACAAAATAGCAGCAGCAGCGGCATTAGTGTTGTAATTTCCTGTCTCAATGGATTGGACTTCTTGGCGAGAATGGGTCGTCCGATTTGAGCTGTCTTTGCCTCCGCTCAAGGATAGGTTGAATAGGACGATAAGGCGCACCGTTTTGAACAGAACAATACCATTTATTCGTACTCGCATCTTGCATATAATTGCAAAGCGGATTCCCCCAGGCATCTTTGTTTTGAAATCCATCTTAGAGAAACACATTTCGGTGGGAACAAAAATACCCCCGACTTACATGTACTGACAAAGCGGATTCCCCCAGGCACATTGGTTTTGAAGTCTGTGTTGGGGAGACCAATCAAAATTTGGCAGTTAGGTTGTTTAGATAACGCTTGACATTTTAGAGTTAATCAATTGTTTTTCTCATGGAAAATAAAATTTTATTAATTGAGATAGACGCGTAGCAATATTTCCTATCAATTGATACATCTTTCCGATCTATTAAGAAATGTTCGAGTTATGAGCATTCGGAATCCTTCATTTTTTCCTGCATGTTCTGTGTTTAGGTTTTCATTTCAAGCCCCTATACTCCGATTAGACGAAGTCCCACGTCAATAAAATCGTGGGGCATGTCGGATTCCCATCGTCCACAGTTAGTGGTTTCCTCACATGCTCAGTGACAAACAGAACATGGAGAAATTTGACTAGAAAATTTAACGTACAAGCATTGACAAGTCGAGAAAAGTTCAAGCACCCCAGAAGTATTTTTTTATTTTTGTCACATATATTTGATCAGTACACACATCAAGCGTCAGTGTACCTTTGCCCTAGGTTAGATGACTGGAAGAATACATTTAACGAATTATCAAAAGAATTACCCTATAAATAGCGGTCTAATTATGTATCAGGGGTACGACAGGAAAACGGGTATGTGGTTGATTTGAACAGTGAACTGCTGAAATTTATATTTATATTGATAAATTGTAGAGATTGTGATGATCCCTCCTACATGAATTTTTAAACTTTGGTGAATTATTTAATTGATTTATTCACAGTTAAAATATTGAATTGCAAAAATACCTCCTTTTCCGCCTAATTCTAGTTCTCTTATACAGTCAACTCTCCCTAACTCGATGTTCTGTATCTCGATATTTTCCCTAACTCGATGGATTTCATGGCACCTTCGATTTTACAAGCATTCTTCTCTCCATAACATGATACCTCCCTAACTCGATGCCTCTCTTACTCGATGTGTTTTGATTCATTTTTCCATGGATTTTCACCTCCCTAACTCGATTGATTTTCGCGTACATGTTTTTGTGCGTTATTACCTCAGATTTCAATTGCCCTTGAAAGTGAAGAGGGAGTGTTCGTGTCATCAAACAATTTCTTTTCAAGAATGGAAAACCACGAGAAACCTTTCAAGCGAACAATCAAAACGCTAACCATTGCGCAAGGTTTGAGCATCATCGAGCAGGTCGAAAAATATGGACGGAAGGGATCTGAAGCTGCAAATAATTTCAGTATTGCACAAAGTGCGGTATCAACACTACTCAAACTAAAGTAAAAATGGAATCGGAATGGAAAATTGTATCTAGACCAAAAGCATATAAGGTTGGTCAATGAATTTTTGTCTTGTCAAGCTAGACAAAATAAATTACCCCTCTTCTATTCTTCGGGATATGGCTTGAGAATTTGTCCAGAAACTGGGAATTCCTAACTTTAAAGCACAACCAACATGGACGGGAGTGATATTCCGCTGGCATAATTAATGTGTCGTGAGCGATGTCGACGGTACAAATACCGTTCGATTGCTCAATGTCTTTTAATAATTAGTGCAAAAAGGACCAAAACGTGATTTGCTGTGATCTGATGCCAGATACCGATATACTAGAAAGTGTTGAAAAACCTGAGAAAAACGCTGAAGATAGTAGTTCTATTGAGATGTTAATTCGAACGTTAAATCAAACCTGAAGAATATGTCCAGAATATTGAAATCAACTGAAAATGTTCCTGTGAAACTATTCGAACATTTCTTTGTGATTGAACAGTTCCTGCGTGATCGTTACAATTCAGTTTGAGTAACATACTTAATCATTGTGCTCCCTTGGCCGAGTGGTTAGCGTCACAACTAACATGCCGGGTGTTCGGGTTCGATTCCCGTTCTGGTCGGGGGAATTTTTAGTCAAAGAAATTTCCTCCGACTTGCACTGTGATCACGCGTATTCTAGAGCTTGCCACTCAGAATGCATTCAAGGCGTGTTACTTGGCATAGAAATCTCAACTAAGTACTAATAAAAATGACGCAAGTAATACTACGTTGAGACGGCGAAGTTCCTCTAGGAACGTTAGTGCCATTGAAGAAGAAGAAGAAGAAGAACATACTTAATCAATATTTTCTTTGTTAACCTAGTGCCTCGTGCAAGTCGGACTCGATTATATACAAATTCGATTATATACAAACTCGATTATATACAAACTCGATTATATATGATTCGATTATGTAAAATTTAGGACTCAATTGTATACAGTTTGAAAAAAAAAGTTTTTTTTTAATAATTCAAATATGAATAATTTCAACAACAAAAATTAACCTTTCAGCATTAAGGTGAAATTTAAATGGCTTTTATAAGTACAGTGGATTAAAAATCGCGATTTTTGAAGATTTTGATTGAATCTTCATCAGGAATTGTTTATATCGATATTGCAGCGAAATTAAGAGAGATAGAAGTTGGGCGTCAACGAACAAATTGTAGAGAGGCTAGAGAGCTTTAATTTAATTGATAGAAACAATCAAGTTTAGTATGAATTTTAAGGATAAAATTAATAATTACAAATAAAAATAACTTTTAAATTTTCCACTTCAAAAATGTTATTTTAATCCACTAATTTAGATGTTCCACTACTATATCCTGTACTAATTTTTCTCATCTTTCAAATGAAAGCAAAAAAATCGGATTACGTAGCATACTTTTCAATGTAGAGTCAGTTTGAGCCAACAGGATTTGAAACAAAGAAAAAGTTCTATAAGTCTGTCATCGTTGAAATTCTAACATATGCGTAGAAGGATTTTTTTTCGTGAAATATAACCGTCTATCACCTCCTGAAAGATTCTGGAAAAAATATTTTTTTTATATGAGAAAGGTGTTTTTTCACTTTAAGGGAATGAATCAAAAATTCAAATTAATACCATAATTGGGACACTTACCCTAATATATGACAAAATAAAAAATATATGACAAAATAAAAAAAATTAGGAAAAAATGTTCTGTATCTCGATACCTCCCTACCTCGATGGTCCCTTTGGATATCGAGTTAGGGAGAGTTGACTGTATTTTGAAAACATGAGTTTAAATATATCGAAATGCTACTGTGTTGTTAATTGTTACTTTCATTATTTTTTTTTGTCTTAATTGATTACCAAATTACTATCGTAAAAAAAATTTCCACTACAGGTCGTACTCGATTATCCGGAGTATTGATTTTTTTTCCACTCCGGATAATCGAGTCAAAACTATTTTTTCCCTTTATTTGTTTTTTTTTGCATGTATTATTCGTTTCTTGAAAATAAAAGAGGAATTTCATTTTTGATTCATCCCCTTAAAGTCAGAAAACACCTCTCTTACATGAAAAAAAATAATTTATCCAGATTCTCTCAGGACATCAAATATGATCATCTATGATGATAGACGATCATATTTGATGAAAAACATCCTCTTACGCATATGTTCGAATTTCAACAATGACAGAGTTACAGAATTTTTTTTTTGTTTCGGACTCTGTTGCTTCAAACTGGCTCTACATTAAAAAGTACGCTACGGAAGACGATTCTGATACTTTCATTTGAAAGATGAGAAAATTTAGTACAGGATATAGTAGTGGAACAACTAAATTTGTGAATTTTAATAACATTTTGGAAGTGAAACACTTAAAAGTTAATAATTTTTAATGTGTTTTTATTAATTTTATCCTAAAAATTTATATTAAACTAGATTGTTTCTATCAATTAAAATGAAGTTCTTTAACCGCTCCACAATTTGTTCTTTGGCGCACAACTTCTATCTTTCTTAATTTCCCTTCAATATCGATATAAACAATTCCTGGTGAAAATTCAAGCAAAATCTTCAAAAATCACGATTTTTACCCCACTGTACATGTAATAGCCACTTAAACTTCACCTTAACGTTGAAAGGTTACATTTCTTCATGAAATAAGCCATATTTGAAATATAAAACAAATATTTTTTTCCAAACTGAATATAATCGAGTCCAAAATTGTATATAATCGAATCACATATAATTGATCTGTATATAATCGAGTCCGACCTGCACTGTATTCTATTAGTCAAATCATTTCATTTGATACCAATATTGAGGGGATTGCAAAAAATACATGGTCGACCAATTTGTGGCGGCGACCTTCTCGAATTTATGTTGTTCATAGTGTAGTGTATTCTCCAAATCAAGCCATTCAGCCATTTTTTTTGCGGGGGCCAAATTGAATTTTTCAAGATCATCCAAATTTCAGATCAATCATTCAACAGGAACGGGATCAATTTTCTATTAATGTGCGACAACCCAACAAACATTCAAACATACATAGAAACAGGTCAAGCTAAATGAAACCATTCAAAAAGTAATTAGTTGTTTGGGGACGGCGGCCATCTTGAAATTGGTTTTTTCATTATCTGCTATGTTCTACTAGTCGAGAACTTTCTTTTGATACATTTTTGGGCATTTTTCATAAATAACTGTGTTATACTAGTCAAGCCCTTTCATTTGATACCCATATTGAAGGGGTTCTGAGAAAATATGAAATCCGCCATTTTGTAGTGCCGCCATCTTGGATTTGCATTTTTCAAAAATAACTGCATTCTACTAATCAAACCCTTTCTTTTGATACCCATATTAGCTATTTAATATAGAATTATTATACAAATTATTCAAAATTTCCGAAAATCAAAAATAGAATACTCCGGATAATCGAGCCTAAAATTCCGGATAATCGAATTCCGGATAATCGAGTGTATTCGGGATATATCGGAAATAATTTGACTTAGTTCATACAACATATAACATTATTTTTCCACTTTTCCTCATATAAATTTAAAAAAAATTAATCGAAAATAGATGCGTTACATCGATGAAAACACGTACCCCACCGTATACCTCGTCATACCCAATCACACCCAAAGATCGGCCATCGATTGCGACAAAATATGGCAGCAGAATCCTCGCAAAAATTTTCAAATACATCCCGTTTTGAAAACCAAGCACACACAGATTCAAGTTAACCGGCGGGCTCGCACGCTTTCACACACGCTTAGCGTTGAATTATTTCCAACGATACCACCACCCGACACAAGCGGCGGCACGTTCTGTGTGTTTTGATCTCGAAAATCCAATTTATACCTGGAAGTACTACTTTTTCACCCCCTCTCCGGTAGCAGCATCTCCCCATTCAGAGAGGGTTATGTATGGGGAAAACATCGTCCAAATCGTTTTACCTAATTCAAACGCGAAAGTGATTACGATGAAAGGAATATATAAATTTAAATACCAAATGAGCGGTTGAAAGAACTTCGACTAGACACTGGATGCCGTTCGCCGGAAAAAAAACAATTTTCATCGGCCAGATAAGTGCTTCTATGTTTGATTTTCAAATTGCCTCAATAAAAAGTCCAATCGGAAAATAACACGTTTATCTTTGTGTGTCCGCATTATTTTGAAAAGTCAACTCCAACAGCAGTGGAACAATGAATTGTCTTGTAAAACACCCATTGATCGCTTTTACTTCTTTCGTTTGTCTGATCTCAACAGTCGGAACGAAAGCAATCACCGGTAAAACGTCAACGCAAAATTTCTGTAATCCGATTTTGATCGAAATGAAATTAATTGAAAGTTCGCCCCCCCGAAGGCTTAATCGTCGCTCGTACAACCGATTGCACAACCCTGGGAGCAGCGCTCCTCCTCCTCCCGAATGAAAATAGAGGATTTAATAGTTGCAGAATGGGAATCTATTTGGGGACTTACCAGCTTTTGTTCCGCTCGGAAGTGTTCATGGGTAATTTTACGGCATCATCGAAGCTGGACAAAAGGATCAGATTTCAAGCACTCCCACCCACTCACTACTGCTCTTCTTCTTCCCGCATCATCAATTCAGGTGTGCTCTGGATAGTGAGTGTGTGTGTTCGAACAGAGAAGCACCGCGTGGTGACAAATTGCTTGTCATTTGGTTTTATCGGTGTTTTACAGGGACAAAATATCGATTGCGCAAAAAAACCAGAGATGATAGGGAGATTGGAGTGCGAGGCGATCTATGCGATGCGCAATAGAGAATGAGTGAATGAGTGCTTATTTTTGGTGTGTATCAAGCATATTTGGCTGTATATCAGTAGCGTCCTGCACTTTATATGCAGTTTCTAGAATATTCCCTTTTCATTTCCTGGAAATATCTTACCTTCATTTGGAAGTAGAAACATCAGAAGCGATTACTTTCCATGTTCTAATCCCGAAAAACGTCAGATTGAAATAGTCTTATGTGCACGGAATATAAACTAAAAAAAAGTATGATATAGCGGAAGTTTGGTTTGCCATCCATTATTGTAGGCTGGGAGCTGCCTGCTGCCAAACCAAGCCGAACACAATGATGTTCACGCGTGTTAGTGGATAATGAGAGGTGTTGATGAATCCGTTTCACGCTCTGAATAGGACATCAAAACTAATAGTTTGATGTGATCACCGACCACTACCACCACAGTGCTTATTCATTGACACGCCAAAATTATTATGTCCATCCAGCGGGGGTATGATGAAGAAGGGCTTTAATTGGATGGTTTGTTTCGTGCAACTTTATTACTTGTAGCCAAGCTAGCTGATCATGAATAAATGATTCATTTTCCGAATATCCCTATGTTTCTCGAGCGTTACACTTGTGTGGCTCGTGACTGTCCTGGTGATATTGTGTTATTTGGCCATGAAATCCAAAATATACATAGTTTACAAGAAATGTTGAAAATGTCCGGTTCAATCGATCAAGATAACACATAATTTTCAGAAGAACCTCAAAATATTTTTATTCAGGGTAATCTCCGATTCTACACATTTTGCCCATCTCACAGACAAATTGTGGATTTCTTTCCTTTCGACATCTAACCGGAATATATGGGATAAAATGAAAATCTAAACTGAACAATACTGAAAGATTCCGATTGTAACTCTACCATTTCTTAATAGATCGAAAAGATGTTTGCATCAATTGATTGGAAATATTTCTACGTATCTATCACAATAAAGAAAATTATATATAGTAAAACCTGTTCTACCTGTGCGATCGCACAAAAAAAAGTATCAAAAATATCGTGCGATTTTTTTTTGTGCGGTAAAAAAATTAAGTCATTGGTCATTTTTTTTTTCTCACTTTGATATGTATTTTATCGTTCTACGTAGGCACTGTGTCAGCTAATTCCCATTATCATGTCATGTTTTGATTTGTTTGTTTTGAGTAGAGATGGGCAAACCGTTCACGAACGGTACGAAAGAACTAGTTCGCCGAAAAGAGTGAACGAGCGGTCGTTCTTTTTCAAAGAACGATAGTTCTCCCCACGAACTGATTGCAAGCGAACGGTTTGTGAACGAACTGATTCCGTAAGAACGGTTTGCGAGTGAACTGTTTGAGAGTGAACTGTTTGAGAGTGAACTGTTGGAGAGTGAACTGTTTGTGAACGAACTGTTTGCGAGTGAACTGTATGGGAAAGAACTTATGGGAACGAACTGTTTGAGAACGAAGTGTTTGCGGGCAAATTGTTTGCGAACGAACGAGTGCAGCTGAACTGATTTGCGCTGGGCGGTATGGATAAATATAACGAGAACGCTTGTAAGGAAAATAAAACGATTTGTCATTTATGAGCAAAATGCGTGTAACACAGGGTTTATTTTGGTAATGTATTCTCAATTTTGGGTTAAAAATTAAATTAGATTCTCGTAGTTTTAAAAGCAAGACTTCATATCATATACTTTTTAATTATCAGAAAAAATCTGGGGGAAGCTGGGGCGCTTCATGGATTAAGTAAACATAAAATTTTATAGTGGAGGTATGTAGAGAAAAAAGGTTTTTCGTTGCTTTCAATTCATTGTTTGGTCTATTGCGTGAACCTGTGTGTTGTCCAAAAAGAGAATATGAAAAATTGCACATATTTTGTGCGCATCAAATTATTACATAAACTTTTGTCGACCGATAAACATATTTTCACATACAGTTTGCGACTTTTAATGAAGCAGCTTATCTTTCCCCACTAAATTTCAAAAATATAAATCCCATACGTACACTATCCAATCCAACGATAACAATATTGATGCTGCTGTCTATTGATGTTGGGTTCCAGCCAACATTCTATGTTGTTCTTAATATCGCTGAACGAAAGAGCGAAAGAACGGTTCAAAAGAACTGATTCACTTAGATGAACGGTTAGTGAGTGAACCGTTCATCAAAGTGAACTGTTTTGCCCATCTCTAGTTTTGAGGTGTCAGTAGAAGCTTATTGAAAGGAGCAAAGAGTTAATTTTATGATCTGCGCAAGTGAGTAAGCCACTTATTGAAGTTAAAAAAGAAAAGCGAATGTTGATCACAAATGGAATCATTTGGATTTGGGTTATTTTCTAAAGGAAACTTTTTTATGCGGTCCTTATCCACCGCATAAAAAAAGTTTTTTCAAATTTTGTAGCGAGTACTGTTTTCCCTATCCCCCGCACATAAACAGGTTTGCCTGTATTTATTTAGATAAACAATTGATAAATTGTGTGATTTCAAGCAATGTCTAGACGCACTCAATTCCTCATTTGATTGGTCCAATTGTACCGATCAAAATCGACAACTAGAGTAACAGCGGACTAAAATGCGAAATGATGCGAAATATTGCGTTGCAAGCCTCACTTCTGTGTTATTCTTCAGCTAGTCAATTTGGATATAACGGATCTTTCATTAAGGACTTGTCACCTTTTTTTTAATGAAACACAGATTTTTTGAGATATTGAATTCAAATTTATTCTGGTTGTACTATTCCGGTCATATGACCACGAAGGGCCCGAATGCTTTTTTTTTCAGATGCAATGATATTTCATTAAGCACATGTGGGTTTGCATCTGACCAATAACGCATATTTTGTTTGTTGACATAGCTATTCAGCCAAAAATGAGCGTCATCGCTTTTGTATTGAAAATCATCATTTTCTTCAAGATTCGCCAGGGCCTAATCAGAGAAGTTCTGACGCTTCATATGGCTTCAGTTCTTGATTGAAGATCTTTTGGCAAAATAAGGCCACGCTGAGGTTTGAGAGATTGTTCAGAACATTGTGAATTGACTGATTTAGGTAATTTCGGATGGATTCAATTGTGACTGCGATATTATTGTTGCTTCGCGTGGGCGGCTTCTCGTTGGCATGGGAACATTCAACAACGAAAATGTAGAATCGAATTGGGTCACTGATCTACGATTACTATTGGCCGGAAATTGAAGTAAGGGCTCTTGAAGTTGCCACTACCTACTCCGAATTTCGGCAGTAATTTTTAATAATTATAAAGCGTTGCTCGTTCATCATGATGAAAATGTTGATTTTGACATTGACAGATCATTAAAATGTTCTAAGGGTTCGTTCACACGAAGACACAAAACTGTCAAGTCGGTAATGAAAAGCCATTTATTTCGCTACTGGGGTCGTTCTGAAAAAATGCGCCCAAAATCTTTTTTCGTCTTACCTCACATTCCAGACAGAGATGCCAACCAGACCTTTTGGCACGTTCACACTCAATTTCGCTTGATTTTTTATAGATTTATTATTTTTTATTATCATAATTGATTTTATTATAAATTATTATAAATTATATCAAAATAAGAACTGTCATAATATCACTCCGGTTTGCACTTGTATAATTAAATTGATTCAATTGAATTGTCGTAATCAGTGCCACAAATTATCAAAATTTATTCACGAATGAAGGAATTAGATTTTTCCCAGTATCGGATGATTTCTATTCTGTTGCAACTCAACGCCGTATCTGTCATAATGAGTATAACACAAGAGTCGAGACGCGTGAACTTTGTCTGGTATATTGATCGAGAACAGCATGAACGAATTTCGAAAAGCCTGCATTCAGGCACTTTCATGACTGTCAATAATTTCAGGTGATTATCACGAACGTTAAGTTGATCTCCATCGCTTGCAGTGAATTTTCATTGAAAACGTGTCACCCATTGCACATATAAATGGTGTTGTATGCAATTTCCGAGCAATCGTGAGTAGAATAATAAAACGTAGCAAGAGTTATTCTATACATTCCATTGCCGAAGTCGCCAAAAACAAGATTTTTTTTGTGATGAACTGTCATCCTTTACCATTAATCGATTTCACTTTCAATTGGTGACGCTGAATTTTATGCTTTGATTTTCACTAACACGCAATGATCTTCAATTTCGACCTTACGAATACCATGACGAAAAGGAAGATGCAAATGAAAAATGAACTTCATGGCAAGCTGATATTGATGTTCATTCCACTGGGGTTCATTGATAGTGTTGTTTCATATTTATCGACTCTCGCTTGAGCAGTAGGTTATCAATACAGGGAAGGCAGAAATTCGCCGAATTTGAATGTCGTGAACGTGAATATTTTCAGCACTGGTCGTAATACACAGCTGTACTTAGCTTTTTTATCAATATATATGATCTTTTCAAATCGACTAAATAAGCTTTTTCCTAATAAGTGAATAAATGAATATCGTGAAAATTTTCAATGCACACAAATGTTTCGAGGTTTTTCAAAACAATGTTAAATAATTTCATGAATCCAAAATATCCGATGAATTTATGAAACGATAACGAGATTAAGTTAGAGAAACAACATTAGCTTGAAACTTATGTATGAACTAGTAGTCCCTATCTACCGCATAAAAAAAGGTTTTTTTCAAAATGTGTACCGAATACGTTTCTTTAAAGCTACTGGTGAAGTTTTGCACGATGTTTCTATGCGACTTTTTTTGCTGTCTCTATCCCCCGCACAAAAGAAGGTTTGCCTGTACACGTTTGCTGGTTATAACATGGGTTTGCTATGAAGTTCAACAAGTGACAATCCAACAAAAAAGAAAAGGCATTACAGGAACATAAGGGTTGTTCTGTTTCGTCAATTTGAAAGGGGCGAGTAAAGAATGGTTGATCAAGCCGAAAACGGATAATAACCAGTCTTTATCGACTGTTGTTTCGGTCGAACCAAGGAAGTGTAGTATTTTTTGAAGGTAGTGGGGATAAATTTTTATCCTGGCTATGGAATATTTGTCAAGGCTGTCAAGGAATATTTTAAATATACGGTCGTGTCTTGAACGCCACTGTCCTAGTTTTTAACTATTCTATTTTTTTCTATCCCATCTGTTTTATTTATTAGGATCATTTAGCAATTCTGTAAAAGCTGTCGTGTGCATTTTTATCTCACGATAATTTTGTTGTGCATTACACGGTAACCACGGTTTTTTAAGCGTAAGAGTATTCCTAAATGACTACAATGGCCATTTGGGCGTAAGAGTATTCCTATTTTATCGATACACATGTCGCCTTTTTCGGCGTAAGAATATTCCTATTCTTCGAATAATCACAGTTGGACCATACACAGCGGGACTGTTTATTTGAGGCTTCCATTGTTGCGTTATTAATGGTACCAATTTTCTGTTGCAGCAGATAATGTAAGGGACTGTGATAGGTAAGGGACTGTGATTACCATCACATGATGATTGTTGCGTGGACGTAGTAGCTAGAATAACACACACACAGATGGTCAATTGAAGGCCCTGAGTTATGAGCTCATGATCGTTCGCTCAGTAGCGGACACGCAACCACTACGAAAACCTCCTATTCTATTTTTTTTATTGTAATTTTGTTCCTTCTTCTTCTTCTTATATGGCACTAACGTTCCTAGAGGAACTCCGCCGTCTCAACGTAGTATTACTTGCGTCATTTTCATTAGTACTTAGTTGAGATTTCTATGCCACATAACACGCCTTGAATGCATTCTGAGTGGCAAGCTCTAGAATACGCGTGACCACAGTGCAAGTCAGAGGAAATTTCTTTGAAGAAAATTTTCCCCGACCAGAACGGGAATCGAACCCGAACCCCCGGCATGTTAGGTTTGACGCTAACCACTCGGCCACAGGAGCACCAATTTTGTTCCTATGTTATTTTCTGAATGTTTAATATGCCATGGAAAAGACTCCAATGATTCCAAAAATTATGAACAGCTCGAGTTTTTTTGGTTTTGACACCTCAAAAACAATGCAATATCACATTTTTCAAATCTTTGGATTAGAAGCGGACATTTAAGATGCAGTTCAATATTTTATCCTACAATGTTGATTTAAGTAAATATTTCACATCGAAAACCGGTCAACGGTTCGGAAGTTCCATTTTCCTATAAGATGAGCATATTCGATATGAAGAAGATATTGCTGATCATCCAAATTCACAATGACGCACCCTAATAAAAATATGCGCCGAAAGATTTTCAGTACGGATGATTTCAACATAATTCGAGCAATTTATTTTTCGCAAAATCTCTTCCATGGAATTGCTGTAAACGAGCATGAGACATTCGTAGTAATAAAATCGTAAAAAAATCATGTTATGAGAAATTTTCGGCTTTCACCAGACACACAGCGTATACAGCTATGCGGTAATTATATTAACTCACGTTTTAATCGATGTAATCTGTGCGTTCCAATACGACTTCTAACTGTGTTTAGGTGTTAATAAATACGTTTGGCAATACGGATCCATTGCCTCTCGTTATTACATTGATGCGGTAATCAAACCAAATCTTCAAGCCATAATACTGCTGATGAAATAGATACTTCGCTTGTTGTCACCCGCATCTCGATCAAGCAATGCCTCCACCAGCCGCCTATTTATAATTCCAATTTCACTCGACACGACACACGCAGAGTTGCAGCTCATCCGTTGCTACTAGCTCCTGCCAGCCAGTCTCGAATAAACAAGTGAGGATGCATTAAATCCTTTTGCCTGTATCCTTCGCGGCGGGAGCAACGAACGAGCGCATATCTCTCCCGGTAATCAAACAGCAAATTAGCCTAACGAGCAATTAACGGGTAGAGAAATGAAAGCGAGATAGAGAAAGACTCACTCACTCAGCAGCGGCAGCAGTCGATGCGTCGAAAATGCAGAAGGTGAGCTGCTCGCTACCCTATTTCATGGGAACTTAATCCCACGGGGGCCAACAGCACGACAACATGATAACCCCAGCAGGAAGAGTGTTGTGCACCACGTATGGCAAAAGGATCCCGATTCTCTTCGGTTCAATCTCGTTCACATCGGGTCTTTGCTTTGTGTGTGGTTTAGCTTGGAGGAAGGTTGACGACGGATGTGGTTACGGATTTGCAGTGTGTTCCTTCGATCATATTATCACAACAAAGGCATTCGTATATCATCGTGCAAATACTTCCACCTTTGAACTGCACAAAACGCGCCAATAAGTTAGAACCTGTACTGCTGTCACCGTCATTACCAATGCAAGGCAACTATTCCGTGTGGTGATTTACTAACACGAACGCAAAGCCTCGTTCCTGGCTAGCAAATAGCATTCTGTTTTCGGTTCCGCCAGGCGTTGGCTCGCACCGAGATGAGTTGCTGATTGGATTGATTAAATAGTCGTCTCATCTTACTGAGCCTTGCGAAACGGAATGAATTTGGACTATGATATCAAGCATTTCTGATTACACGCCATGATGGGGGGAAGCTTTGTACTGAACACAACCCGGTGCATGAGTAATGTTTGTTGCATGATTATTAGTTGAGAACACCTTGCTTTGTGGGTCATCAATGCTTTACTCTGGTGCCATTGGTTTATTGCACGATGGTGCTTCCCATTACTACGAATGCACACGCCCAACAATATCTATCCAAACATTTCGTTTGCGGTATCTTCGACCATAGTACGACCCATAGAAATCCCAGCATGTAAATATCACGCTTGAATTGCATCCAAACGACGTACGTCGTAACAATCGCCGATTGTTTGGATAAATAAATCAATTTAATAAAATAACTCATAACATGGAAGAGGATATTAAACCAACCATCCAGTCAAACACCGGCAGCTCGGGTTCTCATCGTTTAGAGGGCTATTCCGATTCTTGCTCTGATCAAGGTTCCGAGACAGCTAATGTCACAGCATGGGCCAAGATCTGCCACAGAGCAGTAGCAGCAGCAGCAGCATCCTTCTGGAGATACGTCTATCTACTTATCTATATTTGCTAAAATGCGCTGCTGCATCCAAAACCGTCCGTTTCGTTCTACCAGGGCTGCTGTTGATGCTGCCGACCGAAGCAAAGAGTATCTCCAACGAAGCTTGTCTGATTTTCTAATTTGTTGTTCAAACAATAACGCCCCACAAAAGATGACAATAATATTCACGTTTTACGGTCAGAATCCAGCATCCCCGGTTGTAGCCGGTTTTTGCGGCCAATTGCTGCCGTTTTGTCGGTGAAACGAGTTGGCAAATTAGCGCAGAGCATCTCAAATGTGTCTGTATGTGGGAAAATGAACGGTGGTTGGAAGTATTCGCAACACGAATAAAATACAAATTTTCATTGGAGACAGCTAATTGGCTAAACATTTAAGTCTTGAGGCAAACGAATGGCCGGCGGCGCGGCTCCGACGAAATGCTGCTCGTGCAAGCGAGCGGAATCATTCAGTAAACGAATGTTAAACAGAAATTGTTCGCATAGGGAAGAGAGAGGATGCTGCACAAACTGTCGTCATTCAATTATTCAAATGAGGATTACTTTTGCGGAGAATTGAGATTCCCTCTGGTTAGCATTAATATATTTGCTTCCTATTTGAATGCAGTGTTGCTCGGGTGCAATTAAACTAGAAACGTTTACACGATGGACACACTCTTTGAATACGTTTGGATAGTGCTCTCGGAAATGTTAATCTTGCTTATCATATCTGCAAACATTGCTTACACGAAGTACTACACGCATTCATATACATAAGATATTGGTGATTGCTATACAGATGTATAACAGTATCGTAGGAATTCTCATCGATGTTTAAATGGTTGATTCTCCGAATCTGGGGAAGGTAAAACGTTTTGTAGGCTAGTTAAGATAATCAGAATTTATACGTAAAAAATGAATGTGAATATTGAATCGTCGAAATGCAAATCAAAGAAACGATGGTATTCGTGTTTTTGATATGCAACTTAGAAAAGAGCAACACATTATGAGGCAAGTATATGATTTGTTTTCCTACAAATCGCTTTTCTTGAACGCGTCTCTTCATAAAACTGCTCAGGTAAAATACAGTGCTCACTAAAGCTCATCTTTTTTCAGATTCATTAAGATGCAGCAAATCCATCATAAAGAATCTACCGAAAAAAATGTTCTGCTTTTATGACCCTCTTGCGGACGAATGTCAACATGTAGCCGCCCAATTCTAACGCGTAGACACGTATGGGGATGGTCTGAAAACCCCTCTTCTATCGATTTTACGGAATAAATATAGAGTTCTTACTTTGGCACCGCTGAATCGATCCTAATCTCTTATCAGCAGCTTTCTAAGAAAAGAAACATTCAACTGCACTCGAAATGTCTATTTGAAACTTTTGTAAAAATTAGTTATTCATGGACCTCGGTTTTGTAGCCGAAGAGATACTAGATCTTTTTTATATTATTTTTGGAAAGCTGCGACTTTTTTGACATAGCATATTAAAAATTCGGTAAGGTTTTTTTCGTTACTGAGATATATTTTTCTAAATATTAAAAGTGATATGTCTCATTTAATGATGGATAAAAAAAAGTCATCTAAATTAGAAAAACTAAAACATATGTTACCGGAATTCTGATACATTATGTGAAAAAGACTGAATTTTTCCGAAATAATATAAACAGTTTGGGTCTCTTCAGCCTCGACAGATCGAAAACCACGATGGTATTAAATACCTTTCATTTGTTGTAGGAAGATCGACAATCAGTCAACCGGTTCAAAGGGAACTTTTTTTTTTATTTTGAATCCTTGTACTTATTCTTATGTGTTTTCATGAGTACATTCGTCAAAATTAGTAAAAAATGTGAAAAACTTAAATGTGTTGAAAACAAAAAAGGATCAGACATCTTCAAAATCATAAAAAAAACATTAAAAAAACCTTTTTTTTCACTCCGGATAATCGAATCATAAAAAACTTACATAGAATGCTTCGAATGTGCGAAAGAGAAAGAGAAAGAGAAAGAGAGAAAGAGAAAGAGAAAGAGAAAGA